>NC_133617.1:238756358-239068025 GCF_048593235.1 Sminthopsis crassicaudata
TTTCTGCTTAACACTGACAAAAGTTAGTAGTGATTTAAGTTGTCCTCTATAGGTCTTATTTTGTGCAGGGAAAAAGTTACTGAGAATATATCAATTGTCTTTGTTTTTTTAATTTTTTTAACTTAAACTTTTTCATCACATTCACTTCCAAAAATACCCTTTCCCTATCAAAAAGTAATTCTTCCCTTTAAAAACTATATTTATTATTATTCCCCAAAAAGAATATACAAACTCTGTGAAAGCAAGGACTATTTTGTTTTTGTTTCTATATTCCCAGTACATAGCACACATTAACAAATGGTGATTAATGCATCATAACATTTACAATATTCTATATCCATAGTTCCCCATCTGTACCTCCTCACCTCTTTTCCTGGGCAAAACGTGATCATTACAATTACAAAGCATTCAGTTTCATCCTATTTTTCTTTTTTCATAAAGTTTTTTTCTTTTTGTAGTCAATATGCATACTATTTTTTTTCTGGTTCTGCCTACTTTATTTGTAAGAATTATCTTCAGTTTCTCTGAATTCTCCTACTTATTTGTTAGGACACAGTAATTAATATTCTATTCTTTTCATAAGCCTTGATTTGATTACTTATTTTACAACTGATAGGCACATTTGTTTCCAGTTTTAGCTCCCAGTAAATGGGCTACAATGTAAATATTTTGGCACATAAGGGCCTCTACCTCTCTACCTTATTACCCAAGTAATAAGATCTCTGGAATGAGAATGATTCCAAATTGCTTTTCAAGCTAACTCTTTTTAGGGTACTAAAACCCTTTTAATGTTAACCTGCCAGTCAATAGCATAATTCCTTTACCCCCAGTAACTCCTTTTTGGGGTTAATCTCTTGCTAAGAATCACAACAGCTAATGCCTATTAGGATCCTAACTCCTTTTTAGGTGTATTCCAAACTTGCCATGCCTTAATGGCATCTTCAGCCCCTTGTTAATTGCTAAAACCCCTTTCTATGGATAAAAACCCTTACCTGCTGTTAGTAGCATAATAATTCTTTGCTTCTTGATTTGGAGGGGAAAAAAAAATTATTCTCCAGAATGCTTAGACTAATTCAGAATTCTACTAATAGCATGTTAGTGTACCTATCTTCCTCCAGGCTCTCTAACATTAACTATTCATCTTTTGCCATCTTTGCTAGATTTTGCTAGATGTGGTGAAATCTCAGTTATTCTGATTTGTATTTCTCTTATTTGAGTGACTTAGGAAAATGTTTTATATGCTAAAAAGTTATAACTCTTCTTTTAGAAATTGTTTATCTATATTCCATGCTGCCTGCTCTCTATCCAATCGCATTCATCTCCTCCAATCTTGGAATAAGCTGCTAGAAAGTCTAAAAGGTCACTATGCGCACGAATACTATCTAGCCATTTACAGGCTGTTTTTCCCCTCTAAATAGTGAGCTCCCTGAGAAAGGAATCATTTTCACCCTTGTTTGTATGTGTATTTCTTCTGTATCTATTTCTCTATATATCATCATATGCATTGACTACTTATCTATTAGGAAATGGCTCCTAGTACACATATATCTAGACTGATTCTCTATATAGAATAGTTATGTATGTTTTGGGGCTTTTTTAAAACTAAAGCTGTAATTTCATTTACCTAAGGTTCCAGTAAGGAATTTCTAACAAAGAATATCAAGAGCCTTTTTTTCACAATTTATAATTTGCCTGAGGCACTGCAATGTTTAAAGAGCTTGACCAGGGGCACAAAGTCAGAATTTGAATCTAAATTTTTCTAGCTCCCAGTACAGATTTATATAAGACCTTGCTGCTTCTCAAAGTAGTCTTTTTAATCACCACATAAAATGCTATAAAGATGTTATTCTGTACAAGATGATGAATATATCTGTAGATGATGATTTGATACTACTTTTATATGACATAATTTTACCAGATATACAGAAGTGGTCTTGGGATAGACATGTCACAATTTTGCCATACTTGGCTTTTTCTCAGACCTAATTCTTCTCAACCTATTCGGCATTTGATATTTCTGACCACCCTTTTCCCTTGATATTCTCCCCAACTCTGAAACTGTGACACTCCTCTCTCCTGGTTCTACTCCTAACTGCTTTGTCTGTTTCCTATGTTTACTATGTGTTCCTCTATCCTAGACCTTCTCATTTCCTCCCAAATTCAATTCCCAAACTTCCTTATTTATGTTTAAAGTATCATTTCTTCTAGTCTCCCAGTGGTATAAACTCAGTATCATCCATAATTCCTTATTCTCCTTTACCCAGCTGCCAAATCTTACTGATGCATTGTTGGGTGGAGTTGTGAACGGATCCAACCATTCTGGAGAGCAGTCTGGAACTATACTTAAAAAGTTATCAAACTGTGCATACCCTTTGATCCAGCAGTGTTACTACTGGGCTTATATCCCAAAGATATCTTAAAAGCAGGAAAGAGACCTGTATATGTACAAAAATGTTTGTGGCAGCCCTTTTCGTAGCATCTAGAAACTGGAAACTGAGTGTATATCCATATCTCAGCAATTTAGTGATTCAAGGCAATATCAATAAACTTAAGATAATAAACTTAAGCTCGCTACAGAAAATGACATCCACATCCAGAGAGGGAACTATGGAGACTGAATGCAGCTTAAAGCATATAATTTCCATTATTATTTCTTTCTCATGGTTTTTACCTGTTGTTCTGATTTTCCTCTCCCAATATGACTCATATGGAAATATGTATGTGTGTGTGTGTATACAATTTACAAATATATAAATGCATACATGTGTGTGTGAAAAAAAATATATATATATGTGCATATAGGGATAAATAGATATAGATATATACAGATAGAGTGTGAGTTTGAAAAAAAAATAAGGTTAAAAAAAAAAAAATCCCTGCTTTAGAATCCCAATTAAATTTCTCTGTTTAGCTTTTAAATTCCTTCCCAACATAGCCCAACCTGTCTTTGTAATGTCATTGGGTCATTACTCTCCCTCCCTTCGTACATATACTATTTCCCATTGCTGTCCAATGAATTCCCCATACCTTTAATGAATTCCCCCTCCTTACCTCTACGTCACAGAATCCTTTTTTTCCTTTGTAATACCATTCAAATACTACTTACTGAATGAAGCCTTTCCTTTCCTTATTCCCTCAATTTCTAGTGTCTTCTCCCTCAAACTATATTTAACAACTCTATATTTGTATTGATTCTCTATTTAACCTGACTATATTTATATCTACCTTTGCTGTTTCTACCATTAGAATGAAAGCTCCTTATAAGTAGAAAATTAGGCTTCCTTCACTGTATTTGTATCCCTAAGGTCTACATTAGTGGGCACATTAGCAGGTATTTAATAAATGTTCACTGACTGTTCAGCCATTACCACTTCAAATATCTATTTTCTCATATATACTATTGTGAGTATCATTTTTGAGCAACTATGATCTTAAAAAATTCTCATTGCATCATAGCAGGATCAGTATAGTGACACCTGCACACAAGAACATTTGTAGGATCTTATCAATCATTGCTAACCCCTTTTTTATTTGCATATTTCATAGGAATGCCCTCTAAGATAATGAACATAAGCCTGCTTATCCTTCAATTGATATAACCCAAGAATCAGTAAAGAACATTCTGCAATTATATCTATCAATTCAATTCTATTTACTCAAGAAAAATTTTATAGGCTTAGCTCAATGGGAAACACTTATGAGAAAAGAGCTTTATGCAATTATTTTGTTATTAGGTCAAATTCCTTGTAAATCTTTCAATCTTTATATTGTTTATATCTTTTAGATTGTGATTGATGATAAAGAAATATGCTATAGAAAATTGTTTAAAAGCATTACTGTTTTCTTTTCATATTTTCATCAAGGATACCCTAATTTTGATGTGTAGAGAGGGTTCTTCTAAACATTTTAAAGATGAAAAAATAAACACATAATGTAGGCTAGTAGTGGCTAAGTTCCAGACATACTTTTTGCTAACAACTGTGAGTATTTTTTAAATTTTTCTTCAATTTAAAAAATCTTGTTAATATCTTTTGTTTTTATAGTTTCTTGATTTTTTGATATCCTTTCTCTCTCCAGCAAGCCATTCCTTATAATAAAGTGCAAAAATAAGAAGAGAACAAAAAAGCAGTGAAGCAAACCCACAAACAAATCACTGTTTGAAAGCATATATAATATTCCATAGCCATAGCTTCCATCTCTGTAAAGATAGGAAGGAAGTACCTTTTTTTTTCCAGAGCTCTTTTGCTGGGCCAACTTTGATTATTATAATTCCTTGCACTCCATTTCATGTTTTATATTCTGTTATTTACATTGTTGTTCTCATGGATCCTATTTTCTTGGTGCCATTTACCATACTCTGCATTAGTTTGCATGGGAAAATCAAACAACAACCATTTAAGCATGGAGAATATAAATATAATGAATAAAATAATCCCTACTTGTAAAAAGCTTTCATTCTAACACAAGACAGATATCAACATATGCAGGAAATATGTAGAGAAGAACCACTCACTAGAATTTATGAAAAATGTGCATTGTCCAACCATGACATGAGCAGAATGAGAAGTCTTACAACTTAAGTCTATTTTTGATAAGTGCCACAGATAGAAAATGAACCAGAATCATATGAAATACATTTGGAAAATTACAAAACTCTTGTCTTTAAATACCAACATTATTGTGATGAACTTCACAGGGACTATGAGAAAAAGCACAGCATGAAAAAGAGTGTTAGACTTCAAAGTCAGAATGAGGAGTAAAATTCTATCCCACTAACTCTCTGCATAGAACAAAGCCACTGAAATTTTCTAAGCCTTAATTTCTTCATTCATAAAAAAGAAATGATAATATCTGAAATCTCTGCCTCACAGAATAAGAATCAAATAAGATGTAAATGTTATCATTTTGGCTACAACTCAGGAAAATTAATCCTAAAAAGAATGAAAATTATAGGGAACCCAAAAGGTACCAGAGAGACATAGGGGAAACTTTGTTAGCTGTAGACTTCTATGATAATAATGTTTGTTACAAGAAGTAATAATGGGAGGGAAGGAGGAAAAGAAGAAGAGAGTGAGAGAAGGAGGTAGGAAACACAGTAAGAACAAGAGATGAGAGAAACATCCTGAAAGCTAGCCTAAGGAAGGCCTTTAATCCATCAAACAGATCCTCTCTTCAGAAAAACCTGGAAAGACTTAAATGAACTGATGCCAAGTGAGCAGAACCAGATGAACACTGTATATAGTTAAAAAAAAAACCAAACCAAAACACTGTTCAATGATCAACTATATCTCTTTTTTCAGCAATGCTATAATCCAAAAGCAATCACAAAGGACTTGATGGAAAATAAAGACCTCATCCAGCAAAAGAATTATGAAGTCTGAATCAAAACATGCTATTTTCACTTTCTTGGTTTTTTTTTTCCTTTCTTATGGTTCCCCTTTTGTTTCTGAGTCATATTTCACAACGTAATTAATGTGGAGATGTTTAACACAATTATACACGTATAACATATCAGACTGCCTGCTGAATTAGAGAGGGAGGAAAGAAGAGAAAAAAATTTGGAGCTCAAAAATCTTACAAAGATGAATGCGGCAAACTGTCTTTACATATTATTAGAAAAAAGATAAAATGGTAGTAAATTAAAAATTAAATACATAAACAAATCCTCTCTGAATAATGTATCACTTAAAATATGATACCCAAATAAATATGAATGTATAGATGAGAATCAAATTATAGATACATTAAAATATCACAGAACAAAAACCTTTTCTATCTTGAATGATACAGGATAGTTTTTAGCTAACAAATATTTATCTCTTCCCATTAAGCAACAAAGTCGTTATTTTAACTATTTAGAAATGAAGATTTTTCTAAATACATGATACAATTAAATTTTAACATTAATATGTCTCTGATAAAGGTCATTTCTCAAATATAAAGAAACATGTCAAATTTATAAGAATACAAGTCATTCCCTAATTGACAAGTGTTCAATGGCTATGAACACGAAGTTTTCAAAGAAATCAAAGGTATTTATATTCATATGAAATGCAGATTAAAACAACTCTAAGATACCACCTTACACCTATCAGATTGGTTAACATGACAGAAAAATGATAAATATTTTAGAGGACATTTATGTATATTAGCAAAGTTGTGAACTGATCCAACGAGCTATAAAACTATACAAATCCTTTGGTCCAGTAATACCACTAACTAGGACTCCCAAAGAGATCAAAAAGAGGGATGAAAGAACTATTTATCAAAAAAATTTTATAGCAGCTCTTTTTGGAGTGGCAAAGAATTGGAAAATGAAAAGGAGGGACTGAATGGTCAAACAAGTTATTGTATTATGGTTGTAATGGATACTATTGTACTATAAAAAATAACAAGCAGGATGATTTCAAATGTGGAAAGACTTAAGAATGCAGTGTGAAGACAGCAGAACCAGAAGAACAATATGCACAAAAACAGCAATATACTTATGATGATCAACTGTTAATGACTTATCTAATTTCAGCAATACAAATGTCAAAGAAAATTCCAATGGACTCAAGATGGAAAATGCTACGAACTTTCACAAAAAAAAACTGATGAAGTCTGAATGCAGACTAACGATACTATTTTTCACTTCTTTGGGGTTTTTTGTGTTTTCTTTTATAACATGACTGATATGGAAGTCTGTTTTGCATAATTTTACATGTAATCAAATTACTTATTTCAGAGCAAGGAGAGGAAGGTACAGAATTTGGAACTCAAAATTTTAAAAATGAATGTTAAAAATTCTTTTTATATATTACTGGGAAAAAAAATTCAAAAACATGTATGTGGTAATTATGGGTCATATTATTAGGAATAACAATTATTTTTACATCATATTTTACTGAAATTGTTATTATCTAGATCACAGAGAGGCTAAATCTTGGAATTTTGAAGTACTTAAGAATTTATAATTTAGTGCCTACTGAGGCATATCAAAAGGCTTACTTCTTAAGATTCTGTGAGTCCAGACCATGATACTTTTTAAAGTCTTAGTTTCTCTTATTTTACTATTACTTGGAGTGATAGCAAAATACAGTCAATGGCATATTGGACTCCAGTCATGAAGACCAGTTTGGATCCTGCAACTAAACTACATAACCTATCTAAATTACCTTTCTCCTTTGTAAAATACGACCAATATTAACACCTACTTTACAGTGCTGCTATGAGGAACAATAATGAATATAAAATGATTTCTACACCTGAAACTATTCCATAAATGATTGTTCTCATTGCACAGTCTTTTCCCCCTTTCTGATTTATGACCTCAAATCTGTTCACTAAGAATTCAGAAATGTATTAGAATTTGATGCAAAATAAAATAAATCCAATGTTATGAATCTTAGAGTTTATGAGTTTCTAGTACCTGGTATTTCTGATATCAATCTTAGCTACTAGTGGTTTATTTGGCTTAGTTCTTGGCATTCTGTATTATTCTAAATAGGGAAGCGTTTTTAATCTTTTTATGTAATTAAATCACAAGTTTAATTAAAAAGTTGACCATTAACTTTCTCAATCAAGATAGATAAGGTGAAATACATGAAAGTGAGTTTCTTTAATAAATCATTTTTAGGCTGTGAATACCCTTTGATCCAACAGTGTCTCTACTGAGTCTGTATCCCAAAGAGATCATAAAAAAGGGAAAGGACCCACATGTGCTAAAATATTTGCAGCAACCTTTTTGAAGTGTCAAGAAAATAGAAATTGAGTGGATGCCCATTAATTGAGGAATACCTGAATAAGCTGTAGTATATGAATGTACTGGAATATTATTGTCTTATATGAAATGATAAGCAGGATGATTTCAGAAAGGTCTAGAAAGACTTACATGAATTGATGCTAAATGAAGTAGAACCAATGTAATACTGGACACAGCAACAACAGGATTATGTAATGATCAAGTGTGATGAACATGGCTTTTTTCAACAATGAGGTGATTCAAGGCAATTCCAATAGACTTGTGATGGAAGAGCCATACAAATCCAGAGAAAGAACTATGAAGACTGAATATGGATAAAAGCACAATATTTTCAGTTTTGCTGATGTTGTTATTGTTTGCTTTTTTCTTGGGTTTTTTTGATCTGATTTTTCTCACGCAGCATGACAAATGTGGAAATATGTTTAGAATTGCAAGTGTTTAACCTATATTGCATTACTTATTATTTAGAGGAGAGGGAAAAAAATTTTGGAACACAAGATTTTAGAGGGGCGAATATTGAAAACTATCTTTGCATGTACTTTGAAAAATAAAGAGCTATTAATATGTTTAAATTACTGTCTACTCCCTAAAATGTATATGAAGCTTTCTATGTACCTTATATACTAAACTGTTCTATTCCCAAATTAACTTGTCTTACCAGTTGAGTTCCAATCCAATTGTCTCTTCTGGGGAAAACAGAGCAGGCAAAGTAGATTGAGTATTTAATATGAATCCAAAGATCCAGGTACAAGCACAAACTTTCCGAAGTAATACTTGGGAAGACATTTATATAGTATCTACTTTTCACCAGATACTGTGCTAAGTGCTTTACAATCTCATTTGATCCTCACAACAACCCTAACAAGGTAGGTGCTCTTATCTCCTTTTTTTATAATTGAAGAAACTGAGGCAAACAGGTTTTTTGTTTTTTTTTTTCAAACTGACTTGCCCAGAGTTACATAACTAGTAAGAGTATAAGTCTAAATCTAAACTAAAGTCTATCTTACTCTAGGCTAATCATTATGCTTTCTATTATCTCTCCTAGTTGCCATCAAAACTGAATTTACTGTTTTTTGCCCAAAATCTGCTCTTTTTTTTTGAAATCACTTTTTTTTTTTCCAATAACACTAACACTTATCTAACTTCTCATATGAGAAAACTTGTTATTTTCTTTTAACTCTTCCTTCTTCCTTGCCTCTCCAGGTCTGTTTCCTCTTTGTAAAATGTATTAGATGACCTCTAAATTCCTTCCAGCCCACAGAGGGAGCTTAAGAAATATTTAATAACACAATCAAATATCACAAAAATATTTACTGATTACAGCTAAAATCTCCCAACAAGTTTTCAGATGAAATTTACAAAGTTTATAATCCTATGGAAGGTACAGAAATAAAATTATATAGCACATTCTGATAACTATCTTCTTCTAGGATCTGTGTAGCAGTGATCCATGGCAATTTTACCATATACTGTTATCATATTCCACCTGGAAAGCTCTCCATGACTATCAAAAAATACTGGGCAGTTTTCCAGATTACTAATAAAACCCAAATCTCTCCACAAAGGCACCCCTGATATAACCAGCCTGATGATAAGATCACATTACCTCTAATCTGTATTATTCATTTAGTAATTAGCACTACACTGCCTATAATATCTCTTTTCACTGCCACGAAGTTTTATTTCTTATCTTGTGAAACTTTTCACATGTTTATATCTTGTATTCTCAAATAAATGGTAAAATCTTAAAAGCAAGAACTATTTTACCTTCCTGCATTATTTATTAGAATGTATTAATGTACTTAATGAGCAATCAACAAATATCTCCTGAGTTGCTAAGAGTCCAGGCTGAAAGATGGATTATCTACCCATTGGGTATTTTACAAAGTATTTTTCAATACACTATGAAATCAGTTGCTGTTTAACCTTTTATCAAAAATTTGATAAAAGGAATGACTAACATATTGATCAAATTTGTATATGAAACAAAAGTAGAAGGAATAAATAATATACTATATGACAAAGTGAGGATTCAAAAAGATCATATTAATAGAATGAATCCAATAAGATAAGATGAAATTCAGAACAGATAAATGCAAAGTTTTATATATAAGCACAAGGAAATCAATTTCACATGTACTAAGACAGAAAGACATGGCTAGGCAGCAGTTTGTCTGAAAGAGACACGGAGATTTTACTGAACTGCAAATTCCCAAACTAGTAGTATATTGTGGCAACCAAAAAAGATAATGTGATCAGCATTAAGAGAAACACAGTTTCCAGGAATAAGGAGGTGATAAGTCCCTGTGTACTTTGCCATTCTTGGACCCTATCTGAGATATTTTTGTTCAGTGTGGATTAAAACAGAACAAAAATAAACTACATTGTCCAAGGACAACCAGGATGGCAAAAGAAAAACATCCTATATAAAGTATCAAATGTGAAAGAATTAGATTTAACTAATTTTTAGTTGTGGTTTTTTTAATTTAACTTGGAAAACATTTTAAAAGAATATAACTGCCTTCCAGTATCTAAAGAACTCTCTTGTAGAGAAGGGATTGGACTTTTTCTCTTTAGCAACAGAGGACAAAACAAAGAGTAATGGCTGGCAAATTTGTTATTCAGTCACATCTTACTCTTCATGACCCCATTAGGGATTTTCTTAGCAAAGATAACAATGTTAAAATCCTTTCTTTTTCCAAGTGATCTGATGAATGAGGAAACTGAGGCAAACACAATTAAGTCACACAGCTAGTAAGTATCTAAGACCAGATTTGAATTCAAAAGGAGGAGTCTTCCTGATTCCTGGCTTGCTGCCACCCAGCTACATAGAAAACTTCCTAACAATTGGAGCTGGGAGTGAACAAACATTAAGATGGCTGAGGAGAAGAAAACTATATTCAATATCCCCACACACTACAATGCTAAAAATGTGATCTGGATACAACCCTAAAGTTAAAAACAGTTAAGAGTCATATCCCTCAAAGGGTAAAAATGAAAATATAAGTGAAAAGCTTCCAGCAAAAAAATAAAATAAAATAAAAAGAGCCAAGGCAAAGAAATACCCTGAGGAATGAAGATGAAAGTGAAAGCCTTAAGGAAGGGAAACTCCCCAGAAAAAAAGTTTCAATAGTAAGACATCCAGAGAGATCAAAGTGAAAAATTTCTCCCAAGGAAGAAAGAAAATGTTAAAAGTCTCAAAGCAAAGACAACAAAATGGGAGAGGTGAAAGGGGCATTGAAAGAGAAAAAGGATATCAGTAGAAAGACAAATATAAAGTCCTTTCTCTTTACCCTCCTCTGCCCATGGGGGAAAAACCCCAACCAAGAAAGATGCAGCTTGTGACGAAAAATAATAAAAAAGACCTCTCCTTCCCTTCCAGAAGAAAGGATCTACATCATAAGAAGAGGGAAACCATAGTGACCATGGGTCAAAAAAGGGGGGAACAGGGATCCTAAAGAAGGATTCTCAGGGCAAAGGCCTCAACACTAAAAATGAACAAGCAAAAAATAAAGAATTGTTATATAAACTCAGAAATGACCAAGACACTAAACTAAAAAAGAGAATAAACCTAAATCAACATCTTGCCCACAAGAATAATTAGGATTTCTTAAATAATAGAAAAATTTTGAAAGAATTTTTAAATTACGTTATAATAGCAATGAAAACTCTGCAATGCAGAGGCTCTGTAACATGAAGCAGGGTGTGGTAATAAGTGTCAATTGGCAGCTTTCACCCATTACCTATTTCTATGTCATGGATTCCAAGAGAAACTTCTGAAGTAAGGTTTTCTCAAAGACCCAGGGCAGTCTGCTTAAAAAGGAGGAAGTTCTGCAGCTAGATAACATAATGCATAAAGCTCCAGCCCTGGAGTCAGAAGGATTTAAATTCAAATGGGACTTAGGCCCTTAACACTTCCTAGCTGTGTGACCCTGGGCAAGTCACTTAACCCAATTGTTTAGCAAAAAAAAAAAGAGAGAGAAAAAATGCTGTAAGTTCTGAAGTGAGCACATACATTGTGGCTCAGATCCAAAGAGCACAACAGTCTCAATTTCTAATACATTCTGAAGCCTGCAGAGGAACAATCAGGGCAATAATCCAAGAGCAATGGGGTGTCTATATGGCTATTATGAACCAGCTGAGTTTTCCAGATGACTGAGAGGGTGTAATCCAATAGCACCTAACTTAGCTTAGACCCAAACACAGGTCAGGAACTTGCAAAGGTCAAACCCAGGGAAGGGTGAGGGGCAGCAATCAGACCTTTCCCTAGATCAGACCATTTTGGGAGCTCTGAAAGCTTACAGGACCCCAATCCAAGCTACCCTTGAGAAGTCCAAATAATAAATACAACACTCAACATCCCAAGAAAACAGTAGCAGAAGAATGATAGATGTTCCCTCCAGAAACATGCAGAGCATAACGCTAACACCAAATCTAAAGTCAAGGAGTTTAGAAGAATGAGCAAAGAAAAAACATCCCACCATAAAAAAAGGATGTTTTTTATGATGATAGGGATGTTTTAGGACACAAACCCAGAAAGAAAAAAAAGGACTCGAAAACATATATAAACAAAACCTCAAAGAAAAATAGATTCAGCATTAAATCAATTATAATTCCTGAAAAGGCCAAGATTTTTTTAAAGAACTTAACAAGAAGATTATGTAATGATCAACTATTACACTTGGCTTTTTTCAACAATGAAATGATTTAGGCCAATTCTGATAGACTCGTGATGGAGAAAGCCATCTGTATCCAGAGAGGGGGCTGTAAATATGGATTTCAATATAGCACTTTCACCTTTTTGTTATTTGCTTGCTTTTTTTTTTTTTTTTTTTAAATATCAGGATAGCATTTAAAAAAAAAACTCTTTAAAAAGCAGGCTAAATTTGATACAGATTAAGAAATTAGACTAGTGGATCTGTGGTATAGATTAGGTTCAGAAGACACTGTAGTCAGTGATCATAGTAATCTAGTGTTTGATAAACCCAAAGACCCCAGCTTTTGGGATAAGAACTCAGTATTTGACAAAAATTGCTGGGAAAGTTGGAAAACAGCATGGCAGAAAATAGACATTGACCAACACCTAACATCCTATACCAAGATAAAGTCAAAATGAATTCATGATTTAAACATAAAAGGTAATACTATAAATAAATTAGTCAAGCAAGGAATAGACTGACTACCTGTCAGATCTTTGGAGAAGGAAGAGATTTGTGGCCAAAGAAGAACTAGAGAATATTATAAAATGCAAAGTGGATAATTTTGATTACATTAAATTTAAAAGTTTTTGTACAAACAAAACCAATAAAGCCAAGACTGAAAGGGAAGCAGAAAACTGGGGAAAAGTTTACATCCAATGTTTCTGATAAACGCCTCATTTCTAAAAATAAATAGAAAATTGACTCAAATTTATAATACAAGCCATTCCTCAATTGATAAATGGGCAAAGGATATGAACAGACAATTTTTAAGTGTAGAAATTAAAGCCATTTCTAGTCATATGAAAAAATACTCTAAATTGTTATTGATTAGAGAAATGCAAATTAAGGCAATTCTGAGGCACCATTTCACACCTTTCAAATTGACTAAGATAACAGGAAAAAATATTGATAAATGTTGGAGGGCATGTGGAAAAACTGGCATACATTATTGGTAGAATTGTGGACTGATTCTACTATGCCCAAAGGACTATGCATACTTTTTGATCCAACATAATATTGAGTCTGTATGCCAAAGAGATCATAAAAGAGGAAGAAGAATCTATATATGCAAAAATGTTAACAGCAATCCTTTTTGTAAGGACAAGGAACTAGAAACCCATCAATGCCCATCAATTAGGCAATGGCTAACTAAGTTATGGTATACAAATATTATGAAATATTATTGTTCTATAAGAAATGATGATCAATCACTGTGATGGATGTGGTTCTTTTCAACAATGAGATGATGGGAAAGAGCTATTCCAATCTAGAGAGGGAACTATGGAGATTTTAGTGGATAAAAGCAAAGTATTTTCACCTTTTTTTTTTTTTAATTGCTTGTTTTTGTCTCTCATACCTTTTTTTCCCTTTTGATCTGTTTTTTCTTATGCAACATGATAAATGTGTAAATATGTTTAGAAGAATTATATATGTTTAACCTATGTTGGATTATTTGCTCTCTTAGGAGAGGGGGAAGAGGGAGAAAATTTTGGAACACGATTTTGGAGGGGTGAATGTTGAAAACTATCTTTGTATTTTGAAAATTAAAAAGCTATTATTACTAAAAATGTAGAGAGAAAAGTGTACTTAATAAAATAAAAATAAAAATCAGGCTTAGAATAATTCAGCCCTACATGACTCCAATGATTCTTTAAAAAATAGCAAAAAAAAAAATTGTTTCCAAATTTTAAATCTTTTCTGCTTAGAGTTTAATTGCTACAATCCTATAGTATGGACTATACTTTTATCTTCTTTGTGTCAACATATCAAGTAGATCCCTATAGAAATGAGAATAAGAAATGTTCAATTTTTTAAACATTCAAAGTGGTTTTTCCAACTAAAAGATATGCTAAATTCAGGGCTTAGTTTCCCATATAAAGAAATGCTACACATTAGGAGGAGAAAAGGAGTTGGGAAATGATAAGAAAAAGGAAAAGGAATTCACTCAAGTGAATTATGTGATTAGTACCTAATCTGGCCGCTATCAAAAACAAGATTTCCACTTCAGATGGAAAGACATTCATTTAATATGTTAACTTTGATATAAATTTGCTGTTTCAGAAGGAAATTAAAACCATTTGTGAATACTGCCTAATTCAAACCACAGTGGAGATACTTACTGCTGGTAAAAGAGACTGCATATTTTGATTGGAGTCTGCTATTGTAGCAAGATAAACCAAATTGGTGTGCAACATCTGTTGATACCTATTAAAAACAAAAATCAAAATTAAAAGCTAAGATATATGAACAATGTATTATAATCAAGTCAGAAATTGTATATAAAGGTTTCAATTCAAATACCTAATAAGCATTGAAACCCCAAACTGTTTTTTCAAGTTTTTATATAAAATCAGTCTTAAAACCATATTTTATCTACTTTAATGAAATGAATGATATTTCCCTAGGAACCAAAAAAAGGAAAATTTGAATGAAACTTAAATTTCACTTTACCATTTTCAGATCATAACTCAACTCAAATATAAAGATAATATTTTGCTAGAATGAAAAGAGGAAGAAAAATTGCCTAATCTTCTCTTCTCACAAATGAAGAAGCAAGATTTAATCCTTCTATAATCAGCAAATTCATTGAAACTTAATGGTCACAATAAAATGAATTAGAATCACTGTCTGTTAGTTTATTTTCATTCCAGTAGATGCAATATCAGTCACAACACAGAAGGAAGATAGAAATATGCATACTACATACAAGGTGTCAAAAACTTTTTAAAAGCTCATTAATTTAGTTTACTGATTAAACATTCCCCCTACAATTTCACTTATATCAGTAATTTGATACATTTGGCTCATGCCTCACAAAAATATAAAAGTGAACTCAAGTATATAGCCCAGCTTGCTTTTTTTATTATACTTCAAGTTAAGACAACAAATAGGCACCTAGTAACTAAGATCTATTAGGGAAAAAATTTAAAGAACCTAATAGTAATTCCAAAAAATCTTTTTATTCAAATTAAATATGCTTCCCCAATATAAAGGTTATGCTTAAAAAAATAAAAAATAAAATAAAAAAGCCTTTTCTTGCTAAATTCTATCACATCTTGTTACTTTCAGTTGTTACTATATACATGTCTCTTCCTCCCTCCTAAAGAAAAAGGGTACATATCTCTTCTATACCAGTTATCAGATTTAAAAATGAGACCAAAACTAGTTCATAGCCTTGTGTTCTTTGTTCACCATATTCACCACCACATTCACAATTAAGTTACTGGATTTTAAAACAAGGAAAAACATTTTTAGGAGAACATCTGTCCAGGGCATGATGAAACCACAGACATAGTCTATTTTAATTTATTCATTTTATGGAAGATGAAACTGATGCCTTCTGATGTTGCTGGTGGTCACACACATTACATGAAGTAATCATCAGAAGCAGAATGTGAACCCAGGTTTTTCTGGTGCCAGGACTAGTTTTCTTTCCAATATACTTCAATTCTCTGAATATGAGAGCAATTAATTTTGTGATTAAAATAACCAAGCACCATTATTAAGTATTATTGCTGACATATGAGAAAACTTTCATTACACCAAACTTAACATTTTTATTTTAGCAATTTTTTGTAACTGGAATGGAAATATCATGGAAGTTCCTATTCAGAAATCTACAAGCCTTGTCACTAAATATAAAGTCTTTCTTTTCTAAAAGTATGCCATACCATGTTTTTATTTTCCTACTACCTCTTTGTATTTAGAGAATTATATACAAATATCAGTAATTTATTGTCTAACCAATCCATCAAATTTTTATTAATTTTCTTTTCCAATTTACTTTTGCATAGCTTACAGTACTATGCAAAGAAAATGTGTACCATTACCACAACAGTGAAGTCAGATTAATACTTCAAAAGTAGGGATAAATTTGCTTGACCAAACCAAGGCAATGATTCTGGACCTCTGTTAAATAGCTTAGGCCCTAATCATCTCTCCCTTGAACTACAGTTAATTTCCTAATGGTCTCAAGTTCTTTCCTATTCCACCGCTTCTCTAATTCATCCTTTAATACAAATGCCAAAATGAATTTTCCTCAGGCACAGATTCAGCTATCACATTCCCTTTCTTTGTTTGCTTTAAAAAACAAAAAAAAAGAAAAGAAAAAAATAGCTACTTATGAATTCTTAAGAAAAAAGTTTTTTACAAAGTGACACATGAATGTAATAGACTACTATTGCATAAGTAGTTATGAATATGAAGACTTTTGAAATATATTAAATGAATAATTACAATATATAAAAAGGAAGAACAACAAAAAAGCAAAACTTAATGATGAAATTAAAATGACAGTTTGACTCAAGAAAAGAAATAAGAAACTGCATCTCCCTTTACAGAGATAAAGAATTATGAATATAGAATAGTACATGTATCATCTGAGAGGATAAGTGCTTGTTAGTTTTGTTGAGATGTTTTCCCCTCTTTTTATTCTGTTAAAAGAAATATACTACAGTTGGGAAGGGATTTGTAAGTGTGTATGTATACACATACACACGTATGTGATATTCAGAAATGAAAAATAATTATCACTAAAAAATTTTAAACCAAAATGAGTGCTGCTAAAATTTTCTGAAATCTTAAACTGTTAACTAAAGTAGTAGTATAGCTTTTAACTATACGAGAACATATGAATGTGAAGAAATTAATTCTAAATCAAGGTAATCATTTGGGAATTGAAAAATCAGTAAAACTCATGATTTTTTCTCAATCTATAATCAGATAGGGAGATGAAAAAAAAGTTAAAGTCCCTTAATCAATATTTTAAGTTTCTCATGTAGCACCAATTGAAATCTATTTTTTGTTTTAAAATTTTAATTTGCAGCTAATTTCGCTGCCCTATTATATTCAAAGTTCTTCAGAGACTGATGTCAAAAAAGTAAAAATGAATTCCTACTGAATATTGACTTAGAAAAATACAAATTAAAATTATCTGTTTTATCATATTTTTAATTTGTTAAACATTTCCCAATTAATTTTAATCTGGTTCCCTAAGCATCCAGTCAACAAGTTGAACACATTTGTCACATTCTAAAGAAAAGTATCAGAAGAACAAGAAAAAGATGCATGCTGACAGCACGGAGCAGACTGTAACATATAACCAGTAGGAACTATAATGAACAACAGAAATAAAGGATGCCATCAAGGAATTATGTGGCAGGAAAATTTGTTGGGAATGTCAAAAGAATAAAACCAGAGTGATCCATAAGTATCCTTGCATGTTACATTAAATCCCAATGTCATCATCCCATTTCCTTCCCCAAACTGTTGAGAAAGCAAGGACAACAATCAAGATTGGATGGGAAAATAGAAAATGATCTTCAAAATTAGAGCAAACTACCAAATGATGAGATAATAGATCAATGAGAGTGTTTAAAATATCTCCTTTGCACCTATTAAAAGATATGTACCTACTTAAAAGGAAAAAAAACCAGAACACATAAGCTTCTTGTTTAAATAATACATTTATTAATCTCTTACATTAGAAAATAGTTCAAATTTCAGTAACCCTATAAAAATCTAAAGCTTTGTCTTGGATAAATAAAGTCAGTTTTCTCATGTAGCTACAAAATTAATTTCAAAATACCTTAAACTACTTCATTTTAAGGATAAACCTACATATAGAGTTATAGAAAAACATATTTTAATGACAAATAGGGAAATATATTTGTAAGAACAAACATGTTTAACCTATATTGGATTGCATACTGTCTTAGGAAGGTAACAAGAGAGAAGGGAAGGAAAAAAATTCCAAACAAGATTTTGCAAAGGTGAATGTTGAAAACTATCTTTGCATGTTATTGGAAAAATAAAATATTAGGAAAAAAAATGCTTTAGATTTTATAAAGTAAAATAAATGTGTTTTTGATAACCTTTCCATTAATTTTTCTAAAAATCTTCTACATGAAAGTAAATTTTGAATGGAGAATATTTTGAAATTCAAAAACACCTCTATGAAAAGATACACTGTGATTTTTAAAACCCATAATTTCTAAAAAATTGAGACTGGCAACTACAGCATGGAGCTAAATATATTTAATCATGGTATACCTGGCAGAGATGCAGCTGTATATTGCTGTAGTAATTATGAGACTATGGTTTATAAAAAAAAAAAAAAAAAAAAAAAAAAAAAGGCCTTATATATCTGCAACCATATACAGCATCCATTAAGTACTGGGCAAAAGGATGTTAGAAGTGTGAAGTAACATAAATCAATTTTCTATACTGTGAAAGCCCTAAATGACATAACTTTCTATATAGAATTAGTCTTCCACCAGGATTTTTCCTGAATCACAAAGTTCACAGAATCACATTATATTTAATCTAGAAGGTATATCAAGGATTACCAAATCCAACGTATCTATTTTAAAAATTAAGAAAACAGAGGCTCAAAGAGAAGTGACTTGGCTAAGGCCACACAAATAATGTGGCAAAACTAGAACAAGAAACTTAACTTCTAGTTCAATGTTCTTTTCATACAGTATGAGCCTCAAACATCTGTGTAGTTTGTATATTAGCAAAGGTTTCAACTATACAGCATATTAGAAAAATTTACACAGCCTTAACAATTTGCTGATTTTTTTATATTTCTTGATTTTCCCCTTCTGTTTGTATTCCTTTTTTTTCTTTCCCTAGAGAGGAAGAATCACCAATTAATCATCAATTAATAAGCAAATTTTAGGCACCCATCTTTCAGGTGCTGTGTTAAACACTGGGGATACAAAAAGAAGCAAAAGGCAATCTCAAGGAGTGTAATGGGAGAAACATCCAAATGTCCGTTAAACAAGCTATATACAGGATAAACAGGAGATAATTAACATAGAGAAACCCCTAGAATTGAGAGGTCCAGAAGGCTTCCTGTAAGAATTTTGGCTGGCATTTAAAGGAAGTCAGGAAGGTCAGTAGTCAAAGCAGAAAAAGGAGAACATTCCAGGCATGGAGGACATCCAGAGAAAATACCCAGAGGCCAGAGATGGAAAATCTTAGTGAAACAGCCAGAAGGCCAATGACATTGGACTAAAGAGTCCGTGGCAGGGAGGAAACTGTAAGAAGACTGGAAAAGGAGGGTGCTAGATTTTGAAAGGCTTTGGATGCCAAAGAGAACATTTTATTTCATATGACATCACAGGAAGCCACTGGTGATTAATGAGTAAAGGGAGTGACATGATCAGACTTACATCTTAGGAATTATGTTAGTAGCTGAATGGAGAATGGACTGGAGTGGAGAGAGACCTGAAGCAGGCAGACCTACCAGCAGGCTATTACAAAGTACATAGTGATGACAACCTGTACTAGAGTTGGGGCAGGGTGGAAGAAGAAAAGGAGTTGTAGAAATGTTACAAGGCCTTGGCAACAATTTGGAACAACCTGTCTACAGAGAGTGAGAGACAGTGAGGAGTCGAGAGTGACTTAGGTTGTAAACCTGAGGAACTGGGAGGAAAACATTGTCTTCTACAGGAAAAGGAAATATAAGATGGGGTAGGATTGGAAAGAAAGATTTTTTTTTAATACTGTTTTGACATAAGTTTAAGATATCTACTGGAAGTCCAATTCAAGATGTCTGAGAGGCAGCTGAAGATGTGAAACTGGAGGCAAGCAGAGAGACTAGGGCAAGGAAGATATATCAACATAAAGATGGTAATTAAATCCATAGGAAATGACAGAAACCATCAAGTGAAGTTAACAGGATAGAGCCTTGAGAGACACCAAGTTAGAGAGCATTAACAAGAGGAGGATCCAGCAAAGGAGAGAAAGAGCAATCAGATAGGTAGGAGAAAAACCAAGAAAGAGGGGGTATGTAAAAACCTAGAAAGAATTAAATTGTCAAGGAGAAAAGAGTTATTAATAATATCAAAAGCTGCAGAGAATTCAAGGAGAATAGAGACTGAAAAAAGGCACCTGGATTTAGCAACTAAAAGATCACTGGTAACTTTAGAGAAAGTTTCAGTGGAATGATAAAATTGGAAGTCAGATTACAAATGGTAAAAAAAAGAGTAGAAGAGAAGATTCCAGGCTCTCCAGATTTCTCCCAAACAAAACCAAATTGTGTCTTAGGGTGAACAGACTGATAAAAACCAAAGGGCAGAACAAGCAAGGGCTCTCCTGGAACTGGAAAAGATCTGAAGACCCCCAGAAGGAGATTTAGATTATGTGAAGTGTAAACACCTTCAGGCTAGCTCCCTGAAACACCTGAGCTGTGGAGTTAGCTAGGTTCAAATAGGAGGTAGCCTCAGTCCCAACCACAGTTAACTTTCACCTCCTCAACACTGTGCTGAGTCCAGGATCTGAATCAGAGAAGATCAAAGGAATCTCTGCTAATAAGGAACATTAGGTCCAGCTGTGTTGCTGAGTGACCCTGGCCAGAAGCAACCAGCACAGACCCCCCTCTAGTATTTGGGTGTGTAGAGGGATATTGCCTCCCTCTTTGAGTCTCCCTTCAGTTCTCCTCCATGGCCTGAAATCTAAAACTAAGAGCTCTATCTTCTTGTAAATGCTGGTAGCTAGCCAACAGCTTCCCTGACCCACTGACTGTTTCTATGCTCACCAGGTTATGCTGATTGCTTCTGGCCAGGACTATAGTAATCTAGTGTTTGATAAATCCCAAGACTCCAGCTTCTGGAGTAAGACCTCACTATCTGACAAAAATTGCTGGGAAAATTAGAAAATAGTATGACATAAACTAGGCAGAGACCAACATCTAACATCCTATACTAAGACAAGGTTGAGATGGGTTCATAATTTAGACATAAAGGGCAATAAGCAAATTAGAAAAGCAAAGAATAGACTACCTATCAGATCTTTGGAGAAGGAAGGAATGGATCATTTTGAGTACATTAAATTAAAATGTTTTTGCACAAACCTATGTAGTCAAGATTAGAAAGGAAATAGAAAGCTGAGGAAAAAATTTTATAGCCAATGTTTCTGATAAAAGACCAACTCAAACAACTCCAATAAGAATATAAATCATTCCTAAATTGATATCACAGGCTATGAACACATAATTTTCAGATGAAGTTAAAGCCATTTATACTCACATGAAAAAAAATGCTATAAATCACTGCAGATCAAAGAAATGCAAATTAAGAAAACTTTGAAGTACCACTTTACACCTCTCAGATTGGCTAAAATGACATTATTTGTCATTTATGATCAATATTGGAAGAGATATGAGAAAACTGGGATACTAATGCATTGTTGCTAGAGCTGTAAAATGAATCAACCATTCTAGAGAACTTAGAAATATGCCCAAAGGGCTCTAAAACTGCATACCCTTCGATAAGGCACTGCCACTATTGGGCCTGTATCCCAAAGAGATCATAAAAGAGGGGAAAGGGCCTACATGTGGAAATATATTTGTGGCAGCCCTTTTTGTTGTGGCAAGGAATTGAAAACTGAGTGGATGCCCATTAGTTAGAGAATGGCCGAATAAGTTATGGCATATGAATGTTATGGAATATTATTGTTCTATAAGAAATGATCAGAAACGATGATTTCAGAGAGGCCTGGGGAGACTTACATGAACATGAGCAGAATGCTTTCTTTTGGTCTGATTTTTCTCTCACAACATAACAAAAAAAAAAAAAAAATGCTTTAAAAAATTGCACATATTTAACTTATATTAGATTGCTTGCTGTCTTGGGGAAGTGAGAAGGCAAGGAAAGAGAAATCTGGGATACAAAGTCTTACAAAAATCAATGTTGAATACCATATTTACATGTATTTGGAAAAATAAAATACTATGGGGGAAAAAAAATTAGAATTGACCAAGGGGTAGCCAGCCAAATTATGAGACCAAGAAATAATAAAATAAAACATAAAGAATGAAAAAAATAGAAGAGAAATGTGAGACATCTCATAAGAAAAACAATAAATCTGAACAGATCAAGAGAAAAACTTAACAATAATTGTACTTCTTGAAAGTTATGATCAAAAAAAAGAACCTTAATACAATAATACAAGAAATAGCTAAAGAAAATTGTTCTGAAGTGAGAGGGGAAAAGAAAAAAAAAAAAAAAAAAATCCATTGCTCACCACCTGAAAGAGATCCTACAATATAAAGGGACATCACTGTTAAATTTTCAAACTCTCAGATCAGAGAGAAAATTTTATAAGCAGCCATAATAACCACAAAACTCATATATGCCAGAACTACAAAGACCTATGAGCAACTATAATAAAAGACTGAGAATACTACATATTGACAATCAAAAGAATTAGTGTTGTAGCCAAAATTATCCAGTAAAATTAAATAAAATACTGAATTTTTAAAAAACCACTATTGAACGAACAGTCAGATTTTTAGGATTTTGTTGCAACTAGATAACAAGGAAATAGCATATCAGCCCTTTAGTCAGGAGGATCTGAGTTCCAATGTAACCTCAGACCCTTAACAATTACCAGTTACAAGACTATGTGACTCTAGGCAAGTCATTTAATTCCAAGTGCCTCTCAAAATAACAAAACAAAATGAAAATTTGACATGAGTCAATATCAAAGACTATTTTCAAGAAACTCAATAAGACAACCTGTTTGAAAAAGTAAAAATAGCAATTATGTTATACAAATAAGATGTAAGAGCAAAAACTGACAAGAGGATTTAGATGGTGGAGGAGGGCTGGTAGTTCTAAAATCCTATTCACATTGGGAATGAGTTAAAGAGGACACACACACACACACACACACACACACGAATGTAACTCCTAAAATCTATAAAGAAATAAGAGAGGAAGAGAATAAGTTAAGGGAGAGTATAGAAAGTTATATAGATTAATAAGAATGGGATAAAATATATAGATTAATGGGAAAGGAATAAAGAAGGAAGGAAAAAATAGAGGAGAAGATACAGGAACCATAGTTGGGCTAGAGAGAAAAGTTAAGTAATAGCTGGCTATAATATAGCAAGTAAGAAAAGTTGGCAGGGATAGAGTACTAGAAATAGTATAAGTGACGGGAGGGAACTATAGTCATAAATATATCCATGCTTAACTATAGTCCACTTGGAGAAGATGGGAAGGCAGGGAAGAAAAAGCAAAAAAAGGAATAAAGTAAAAAATTTATAGCAGAGAACAAAAGAAAACTAATAAGGAAACAAAGAAAAGAGGACAGTTCTGAATAGTTTTACTATTATTATGTTTTCTTGAAGAAGAAATTTATATTTACGTATTTGAATCCTCACTTATATGCACATGACAATTTTCTTTTTTTTTTTTATTTAAATTTTAAATAAAAGAAAGGAAAAACAAATTTTTTTTTTAATGGGAGAAAAGAATGTGGAGATACCTATTATAGTTGATTTTTTTGAGAAGTTTAACCATAAAGGACAGAAAAGACATAGGAACAGAAAAGTCAAGTGTGGGTTTTTTCAGGATAGGGGAGACAGGCATATTTTGCAGGTAATAGGTAATGAGCTATTAGAGGAGAGATTCAAAACAAGTGGGAATAAGAGTGTGAATGACAAAAGCAATCTGTTCGAAGAGACAGAATAGGATTACCTGAATAAGTAAAAAGGTAAGTCCTGCCAAGGAGTAAAGTCATTTCATCATGTGATACAGGAAAAGTTAGCTTCAGACTTATGATTTTTTCTTACCTAGTCTAGCATATATCTACTTTACTAGTCTAGCATATATCTACTTTACAATACTATCCCTTAGGAAATATTAATTCCTTTTTTTAATCTAAAGCCTTTAAAAAAAAAAACTGATTAATAGTAGCAACCCCACTTGACAAGATCAGTGTTTTCCAAGCTTAATAATTCTATGATATATAAATCCCCAAATTGGCTTGTATAGCATAGAAGTTGAAGATACTCTACCCAATAATCAAATTGTTGAGTATGGGAATTATAGGATCATAAGTTTAGAAGTGGAAAAGGACATTAAGAGATCACTTATTCTAACCTTGTCCTTTTACAGATTAGGAAATGAGGCCAGAAGAAGTTGTCCAAGGTCACAAAGGCAAGAATAACTAGAATTAAAACCCATTTCCTCTGACTTCAAATTCAATACTCTTTCCAATGGATCCACACTATTGATGGAACAGGCCAAGTGGCTTTGTTTAAAAAAAAAATACATCTTACTATAATAAGAAGGCAAAAGAAAGTCCAGAAGAGATAAAGAAAATGAGAGGAAAGGTTTCCAAGAGCAGAGGCCAGAGGTGTTGAAAAAACCTGGTTTGTTGCAGCACACCAATAAGCTCTTCCTGAAGCATTAATCTGTGCTGACACACTGGGGGAACAAGTATTCTACATTCCCTTGAAAGATTTCAATTCTTACTTTTCCATTGCAGAAATCATAAGTTATTACATAAACTTAGAAAAGATATTTAAGTCATCATCTTAAACACAAGTAGATAGTTTGGTTCATTTATAAACATATACACATGTACATATGTGTGTATATGTGTATGTGTATACACACATACACACATACATACTGTAATAAAGTATATACTTACTTATTGTAAACTTCCCATGTTTCCTTAAGCAATAAATCAGGGTGTAATAATCTCCTAACACAGAAAGAGCTAATTTTTTATAAACAATAAAATATATGCTTTAAGGTTTATTTGTATAAGCAGAGTGAGAAGTCTTAAAAAAAATTTAAATCCCTCAAATAATACATTTCACTTTTTACAAAAATGGAAAATACCAAAAAAGTTTCAGATCAATCTTACTGAGAGCATTCTGTAGTCTTTCCTTTATTCTGATAATCCATTATACATTGAATAAGATGGTTATTTTCATCCAACATCTGAAATAAAATTTGAAAAAGTTTGTCATAAACTTGAACATTAGATAAAAATATTATAATTTCAAAAACCTACAATATTAATAAGTGCTATTTTTTAAAAGGAGTGTAGACACATGATTAAAAACCCCAAAGAAATTTTATATATTATCATAAAATCATCATATAAAAATGTAAAGGAAGAAACAGTAACCTTAAAATTCTTAAGTGCTCTTACTCCAATATCTTGCTAATTTTTAGTATAGTTTAATAAACATAGTTTATGTAGCTTTCTAAAAAAAATTAAATTTCTTATCTATCATTTTATATAAAATTATGTACTCAGAGTTTTAAAATGAAAATGTTTACATAAAACTTATGAAAATAAGATTTTTTAATGCAAACAATAAATGCTTTTGAATGAACTTCTAATTCCCTAAGTACAGAAAGCTTTTCCTAGTGAGGTAGGTATCTTATAATTTTAGAGTTAATCATAACACTAACTTGTGAAAGTGATTTGCCCAGTCTCAGTACTCCAGAGGCTAAACTTATAACCTGAACTTCCTAAGTCAAGTCAGGCTCTCTACATCTCATCACAGCATTTAACAAAAGCTAACACTTTTTAAATGAGAACTTTTGCATTTTGTAAAGCACTTTTTAGTCTCATTGCATCTTTTTAACAAACTGTAAGAGGCAATGAAGTACTACCAAATTACAAAAACCTAATTCAAGTTTTGCCCCAGCATAGGCCAATTATGTAACCTGTCAGCGACCCAACTCTCTAAGCAGGTAAGGTACAGGAGACCAGCTGCAGACCTGCATTGATAAAGGGAGTTTTCCTTCACAGGAAATTCCCAGTATCATTTCAATCCTGTTATCAATCAAATACTATCCAGACCAAAAACAAAGCCACAAAAATCACCCAGCAAAGTAGATAATATAGGTACCATTATCTAAACTACTTTGCACCATTTTCAATGACAGATCCAGACCAAAAACAAAGCTTAAAATTCTACTTACTTGACAATCAGAGGATTTATTTTTTCTACAAATGATAGAATATGTGTTTTAAGTCATTTATTTGTATAGCAGAGTGAAAAGTCCCAAAGTAGATATACTACAGGAATTTTTATCCCCATTTTCCAGATGAGGAAAATCAGGGAAACTGAATCTTCTACTTGGCCAGAGGGTTCACAAGATAGCAAGTGTCAAAAGAGGGACTTGAATGAAAAACCTCTATGCCTTTAAAACTATGGTCTTTTCCATTACACATCATTGCCTTGCTATCAAAGATTTGTAAAAACACATGATATTATCATCTGCTTAATTAACTGGTGGCTTTTTTTTTATTTGGGAAAGAAATAGTTAGGATAAGTTTTCCTCTACTAGATCTAAATTATGGCACGAAGCCTAGAAGGGAATATTGAAAATTCCCTTTTTTAAAATTTAAACATATCTCTAAGTAAAAGTTAATTCTGGAATGCTCAGATTGAATTAAAGATTTGATACAATAAAACAGTAAACATATTAAAAAACAGTTAAAACAAAAGGTATAAAAAATTAATACTACTGGGGCACCTAGGTGGCGTAGTGGATAGAGCACTAGCCATGACATCAGAAGGATCTGAGTTCAAATATGATCTCAGACACTTAACATTTCCTAGCTATGTGACCGTGGGCAAATCACTTAATCCCAATTGCCTCAACAACAACAAAAAAAATCAATACTACCTCCTCTCAGGCAAATTGACACCATACAAAACATTCCTGATTTCAACACTTTAAAAGTAATGTAACTTACTAATAAATATAGCAAGTCATATTCAACTTAATCATTAAGTTGATTAATTAAATCATTTAAGTACTCCTAGTGATATAGAATATTGGGAGAATCAGGGGGAAGTAACAGTGATATCAAAAAGTATTTATCAAATTTTAAAATAAGAAACATTATTGTTAAATAGGCAGCTTGTCAATGTAAATAGAATGCTAGACATGAAAATGATGAAAATTTGGTATCGAACTCCACATCTGTGACATCAACTAGCTGTATGACCATAGAAAAAAAAAAGTCTTCATCCAGACTTAAAACCTATCTCACAGAGGTCTTGGGAGGCTCAAAAGAGATATTATTCACTAAAGTAGTTGATGAACTTCAAAACCTTCAAGTCATTAACTCAGATTTACTTATTAAATCACAGATGGATTTCCAGGATGTATCTGAAATGGAATCATTAGCACATCCCTCATAAGCCTGTTTCCCTGCCTCCAGACTCTTCAAATCTACATGTCATTAATTTTAGTGGACAATTCAGATCAATATTCCAACAAATACTGCTTATTAAGTAAAGTCCAAATTCCTTAGTCTGGCATTTGAAGTCCTCTATAAGCCTCTATAAGGCTTTCTAGTCTTAGCTCATATTTTTTCAATCACTAAAACCATAGTAAACTTTTAGAACAATCTCTTCCCACCTTTCCACAACACACAAACCACTAGTTACATCCCAATAAATTCTTTAACTGAAATCCTGCTCTACTTACCAAGATTCAACTAAAAAACTCCCTGTTCCAGATTGCCTTTCCTGATCATCTTAACCAATCTTCTTTTAAAAAATTCTCTTAAAAATTTCTTTATCACTTATCACATTCTAAAAGTTGGGTACATGTCTTAAGAAATGAAAGAATAAACATGTAAATGCCTACTTTGTACAAAGCACTAAGGATATAAATAAAAAATGGGAGACCAACCCTCTTATGTGTCCCACTTCCAAGTCCAATGGAAAACCCCAGTGATTCTTAAAGAGTGTAGCATCTTTTTTATCGATGGTTCTAATGATATTTTGTGCCAAACTTGAACCATTTAACAGAAACCAACAACAGTAAGGATTGATAACTTTCTTTTCTGGGTCTCAGTAGCTGTGATTATTAAAGTATTTGCTTCAGCACCTATATAGGCAATGCCGACCTCATCTCCATAGGGGTCAAATCCCAAAATGATAGATCCTGGGCCTGTGATAAAACCTTGCACTCTTGGGCTTAGCTGTTCAAAAAGCATTCAGTAATGAGTGGTTGATGTTGATAATATCAAGGAAGGTCAGAGCCTTCTCCTGAGGGATTATTCCCCCACCCAATGGAAAGCACTGGGCTTGGAAATCAGTAAGTCTTTTTTAATGAGTTAAAATCTTGCCTCAAAAATTGGCTGTGTGATCTGTGCAAGTCTCTTCTTAACCCTGGGTTTGCCTCAATTTCCTCATCTGTAAAATGAGCTGGAGAAGAAAATGGCAAACTTCACTTCAGTATCTTTACAAGAAAATCCCAAATGGGGTCATGAAGAGTAAGAAACAAACTGAACAATAATAGTAACTGGGGGATAAGACTGGTGGTGTCTGGGAGCACTGCTAATTCCAGGGATCTTAAATTCAGAATGCTAGGCTTTCTCCCTCAAAGTCTGAGAAGTGATAGAGTAGGTGGTCAGTGGCATAAGTAATTCGACCTGCTTGGCACATGCTGCCTCTGATCCCTCCTTTAAAATGCTGTAGGGGTAGATGGCAAGGACAGCTAGCCCAACTGCCAAAGTAGTTGCTCCCCCGAAAGATGTCCAGGGAAACTAGGCTTGAAGCAAGATCATTAATAAGAGTTGTCATTTATATAATGCTTTTAAGGTTTGCCAAGGACTTTACAAACATTATTTCATTTGATAGCAGAAAGTAGCTGCTATTATTATCCCAATTTTTACAGAAAAGGAAACTGAGGTAGGCAGAGAGTTATGGCTTGCCCAGGGTTACACAATTAATATCTAAAGTTCAAACTGATTTCAGGTCTTCCTGATTCCTGGTTCCATGCTTTATCAACTGTACCACCTAGCTGTTCCATTGCCTCTATTTGTGGCACCTAGTCATTGGTGGTGATGGCAGTGTCAAAAACAGTCCATTTCTTTAGCAAATTACTCCCCATGTCCAGGGAGAGCTGAGCTCCACTCCATCTGCTGCTCTTGCCTGGCCTCAACACCACAGAACAAGAATCTTTATCCAAGGTAAGCTTCCCGATTATCACCAAAGTAACTCAAGCCCTGACCAACATCACCTCTCCCGGTCTCCTCTCCCTTCTGACTGGAGAGCTAGAGGGCAGAGTATCAAACTTCTCCCAATGCCTGCCTGCCTGCCTGCCTGCCTGCCTGCCTGCCTGCCTGCCTGCCTGCCTGCCTGCCTGCCTGCCTGCCTGCCTTTCCAAAGCACAGAAATTGGGACTTTTTGATTCACTCCATTTTGCATCTTCTATCTGCCTAGTTTCAATTCCACACAAGTTGCCCCAACACCAGATATCCCCTGGCTTTTGCCGCACCCCCACTCTCCTATCTCCTTTTGTATGTTGTCTCCTCCCATTAAATTTTAAACTTGAGACTTTAAAAAAAAAATTATATACCCAGTGCTTTAACAGTGCCCTGAAAATAGTAAGCACTTAATGTTTATTGGATTAAACTACCATTCCCAAACCTATCCAACCATGGTAGTTGGTCAGGGATTGGCGGCGTTACTAATATGGAAGGCAGACCCCTTTTTCAAATGGATTATTCCCTTCAATGACTATGGGAGGTAGGCTGGTGTTCTGAAAGACCCTATTATTCCTGCAGTTTTGGGTTCAGGATCCTGGGTTGACTTTATCATGATCTAACAAGGTGGTTAAAATGGTGGCAAAGGTTTAACATTTAGCTATACTAGACTGTTAACTCTTTGCTAATTGAAGGCTGCTCAATGCAGGTTAAATCATTTGTATTGAGATTTTTAAAAACCTCAAGAAATAATTTATTACACTACCTGCCTTTAAAAAGAGCCATAACTATATGATCTCTGGAAAATGGAAAACTCTAGGCTCTTTTTAAAGACTCCAAATGATGAAGATTGAGAATACCTTGGTGATGCACTCCAGAATTTAACAATTTTCCTTGTTTTTATCTTTATTTATTGAGGTGTGAAAGGGAAGTCTAACGTGGTATAGGACTATTATTTATATTCTTGGATGCCTAAGGGAACTGAGAGGTTAAGGAACTTTCTCAGTTATTCAGCTATTTTTTTGTCAGAGGTAAGCCTTGAATTCAACCTAGCTCTAAGAATTAAGCATACTTCTTATCTTTATTATTTATATCATAAATATTTCACAAAAGATTTAAGCCCATCTGCTTACTTTCTGTAGTCAGTAGAAATAGAGTCTACCATCTCTTTTCAAGGGTCAGGTTATCCTCTCTTTAGATTTTATCAATATTCTGACCCCATTTACATTATATAAAACTTGAATGAACTTGGGCAAGCTATTCACTTCCTACAGTCTCAGCTTCCTCTCAGAACTTCCTTTCCTACCAGCCAGATAACACAGTGGATTGAGTGCTCAGAGAGTCAGGAAAACTGGCCTCATTTACTAGCAAGTCACTTAATCTTGTCTGCCTCAGTTTCCTTACCTATAAAATGAAATGGAGGAAAAAACTGGCAAACCACTCCAATATTTTTCTCAAGGAAATCTCATAAAGAGTCACAAGGCTCACAAAGAGTCAGATGCAACCGAACCAGAACAAAGAGTACGGTTAAGGAGATTTACTTTTCAGAGTCTCAAATTTATTTATCTTAAAAATTAGAAGGTTGTACTAGAAACTAGGCAGTAAACCAGGTATCAACCAGGTAGTAAAATTGCATTTTGTTCTAAGTATATCAAAGAGTTTTGTTGTTTGTTTTGTTTGTTTGTTTTAATGAGGTGAAAGTGTATGGTCGAATTAGATCAGCTGTCTAAAATTCTAGTTTTCAGCTAAATTTCCACTTTTTATAGAAAGTTTTTCCTGATTCCTCTTTAATTCTAGTGCCTTCCTTTTGTTGATTGTTTCCAATTATTATGCATAGTTTTTACATTGGTTTGCATGTAGTCTCCTTCAGTAGACTATGAGTTCCTTAAGAGCAGAGACTGTCTTTTTACCTTTCTTTGTATCTATGTATATTTAACATGTCCAGCTCATAGTAAGTAGATGCTTAATAAATATGCTCACTATAATGACTACAAATCCTAGTAACCTGGAGATTCAGGAGGAGGAAAAGTAAGATAATCAAAAGGAGTTAGAGGAGGGTTAAGAAAAAACTGGGCTCATGCTACCTCTAACATTTACTGCCTGGTGACTCTAAACTTCTCTTAACTTCTCTAAACCTCAATCTATTCACCTATTGGTAAAAATAAAGATAACAGGACCTACACTAATAGGATTTTTGTAGAATTAAGATATAATGTATATGAAGGACTAAAAAAATTTAAAACCTATTTTAAAACGTAACATGTTTTTAAAAATGTAGTTCACTTTTGTTTTTAAACAGACGAGGATCCTGAAGCTCCAAAAAATGAAGTGACCTGACAAAGCTATAAAAAAGTGGCCAAGCCAGGATCCACAGCAGAGTTCACCCACTCCAAGTGCTTATATTTGTTATACTTAAATCTAAAAACCTGGAAATTTCCCCTAAATATGTTCTATAATACATGATCGAAGCACAGCAAAGGCATGAAATTCAAAAAAATAAACACCAAGACAAACCTTAAACCCACAACGGAACATTAATTTATGTGTGTGTGCGTGTGTGTGTGTGTTTTTAAGGCAGTTAACAGTATGTCTACAATATTTATTAAGAAATCAAGTCTGCCCTTGTGGAGGAGAAAGGAATTTATGACCAGAGGAGAACTAGAGATCATTATTGATCATAAAATAGAAGATTTTGATTACATCAAACTAAAAAGTTTCTGTACAAACAATACTAATGCAAACAAGATTAGAAGGGAAGTAACAAATTGGGAAAATATTTTTAAAGTTAAAGCTTCTGATAAAGGTCTCATTTCCAAAATATACAGAGAACTGACTCTTAATTTTTAAGAAATCAAGCCATTCTCCAATTGATAAATGGTCAAAGGATATGAACAATTTTCAGATGATGAAATTGAAACTATTTCTACTCATATGTTACAAATCTGTTAAAAAATCACTACTGATCAGAGAAATGCAAATTAAGACAACTCTGAGATACCACTACACACCTGTCAGATTGGCTAAGATGACAGGAAAAGATAATGATGAATGTTGGAGGGGATGTGGGGGAAAACTGGGACACTGATACATTATTGGTAGAGTTGTGAAAGAATCCAACCATTCTGGAGAGCAATCTGGAACTATGCCCAAAAAGTTATCAAAACGTGCATACCCTTTGACCCAGCAGTGCTATTATTGGGCTTATATCCCAAGGAAATACTAACGAAGAGAAAGGGACCTGCATGTGCCAAAATGTTTGTGGCAGCCCTTTTCATAGTGGCTAGAAACTGGAAAATGAATGGATGTCCATCAATTAGAGAATGGTTGGGTAAATTATGGTATATGAATGTTATGGAATATTATTGTTCTGTAAGAAATGACCAATAGGAGGAATATAGAGAGGCTTGGAGAGACTTACATCAACTGATGTTGAGTGAAATGAGCAGAACCAGAAGATCTCTATACACTTCAACAACAGTACTGTATGAGGATGTATTCTGATGGAAGTGGAAATCTTCAACATAAAGAAGAGCCAACTCACTTCCAGCTGATCAATGATGGACAGAGGTAGCTACACCCAGAGAAGCAACACTGAGAAATGAGTGTAAACTGTTTGCACTACTGTCTTTCTACCCAGGTTACTTATACCTTCGGAATCCAATTCTTAACGTGCAACAAGAAAATTGGTTTTATACACATATATTATATCTAGATTATACTGTAACACATGTAAAATGTATGGGATTGCCTGTCATCTAAGGGAGGGAAGGAGGGGAAAATTTGGAAAAATGAATACAAGGGATAATGTTATTAAAAAAAAAAAAAATTACTCATGCATATGTACTGTCAAAAAAATTTATAATTATAAAACTAATTTAAAAAAAGAAAAGAAAAAAGAAAAGAGAAATCAAGTCTGCCGTGGCAGTGTGACTTGGGGACGTCTAGTGTTACCTTTTCAACTTAAAAGTAAAAAGTAAAAAGAGAAGAAAAAAAATCGTGAAAGGTTTGACAAACAACAAAAATCACTTAGGAATTTTAAGTTTTTCGAAGTTCCAAAACTACGGTGCCCAGAGTGCAGATGCTGCTGCTGCTGCTGCTCTCTCTTCAAGGCCAATAAGGGAGCAAAGACAACATGAGGGTCCGGACCCTACGGTTTCCAACATCCCCCCCCCCCCACAAGCCGAGATGGGAGAGGAGGAAAGGGTGGTAAGAAGAGAGGGACAGCTCCAGCACCCCAGGGGCTTTCTCTCCCCTCCACCCCGCTCCCCGCCCGGGATACAGGTCCGTCCCGCTCGCAGCTCCCCCAGATGCCTCCACTCCTCACCCCTCCCGAGGGGCTCCAGGACCCCGGAGCGGAGAGCAGAGGAGAAGCGGGAGTCGCTCATCCGCTCCCCACCCCCATCCGCGCGCCCGCGCCGCACAGAGCCTGCGCGACGGGGAGGGGGCGGGGCGTCACAAAAGTAACTCCAGAAGCGACATGTGGGGGGGGCGCGAGGGCCACGAACTCCCGAGAGACTCTCCCGCATCTCCCCCACACGCAGCCCACCCCTCCGCCTCGAGGTGTCCTTCGGTAGCCCGGGAATCGCGTGCCCGCCGCCTCCCCCCTTCCCCGCGGCTCCCTCACAAACCAGCCGCCGCCCCATCCCCAGAGGAATCAAGCAGTTCTTTACGGGGTTTTTGTGCGCATTAGTAAAGTAATTGAGAGCGCGGAATAAAGTCCGCCGGAGGAAGAGTGTTGCCTCCTCCCCTTTCAGCACTCACTAGGCCACAGCCCGCGGCTCTGCTTCCCCCCCCACCCCCCGCCCCGCGCGCGCGCACACAAACACGGCCGCTTCCCAGTCAGGCCCGCCCCCACCCGGGGGAGAAGAGTGCCTTTCCCCTTTCCTCCCTCCAGCCCGAGTCCCCGCAGTGCAGCTCTACCTTCTGAATAGCCGCGGGAGTGATTTCTCCCTTGCCCCGCTGCCTTGGAGCTGCGAATGCCACCGACATATCGGCCTCTCGCAGCCGTCACCGAATCCAGCAAGTCCCGGGCGCTCCGGGGGTGAACAGAAAACTGGGGGAGAGAAGCCTGCCTCTCGGGTGGAACCACCGGGAGACAACGAGGGGGGAGATATCGCGTTGGGGCGGGAGCGCCGCAGCAAATTGCGGCCAGCCAGGGGCCTTCCCTCACCCTTTCTACACGAACTCGCCCACTCCCACTCCCAGAACAACCCTAGGTGGGGATAAGGCAGTGCTTCGTAATCTTGTCGTCATCGGGACTACCCTAAATGGTCCTCCTTCCCCCGCGTTTCCTCACACACACACCCAGTCATAATGGTACAGTCCTGCTATTGCCCTCCCCACGCTCCAGCGATTCAGGAAATGGTCGGGCGCCTATTTAGAGCCGGGGGGAGGTCGAAGCTGCCCCTGTCACAGGAAATGCAAGAGGCTGAAGCCGACCCGCCCCTTCCAACCCAGCGCATCCCCCTTCTCGCTTCGGCTGGAGCATCCCTCTAGCCGCTTTCCTCTCCTGCGTGGATGACAATTGATTATTCTTCTCCACATTCAAACCCACCCACCTCCTTTTGGGGTTAGAAGTTGTGTCCTAGTTTCTCTGCCCTGCTCAGCAGGGCGGGAAAAGCACTGGGGGGTGGCGGACGCACGACGGGAGTTTCTACAAACTCCGAAAGCGTCTGCTGAACCGAGCGAAGGGAAAAGTGGGGGTGGGGGAGAGGAGAAAGGAGCTGGAAGAGCATTTGTTGTCCGAAAGTAAACAGCTAAGCGCAGAAAATGCGTCCGCACCGCGGGTCTTGGTGGGTTGCGCATATTGTGCAGTCACTCACTTAAAGCCGGACCGGCGGGGCGGGGGGGGGGGGGGGTGGCGAGAGTACAGTCTCAGGGAGCCTACCCTCGAAGTAAGGCAAGAGGACAGTGGCCCCGAAACGCAGTAGATGTTTCTCCCAGAGCTGCGCGGAAGCTCCGTGGAGGACTCCTTGAGAGAGATTCTTCTTGGAGAGGAAACTTGGAACCCTCCTAGCTTAGACTTAGTGTTTAATGTCAGATCATGCGACGCCGCTTCCCTCCAAATCACAAAACTGCAGGAGCAAAGTGAGTTGCGCAAACTTAGGAAGAAATGGCAGGACAAAGTTGACTAAACCGTTCTCTTTGGAAAAATCTTAACCTACTATACAAGCAAGTGCACCGAGATTATAATATTGACGCTTTATAAGTATAAATAATGTCATTTTAAGCAATTCAAATTGTTCCTTCAGGTGTAGGCAAAGCCAGCAAAACCTTGTCTAAATACGCTCTCCCATTAGAACATAAGTTCCTTACAGAGTCTGGTATTTGCTTTTTTGGAATCCCGATCAGTCTTTAATAAATGGGAGCTGACCGACATCAATGTTAGTTACCCTGTTGATTGTTAATCCAGAATACTTTAAATTTGCATTTCTAAAGACTAAGTTTTATGAAGGATTTTAGAACAACTTGTTACAAAATTAGTACATTTAAAAGATGTAGAAACTGAGGCTCAAGTGACTACCCAAGAGTTTAGGACTAGTAAATAAAAGTCCCAGGTACCCAGTTTTCTCCATTGAACTTGGATAAGAGTTGCTGGTAAAGAACATCACAAAGGGGGAAATCTCTTAGACTCCAATTAAAAATCTGGCAAAGAAAATGTTTCTGAGAAATCTCAGAGATACCTCTGTAGCCGTTTTCTGAACAATGCTAAGTTCCTTAAGAGTTGCTAAAAAGAGAAGATCTTGGGTAGCAGCAGCTTTGGGATTGGCTCTCTAGCCATCAAAAAATCAATTACCAAGTGCTGTGTGCACTGTGCTAGGAATTGAGGCTAGCAAGACAAAAGTAAAACAGTACTTGTCCTAAAGTTTACAGCAACAATATGTAGTAGACCCTGATCATGAATGGGATTCTGTCATCCAGTGTGCTTGTCCCTATCAGTTTTGTTTCATCTGTAAATCTAATTAGCATGCCAAATATGAAGTACAGTTTTAAACAGATTCCTGGGGGGTACACAATGGAAGATCTCCCCCACAATGACACCTTTTTAGTCCAGACATACAACCAATTTTAAATTCATCTAATGGTGTTATTTAGCTCACATTTTTTTTTTCATCTTCTCTACAAGAATAGTATGAGATACCCTAAAGCTTGGTTAAAAACAAGGTAAACTTATACCTATAGTACTACCCTCATCTATCAGTTTAATAATCTTGTCAAAAAAGAAAATGAGGTTCATTTGGCATTACCTGTTCTTGGTTCTTTGCAATTACTGCTTCCTTCTTTCTAATATGGCCAAGACAACATGATTATCTTGAGATCTTTCATGAAAGCTGGAGATCCTTTTACATATCCAGACCTAAGCAATTATTGGAGATAACTCTGGGCATGAGAAAAATGAGCCAAAGAGATAGGATTTGTAGGACATACATGCCAAATCAAATCTGATCCATGTATACAGATCGACTGGGATGCCAGCATAAGAATTAGAAAAATCAACTACAGCCCAAGATCTCTTCTAAAAGAGATTAACAATGTCCTCCGTGAACAAAGTAGGTATCAGTTAAAATTCAGTCATTTCCTCAACCAAAAAATTTTTTTTAAATGCATAAACCAATAGTTGAATCAACAAACATTAAGCACCTACAATGTTCCAGGCATTATGCTAAATGCTAGATCCAATAAGCACATTTATCCATACTATAAAAACTCATAATTGCCAATAAACTCTCCTGGAAAGTAAAGATAACTATAGAACTACTAATTAGGTATTTCACATTCACCTCAGACATATTCCAGGCTTTTTAGTCCTTTCAGTTGTATAATACTCCTGGTGGAAAAAAATTGAAACACAAGGTTTTGCAGTGATGAATCTGGAAAATTATTTGTTCATATATTTGGAAAAATAAAAAACTACAAAATACTAAAAAGGAGTCAGGAGATATGATTTTCTCCCGGTTCTGTTCACTTCACATATCTAATCAAGAAGAAAGGCCCAGGACATTAAGTGGATACTCTACAGATTTATAGATAGACATGTAGGAGAATTATACAGGGTAGGGAAGTATGGATGACATGTTGACAAGATCACAAATACATTGAAAATTGAAGTTGAATTTTCTAGACAAAAATATTTGTTTCATAGCTCATAAAAAAATTTTTAGGGGGAGGGAACTTACTTAGAAGAAGGCTTCAAATATACACTTTGGATAATCCATGCAAGGGAAGAATTTCAAATAATAAGGAACCCATCAGTTATGATCTGATTTGGCAAAAGAATATTGCTGAGGTCATAGGCCTATCATAGTTAGACAGTGTTCACACTTTAGAATATTTTATCCCCCCAAAGAAATACATTTGCATATATGTTCTGGCACTACTTACCATAAAGATTGTTGTAAAGGAAGAGCTTTGTAAACTGATATTTTAGGTATTAGGTAATTCTCAATAGAAAAAAAAATTTCATATATATATGTGTGTGTGTGTGTGTATGTGTGTGTATGTATGTATGTATACATACATATATATATTTATATATAGTTTATTTACATATATTTGCATATATAGTTTATTTCTCTTGAATATGCATGCATGCATGTATGTATGTATGTATATATACATATATATACATGTATATAGTTAGTTTTCAAAGGAAGAAAATATATGAAAAATGCTCTAAATCACTATTAATTAGAGAAAAAGCAATTTATGGAAGCAAGTATAGCTTAAGTTTCCCCTCTACAAAACTCTTCCAAAAGATCTAGGAAAAGCATTAGATTGACACCTGAGGAGCATGGGGAATGGGGATTGGGGAAGAGTCACATCAAATCATTTGTCCAACCTAGGTTAGATATTCAGACACTGAGGATTGCCAGGAGCACTTCCGAGCTGCCTCATAAAAGCTGAGTCTAGCAGTAGCCTCTTGTTGTTCAGACTCAAACCCAAGTCAGCCACTTTCAGAGATAAGCACAAGTGGACAGCAAACATATTTTGTCCTGAACCAGACAAGTTTGGGAGCACTGAAAACTTGCAGTTCTTACTGAATCTAAGATCCTAGAATAGCACTTAATATTTCAAGAAAGCAGCAACAGGATCAGCCCAGAAATTCTCTCTAAAGGTATGGCAGAACTAAGTATTAACCTCAAATCTAAATTCAGGAAGGAGGATGGAGGTATGAGCAAACCCCCTCCCCAAAAAAACCCCAAAAACTCTTCAAAAAGAGTTGTTATGTTGGCTCAAGATATAAATCTAGAAAAGAATGACTTCAAAACATCTATATGCAAAGCCTCAAAGAAAAACACAGCTTGGGCACAAATTCAACTAAAATTCCTATTAGAAATAAAGCAAGAGTTTAAAAAGTTTTTTAAAAAACCTGTTTTCAGGATGATTTCAGAAAGGCCTGAAGAGACTTATATGAACTGATGCTGAGTGAAATGAGCAGAACCAGGAGATTGTTGTATACTTCAACCACAATACTATATGATGATCAATTCTGATGGATGTGGCCATTTTCAACAATAAGATGAACCAAATCAGTTCCAATAGAGCAGTAATGAACTGAACCAGCTACACCCAGCAAAAGAACTCTAGGAGATAATTATGAGCCACTACATAGAATTCCCAATCCCTCTAATTTTGTCTGCCTGCATTTTTTATTTCCTTCACAGGCTAATGGTACACTATTTCCAAGTCTGATTCTTTTTGTACAGCAAAACAACTGTTTGGACATGTATATATAGATTGTATTTAATTTGTACTCTAACATATTTAACATGTATTGTTCAACCTGCCACCTGGGGGGGTGGGAAGGACAGGAAAAATTAGAACAAAAGGTTTGGCAATTGTTAATGTTGTAAAATTACCCATGCATATATCTGATAAATAAAACTATTAAAATATTTTTTTTAAAAAACCTGTTTTATGATTGAAAAGAGCACTTAAAGAAAAATTGGGGAAAGAAATGAGTTATAGAAAAAAAACTGAAAAGCAATTTGGCATAAAAAGTATAAAATTTGATCCATGCAATGAACTTGTTGAAACTTAAAATAGGCTGAGAAAAACAGATCCAGCTTTTTCAGGGGAAGATTGAGAGAGTGAAGAGAAAAAATTTAAGAATCACTGGACTATATGAAAGCCATGACCAAAAAATAGCCTTTTCAAGAAATCTTTTTTTAAAAACTGTCCAGCTTTCTTTGAATTAGAGGGCAAATGAAAAGAGAAACTTCAAAAGGAAGACTCCCAAAAACATCACAGCCAGAAATCCAGAACTTCCAGGTCAAAGAAAAACTAAAAATCAGCCAGGAAAAAAAAGTATTAAAGTATCAAGGAACCACAGTTAATAGCACACATTATTTAGCAGCCACTACTATAAAGTAGTAGAAAACTCGATATGTAATTTTCCCGAAGGCAAAGGATATAGACTTACAACTCAAAATAGCTTACTCTGCAAAACTGAATATGATTCATGAGGCAAATAAAAGATCTTATAAAAATAGAAGGCTGCCAAGCATTCCTGATGAAAAGACCAACGCTGCTTAGAAACTTTGAAGTTCAAATATAGCAGTGATAAGAAACATAAAAAGATAAACACGAATAAACAATAATAAAAGATTAAATAAGGCTAAACTGTTTATATTCAGATATGGAAGGATTGTGTACACTCTGAACTATCATGGGAGAAGGTGTGTTACAGAGGAAATTAGACAAGGCCTTCAAGGAGTTCTGCTCTATCTTTATGATATTAAGAAAATACTGGAGGGACAGTCCGGTGGTGTAGTGGATAGAGCGCCAGCCCTGAAGTCAGGAGGACCTGAGTTCAAATTTGACCTCACTTAATACTCCCTACCTGTGTGACTCTGGACAAGTCACTTAACCCCAATTGCCTCAGCAAAAAAAAAAAAAAAAAAAAAAAAATACCGGAAAGAGAGAGGAAGAAGAATATATGAATAGGAGCAGGCAGGAGGAGGTAAAGAAAATTAACTTACATAATCAGGGTTGTACACAAGTAAACCCCTACATAAATGAGGAGGAGGTAATGTGGGGGAAAGGTTGACAATTTAATCTCACTTTCATTTGAATTAGTCAAAAGAAGGAAGACTGTACAGATAGAAAAAAATATATTTCAATAAAAAAGAGGGAAAAAGGAAATAAAGAAAAATTCGATTAAGGGAAGGGTTAGTCCTAAATTTAAAAAAAAAAAAAAAAAAACTAAGGATATACAAAAAATATAGAAAATAGCTCTTTTTTAAATGGCAAAGAATGGGGATTGAAGGGGTATCCTTAATTAGAGAACGGATGAACAAATGGTGGTATATAAATGTGATAGAAAATCATTGTGCTGAACTTTTATCAGGATATGGATCAATTATGATTCTAGAGGACTAATAATGAAACATTATCTATTTCTACATATAGAAGCATGCAATTCAGAATGAGACCAAAAAAAAAATTTTTTTAACATGGCCAATGTGGAAATTTGAATTGATCATATGTTTAGAATGGGTTTTGTTTTGGTTTCTTAGTGAGGGAAGGGTGTTGAAGTGGGAGTGGGAGGATAGGAATGAAGACTTTGATTAAAACTTTTTGATACAAAACTAATGCAGACAAGATTAGAAGTGAAGCAATAAACTGGGGGAGGGGATTTTACATTCAAGGATTCTGATAAAGGCCTCATTTCTAAAATATATAGAGAAATGACTTAAATTTATAAGAATTCAAGACATTCCCCAATTGATAAGTGGTCAAAGGATATGAACAATTTTCAGATGATGAAATTGAAAGTATTTCTAGTCATATGAAAAAAATGCTCTAAATCACTATTGATCAGAGACATGTAAATGAAGACAACTCTGAGGTACTAGTACATATCTCTCAGACTGGCTAACATGACAGGAAAAGATAATGAGGAATGTTGAAGGGGATGTGGGAAAACTGAGACACTAATATATTGTTGGTGGAATTGTGAACTGATCCAACCATTCTGCAGAGCAATTTGGAACTATACCAAAGGGCTATCAAATTGTGCATACCCTTTGACACAGTTATACTAATACTATGCCAATATTCTCCCCCCCCAAAAAAAAATTAAAGGATTAACATATACAAAGATATTTTTAGTTCTTTTCATGGTGACCAAATGATGGAAACTAAAGAAATATCCTAGCATTGGTGAATGCCTAAACAAATTGTGGCATATTAATATAATGGAATATTCTATTGTACCATAAAAATGATAAAATGGGAATTTTCTTACAAAATTGTGAAGACTCTGAATGAGCACTGAGTGAAGAGAGGAGAAATAGAATAATTTATACAATGATAACATAATAGAGAAAAATAATTTTAAAAGGCTTTGGAACTCTAATCAATGCAATGATGAACCTCAAACCCAGTAGAATGAATATGAAACATACTACTCACCTTTTGAGAGAAAAATAATATACTTAAAATCCAGAAAGAAACATTTTCAGACAAAGTCAATGTGGAAATTTGTTTAGTCATCTTACAAAACTATGGATTCTAGGTTTTGTTTTTCAATTTTTTTTTTTTTTTTTTTGCATTTGTTCAGTAGGAAGTGGAGGGGGAAAGAAAAGGATAGTGAAAAGGACATCAATTTTTAAAACTTCCTGATTAAAAGATGAAAACAAATACTTGGAGAAAAAAAAAATATTATAACTCCCAACTTGGCAAGTCCTGACATCTGTCAATATTGGGCCTGAGCACACTTTTTTTTTTTTTTTCAGGTAAGAAAGGATTGAATATAGTGTTTAAGAGGAAAATAGAAGAGGTCTCTAGCCCAAAGAGTGTCTAGCTTCCTTCAAATCCCGGTTAAAGTCCTTCCTACTGCAGGAAGGTTTTTCTTGCTCCTTAATATGAGTGCCTTCCTTTTGAGATTACTACTACTACCAATTTAACTTGAATATATCTTGTGTGTGTGTAGTTGTTTGCAAGTTTACTTCCCATATTAGATCATGAACTCCTTTAGGAAAGCCACTTATTTGCCTTTCTTTGCATCCTTAACACTTAGCACCATGTCTGATAGGTTAGTAAGCCAAATGATATATGCTATCTTGTAAAAAGAAAAAGAAAAAAAGGGATATGGACAAGGTTTGTGCAAATGAGTTATTAGATACTTATCACCTAAGAAACCTAAATAGCCCCTAATATTTAAACAAAAATTGTAATAAGAGATTAGAGCTCCCTAGTTAGAAAGAACTATAAGCCTTGCTCTCCCTAAATATAGACTCATTAAGCAATGGGATAGACTTTTAGGCAAAAATTATAGAAAGGTCTTTCTTAGTTCTTGTCTTGAATTATATATGTCTTAAAGATTATATGACCCATCAAGGCCTAGATGCTCAGTTTTTTTTATTACCTTCCCAGAAATAACAGTCAAAATTGTCAGATATTCAATAGGCATTTATTATTTTTGTTTTGGGTATTCTGATAAGGGTCTCATTTTTAAGATATATAAGGAACTGATTGAAATTGAAACAAATAAGAACTATTCTTCAGTTGGTAAATGGTCAAAGGATATAAATAGCGAGTTTTTAAAGAAAGAAATCCAAAGTATCAATAGTCAAATTGAGGGGACAGAGAGAAAGGAAATGCTCCAAATCACTAAAAACTTAAAAATTGTTAATTAAAGTATCAGATTGACAAAAACGGACAAAAATGGAAAATAATAAATATTGGAATAGCTGTGGGCAAACAAGAGCATTTGTGCACTGTTGGCAGAGCTGTGAATTAGTCAAAACAATCTGGAAATCAATTTGGATCTATGCCCCAAAAGTTACTAAACTTTGCATACTCTTTAATCAGCAATGTAGCTATAATCCCAAAAAAATCAAAGAAAGAGAAGCAGTCATAAGTACAAAATGTATTTATAGTAGCTTTGTTATAGTAGCAAAGGACTAGGAACTAAGGGAATGCTCATTAATTGGGAAATAATGAATAAATTATAGTATATTAATATAACCAAATTTAGTGTGCTCTAAGAAATTATAAAAGTGATAATTTTAGAGAAACTTAAAAAGACTTGCAAAAGGAAATAAGCAGAACCAGGAGAAAAACTTATATAATAAAAACATGACAATAACAACTTGAAAGATTTAATTACGATAACCAACATCATGATCAACCATGATTCCAAAAAATAGAAGATGAAAAATATTACTTATTTCTTGAGCAGAGATAGGAGTTCATGGTGAATGAGATGTAATTTTTTTTAACATGGTCAATTAAGGAATTTGTTTTGCTTAACTATGCATATTTGCTATATTTTGTTTTTCTTTTTTTTTAATGGAAATGGTAGATAGGAGAGAGAGAAAATAGATTTTTGTTAATAAGAGGGAAATAAGTTAAATCAAAATGTTCCAAACTTACTAAAGACTTGTTCTGTACCAAGAATTGTGTTAAATGCTGAAGACATAAAGAAAGGTTAAAAACATCCCACATTCTAATGATGGAGACAAAATGCAAACTACTATTTACATATTAGACACAAGACATATGCTGAAAATGAAAAACAATTTCAAAGAGAAGGTAGAGGGGAATCAGAAAACATCTATTGCAAAAGATGGCATTTGAGGTCAGTCTTGAAGAAAGCAAGGGGGAGGTGGGCCTCAAGGTAATGCGGTGGGTAGAGTAGTAGGCTTGGAGCTGGGAAGGTTTGAGTTCAAATCCAGCCTCTGATGATTACTAGCTGTGTAACCCTAAATAATCACTTAATCTCTATTAGCCTCAGTTTACTCATCTGTAAAATGGGGATGATAATAGCACCTACCTCACAGATCAAGGGAGGTAAAAATTAGTGTTCAGCTCATTACCTAGTACTTTTATCAGTACTATTTAATGTTAACTATTATATTTATAGGTAAGAGAAAGCAGCAATACAAAAGAGGAGCTTGAAAAAGTGACAGTGAGGATGATAGTGAGGGCAATATACTAGAGAAGATGGAATGCGATAGCAAGGGATAGGATCAAGGGTGCACACAGAGAGTTTATGCAACATAAATTTATTGCAGATCTTACCAATAACATTAACAGTTATTTTATTTTTAAGTAGAGGTGAATGTTTAACATATATTGGATTACTTGACTTCTAGGGGATGGGGGGAACAGAGGAAGAAATTGGAACACCAGGTTTTGCAAGGTTCATGTTGAAAAATTATCCATGTGTATGTTTTGAAAATTAAAAAGCTTTAATAAAAAATAAAAGATAAAATAGAGATGAGATATGGAGAAAGAGGAAGGAGATTGATGGTTGTATTTAGATAAAAGAAAAAAAAAGAAAGGAAATAGTCTTTAAAATAACAGGACACAGAAGAAAGTTTATAAAGGGACAGAGGCAATCAGGGAAGTGTTGGAATTATTTTTAAATTTGAAATCTACAAAAGCTTAAATGGCATATACTGGAGAATCATTGGTATCTTTTAATTCTTCTTTGCATTAGCAAATTTTCACATTTATTGATGCTTGTCAAGTTTATAATAATATGATAATTAAAATACACACATAATACTTCCATTTTCTCGATATCTTTTGCAAGCAAGCATTCCTTCTATTCACCACTACCACTCACTTGGACTATAGCAACAGATCTTTCCCTCCCCTCTCTGATATTTCCTCCATAGTCATGCCAAATGAATCTTCCTTCTGCATAGATCTGGCCACGTCTCTAAAGTAATCAGCAGTTTTCTTTTTTCAAACTGAATAACTAAATAAAACTTTTTTTAATCTAGTATTCAAGGTCTTCTACCTTATTGTTGCCACTCTATCATTTTTCTAGCTTTTTATCTCATATCACTATTACACTCTGTATACTCTGTTTCCACCAAATTGAACAGCACTATTTCCTGAACATTTCTTTGTTTGTCTGAAATACTGTAGACCTTTGTTTAAGCTGTACCCTAAGATAGAAATGTTCTCTTTCTTCATATTTAACGTACTGTACTGTAAAGCCCACCTCAAAGGCTTCCTCTTCAGTGAAATCCTTCCATTAGACATTATATTATAAATCTAGAGCTTGAAATCAAATTAAAAGAGGTCTAATCCAATTCCCTTGGTTTTGGGTTTTTTTTTTTTTTAACAGATAAGGAAACTCAGACCCAGAGAAATTAAATTACTTGATCAAGGCCATACAGCTGTAAATCTGGAATTCTTACTGAAAGATATAACAGAGAATTTGTCTCTATCAATTCAGAGTAGCAGTTAGCAGAAGGAGTAGATAAAATGGAATGTAACTGGTTCTGTCTTGTTCAAGGTTAGGAGATAGTTAAGTAGGGTAAAGGTTAAACTTTGCTTGAAGTACTCATAAATATTCATTTCTTTTTTCCAGGAGGAGCTAAAGCTCATTTTAATGATCATGCATTCATTGTATGTGGTGGGAGGGAGAACATACGAAGAAGTAACCTGAAGAAGGCTGACCCAGAAGCAAGTTAATCTTGTGGTTCCTGGCCAAGGGGGAACGGAGGAAGGGGCCTGCAAATAAGAATGGGATAAGAAGGCTCTCTCAGTTTGGGGGAGGAAGGGAGCTGTTGGCCTTGGACTTCAGGAGGCAAACACCTGATTCTTCTAGCAAGAACATGAATAAAGCAGACTTTTAACTTCACCCCTTAATGAGTCCAAAAGGTTTATTTCACACTTTACATAAGTTCTTTCATCCCAAATCTTATACTCTTGCTACTATAATATTCAGTCCCTTTCTTTCCATCTTACAAATCTTTTTATCTCTTTAATATACTTTATTTTGTACTAAAATTGTGATTTCTTCCCATTCAAGTCCACAGGGGTAGGTGTGTTTAATTATGTCCCCAAATTCATCCTAATGAGTATTTAATAGATATTTAAGCTTAATTGAATATTTTTCATATTTATCTGGCATAAATTCTTGATTATTCATAGAATTAGGAACATATAATAGAAAATTCCCAAATGGTCAATATTTTATTTTAGAAATTTGATATTCCATCTTGAATTTAGATTGTGTGCTATTCTATTTGATTGCTAATTCCTTGAAATGGGAACTGTCTTTTGCCTTTTTTTTTTTTTTTTTTTTTTTTGTACTTCTAGCAGTATAGTGACTGGCACATAATAGGCATTTAATATATGTTGAATGAATTTCACACAGATTAATAAATATATTAATACTTATTCTTTAAGGCAATTCTTTAACCAATAAATGAATATGTATTGTTAAACTTACTGTTTGCCAAATGCAGTGCTAAATTCCAGAAACATAAATAAAGAGCAAAAATAGTTCCCTGATTTCAGGGGGCTTACATTCTAATGTATGAAACAACATGTATATAAATGAATATGTACAAAATATATATGAAGTAGATGGATGGTAGCCTTGAAGAAAAGGATTTAGCAACTGAAGATCAGGAAAGATCTCTTAAAGAAAATGAACTGTCTTAAAAGAAATTAAGATTTCTAAGTGAATAATTCTATATATAAAGTCATATAAAGTCAGTGTGAAGATGCATGTAAGGCACTGCAAATAAAACCATCTGGCTGAATTACAAAGTATATTAGATGCATGATAGAGCCAGCTCAAATAGGCTTTTGAGATAATTAAATTTGGAGTGTGAGCATTTATGCCTCAGAAACCAGCAAATATTATAAATCAAGATTTGATTTATTATTTTGTTGATTGCCTAACAAAGTGATCACTAAAATGGCTTTTTTCAACAGTGAGGTGATTTAGACCACTTCCAATGTTTTTTGATGGAGAAAGCCATTTACAGGGACTGAGTGTGGTTCACAGCATAGTATTTTCACTCTTTTTGTAAATTTTTTCTTGTGTTTTGTTTTTCTCATTATTTCCCTTTCTGATCTGATTTTTCTTGTTCAGCATGATAATTGTGGAAATATGTATAGAAGAATTGCACATGTTTAACATATAGTGAATTGGGGATAGGGAAAAGGGATAAAGAAAAAAATTGGAACACAAGGTTTTACAAGGGTGAATGTTGAAAACTATGCATATATTTTGAAAATAAAAGGTTTTTAAAAATTTTAAAGTAATCATTAAAATATAAATAATGTAGCTTAAAAGAGAATAATGTGAATTAAATTTAAAAGTGTGTCTTATGTACAGTTTTTTGTTTTGTTTTGTTTTGTTTTGTTTCAGAAAGTCAGTTTTAACAGGAGGCAAGATGCCTGGAATGATAAGAAGGGACCAAATTGTGAAAAGTTTTAAATGACAAACATTAAAAACTTTAATCTCTGTAAAAATAAATAATTTTTTTTTTGTAAAAAATAAACTGAAGTTTATTGAGGAAAGGAGTGACGATCAGAGCTATATTTTAGGAAAGTCAACTTTGGCAGCTGTATGAAAGGTAGATTAGAGTCAGGAGAATTTGAGGGATTAATTTCAGTTAAAAGACTACTAAAATAGTTCAGGTAAGAAACTGTTGTTGTTTGTCCTTCATTCACAAAAAGGATCAAATCTTCACCCATCAGGGAGGTGATGCCATGACAAGCAACTAAGTTGGATTTGATATTAGGAAGGACTGTGTAAAGTTACCAGCCTCACTTTCTCCTCCAGAACTATCTGGGTCCAGGGGCAAGAAACAGATCAGGACAACTGGAGATGCCTCTAAATGAGATGGGAGACTTCAGTCTTTTGGCTAAGATCTTTCCCAGATCTCAGTTTGACTGAGACAACACCCAATTAGTGATTGAAGCTGGGTAAGAAATGAGGGAAAACATGCTCAATTTATACTGGATTGCTTGGTAACTTGGGGAGGGAGATGGGGAAAGAGAGGGAGAAAAAATTGGAACACAAGATTTAGTAAAGTTAAATGTTGATAATTGTCTTTGCATGTATTTGGAAAAATAAAATACTATTTAAAATTAAAAAAAAGAAAGAAAGAAAGAAAGGAGGCAGAGAACAACCTGTTTTATCTGGTCCAAAAAAAAAAAAAAAATCAATGTGAAGGATCCTCAGGGTTTCTGGCCAAAACTGAAACAATTGCTATTTACATTATTCTGAGTCAATCAGGACCCAAACAATGATCAAGTTGGATTGGACCTGGAACCTACTATTGGTCAATCAATGAGAGCCAGAGTGATTTAAGTTTAAGGCTTGGTCCTTAAGAAAGGAATTAGTCCAATAATCTCAGAGATATATAGTGAGGTTTAAGTGATCAAAATCTATTCCTTTGGGCAGGGCAAGGGTATCATACCTTATGTGAGATGAGGAAAAAGAAGGAAAAGAAGAAAGAAAAAAAAAAAGACGAGAAAAGAGGAGAGGAGAAGTGGAGAAAAGGAAAGGGAAAGGGAAAGAAAAGGAGAGGGGAAAGGAGGGGAGAGGAAAGGAGGGAAAAATGAAAGGAAAAAGAAAAGAAAGGAAAAAAGGAAAGGAAAGGGAGAAAAGGAAAAGGAAAAAGGAAGGAAAGAGAGGAGAAAGGAAAGGAAAGAAGGAGGGGAGGGCAGAATGATGAGGAGTAAACTGAGGTTCTAAACCGAGATCAGTCAGTTCCTTTTCTCTCTCTCCTTCTTCCCCAAAGTAACCAAGGGCGGGGTCGGCAGCAAATAAATTTGCTACTTAATGCTGTATGGAAACATAGTCTTTATTGATAGTAAAGGGATAGACAGGCATTTGGCCTTCAGGAAGATGCAAACTGCCTGGAAGGGGGACGTCACGGGCATTGGCTGGTATACACCAAATGCAAAGATTTCATTTTTCAGCCTTCTTTGTATACATAACTAGAGTCCTCAAAACAATGTTTGCACAGAGATGTTATCAAGAGGTTCCAGAGATATTTGTCAATAATACAAAAATTCTCTGTTGTTGTAAATAAGACAAAAATTCTCTTTTGTTATCTCCTTCAGTCTCTCCCCAGAAAGGAATTTCAGATCATTAGAATGGGGGCTGAAAACCCAAACTAGCCCAAAGGAAGTTGGAGATTAAACAAGGAATATCAAACCCGCCCCCAACAAGGAGAGTAGAGAAGAGAAAAGGAGAAGAAAAAGAAGGGAAAAGGAGAAGAAAAAGAAGGGAAAAGGAAAAGAAAATACCATTCACATCCAGAAGAAGAACACAATAAAGACTGAATGCAAGATAGAATCTTTGGGTATAGCCATAATTAACTGGATGAAGGGACGATCGTAAAGGAAAGGGGAAAACGGAGGGGGCAGAGAGAGGGAGAGAAAGGGAAAGGGAGAGGGAGGGAGAGAGGGAGAGCAGAAGCACAAAGAGGAAGAAGAGAATGGCATGGATTGATTTCAGACCCGTCAGCAATTTTGTGATCTCTTCTAGCTTCATTTAGCTGCACATGAGGAGGGGTCAAAGTCAAGGATGAGTGCCATTCTTCATTGGTATAGTTTCGCACCAAGAGTTCACTGTCAGTGAAATCATAGCTCTGGTCCCACAAAAGTACATGTCAGTGAATTAGTAACAAACAAGACTAGAAGAAACATAAATTCTGATTCTCCCACTTCACACCTAAAGAAATGAAAGTCTAGAAAATGATTAGTTCAAGAGATTTATACAAATGTAATTAGTGGCTGACTCAGTACCAGATCCTTTGACTTCAAGTTAAAAGGAGATATATGGAAGAAACAAATGCAAATTTTTAAATCCTCTGAGGCTAACTTACACAATTATATAATGTATATATACAGATCATCGAGACTTGGCTAGTTTTTAAAGGGGATTTCTTTAACATGGCTCTTTCTCAATTAATTAAAATAATTGTACAGATTTTTGTCAAATGATTTAGAAGGTTTTATACCCCTGGGGTGCCATAAATTCCTCAAGGTCTAGTGGGAAAGTAGGTACTTGCTTGCCTGTTCTTAATTGGGCTCAGAGCAAAACCCCTCAGGTAAAATCCTTCGAAACATATTTGCTCAGTGTCTCAATGGCATTTGACAAGTCACTTTGAATTGTGTCTTTTGCAGGTTGCAAGGTTGTAAGAAGAGTAATATGGATCTATGTACACCTATAATCATTATTACTTGCAAGAACAAATTACCTTTCCTAGTTCTCTGAAAATGATTTATTTTTCAAATCATCACTAGATTTTTAATTGTTCTACATATGGTTTTTTATTCATTGATCACTTAGGCTAATTTTTTTCTTTTTTCTTTTTTTTTTTTTTTGGTCTTTTAAAAATATTCTTTATTATATGAAATTTCTCCTTGAGAAGGGAAAGGTGCTAGGAGAAACTACAGGAATTTTTTTTAAAAGAAAGTCATTAAAAATTTATCTTAAAAAATAATCAAGGAGCAGCTAGTTGCTGCAGTGGGTAGAACACCAGCCCTGAAGTAAGGAGGACCTGAGTTCAAATTTAACTTCAGACACTTAACGCGTCTCAGCAGTGTGACCCTGGACAAGTCACTTAATCCCAATTGTCTCAGCAAGAAAAAAAAAAAAAAACTAATCATCAAGCTACATCTCAGAGCATCTCTGTCATCACAGCATTGACAATGTCCTCTGAAAAAAATAACACAATAGTAACACACAAATGCAAACAGAAAACAACTAAATACTTAATCCTATTTTAGAACAATTTCATGGTTCTGATTGTTAATTTCAAACTTTGTGTAAATTTCATATTTGTATGTATGTGTATTTATACACATATTTTATATAATATGCAAATCTATAATTATTTAATCAAATTACAAATCTTTTTCTTTTCCCCCTGAGGCTGGGGTTAAATGACTTGCCCAGGGTCACACAGCTAGGATGTGTTAAATGTCTGAGAACAGATTTGAACTCTGGTCCTCCTGAATTCAAGGCTGGTGTGCTATCCACTGCACCACCTAGCTGCCCCTCAAATTACAAATCTTAAGTTTCAAAAACTAGATTGTTAGAAACCAAATTAGGTTCAAAAGAAAACTATATATCAACTATTTAACAGAATAAAAACATAAAAGTTTGGGTTTTCAAAAATTTAAAGGGTATTTCTCATATATATCTTTTGAAATTCATAAAAACTTATGAAATGAGATGAACAATTATTATTCTTATTCTCCTTATTTTATAGAGGCTAGAAGTGACGTGCAGAAAGATTAGTAAGTATGCAGACTAAATCTTGCTTCAAGACCAGCATGTCTAAAGTTAATTCTAGCAATTGTGCAAGAAATCTCTTGATATATTTTGAAGGTATAAAAAGATGTTTGGGCCTTGATGGCTTAGAGTGAATGTAAATAGCAATTTATCTCAGAAACCCTGAGAGTCTTCCCATCCTAGATTAATTTGATTTTACTTTTAAATAGGTAAAAGAGACCATTCTTTGACTCATTTCTTACCTTGCCTTAATCATGGAATGCATGTTAAATTGAGACCTGAGGAAGAATCCTTAGCCAAGAATTCCCACTACATCCAGGGCCATCTCACATCCTCCTGATCTATATCTTGCTACTGGATGCAGATAGCTTTGGAAGAGAAAGTGAGACTGCTGACTTTATACAGCCCTTCCTTATGTCAAATCCAATTCACTTGCATGTCATAGCATCACCTCCTGAAGTCATGGTCCTCTTTGGGCACAAATATAAAGTAAAACCAGATTCTCTTTCCTATCACTTGACCTCTAGTCCATCCAGATGCATGAATGTCTTATTTAAGCATATCTATTTTTACATGAAATAGGATAAGAAAAGGAGGAATTACTAGATTAAGAAGATAACATGAAAGAAACCATTAGAGAAGTCAAACGTATCTGGAAAGGATTCCATAACATCTAACAATAAAGAAATCTGAAAAGAAAGAATAGGAATGAAGTGAAGAGACAGTGAGAAATAGGATGAAGAGGAGGCAGAGAAGAAAGAGGAAGAGTATTGAAACATTTTAAAAATACACAAAAGAGAGCAAAGGAAATTCAGAAGAGAACTCATAAATTGGCAATATTCAATTTAATATATTACAAAAAGCAAACTGTGTGCAATAGAATCATGGTTTTATATACAACCAAAATTCCCAATTTCCAATATGGAAATGTACATATTTATTTGTTGATGCTTTTATAGCTCATGATAGTTAATAAATAAATTTTTATTCAAAAATATGGAATCATTGTCCTTATTTATCATCTTCCCCTAAATTATCTCATCCTTCTCCCTTTCTCCGTTGATAGCAACTACTATTCAACCAAACATAAAACCTCATTCATAGGTGTTGAAAGGGCTCTAGGAAATTAGGTATTTTAATACACTTTTGGTGCAGCTGTGAATTGGCCTAGTCATTCTGCAAACTATTAGGAATATGGTCCAATATTCATTAACTATACATACACTTTGATCTACTGATACTATTAATAAGCCTACATCCTAAAGAGATCAAAGAAAGAAGAAAAGGATACATAAGATTAAATATATATATATATATATATATATATATATATATATATATATATATATTTCAGTTCTTTTTGTAAATCAAAAGTATTGGAAATAAGAGAATGAGCAACAATTGGGAAATGGCTAGACAAATCTTAGAATTAATAGAATATTATTCCTCTGTAAGAAAAAAGGAAAACCTGGGAAGATTGACAAGAACTGAAGCAAAGTGAAGTAAGTAGAACTTTTAAAATAATTTTCAGAACAACATTTTTTCTGTCTCTTTAAAAAAAAAAAAGCTTTTTATTTTCAAAACATATGCATAGTTTTCAATATTCACTCTTACAAAACCTTGTAAAAATTTTTCCCTCCCTTCCCCTCCCTCTCCCATAAATGGTAAATAGTCCAATAATCTTAAACATATGCAATTCTTCTGTACATATTTCCATAATTATCATACTGCATTAGAAAAATGAGAAAGAAAACAAAAAGCAAGCAAACAACAATTAAAAAATGAAAATGTTATATATTGTGATATACACTCCTCTCTCTGGGTGCAAATGGCTCTCTCCACCATAAGACTTTTGGAACTGGCCTCAATTATCTCATTGTTGCAAAGAGCTGTATCCATGAGAATTGATCATCACAAATGAACAGAACCAGGAGATCTTTATACATGGCAACAAGAAGTTTATACCATGATCAATTCTGATAGACGTGGCTCTTTGCAACAATGAGATGATTCAAACCAATTCTACTTGTTCAGTGATAAAGAGAGCCATCTACACCCAGAGAGAGGTCTGTGGAAACTGAATGTGGATTACAACATAGCATTTTTACTTTTTGTTGTTGTTTGCTTGCATTTTATTTTCTTTCTAATTTTTGTTCCTTCTCATTTTTTCTTTTTGATCTGATTTTTCTTGTGCAGCAAGATAATTGTGTAAATATGTATGCATATATATTGGTTTTAACATATATATTTTAACATGTTTAACATATACTGGATTATTTGCCATTTAGGGGCGGGGATGGGGGAAGAAGAGAAAAATTTGGAACACAAGGTTTTGCAAGGATCAATGTTGAAAAATTATCCATGTATATGTTTTGAAAATAAAAAAGCTTTAATAAAAATTATATAATATATATTATATAGAAATAACTGATGTCCACATGTTTTACTTGACTATGCATATTTGTTATGGGGGTTTTATTTTGTTTTTTCCTTTAAGGGTGAGAGGGAGGGAAGAAAGAAAGAAAGAAAGAAAAAAGGAAGGAAGGAAGGAAGGAAGAAAGGAAGGAAGGAAGGAAGGAAGATAATATCTTTATTTTCAAAATACATACAAAGATAGTTTTCAATATCTACCTTGCAAAACCTTATGCTCCAAATTTTTCTTCCTCCCTCCTTTCCCCCCCTCCTCTATATAGCAAATAATCCAATATAGTTCAAACATGTCCAATTCTTCTAAACATATTTCCATATTCATCATACTGAACAAGAAAAAACATCAAAAAGAAAAAGTGATAAAGAAAAAAAAAAGCAAGCAAACAACAAAAACAAAAAGAGTGAAAATGTTATATTGTAATCCACAATCAGTCCCCAGTCCTCTCTATGGGTGCAGATGGCACTCTCCATCACAACACCATTGGAATTGGTCTGAAGGAAGGAAGGAAGGAAGGAAGGAAGGAAGGAAGGAAGGAAGGAAGGAAGGAAGGAAGGAAGGAAGGAAGGAAGGAAGCCCTTCTTTGATGAGGAGAGAAGAAAGGAAGAAAGGGAGAGAGGGAGGAAGGGAGGGAAAGATGTGAAGAGAATGGAAGTTATCACAAATAAGAGCTTTCAAAGATATATACTTGAAAAGAAAAAAAAGAAAAAAGAAAGCTCTATATAATAGAAATTCACAATTCAATATACAGACCCCTTCTGTTCTACACTGTAAAAAGTAGAAATGCTTGTTTTATTTGACGTCTGTCAAATTTAGAATAAAAAATAAAATTAAAATTTTGAGTTAAATATTTGACTCTACCCTCTTTCACTTCTCATGTTGCCAAAATTGTCAGTTGTGATTTCACTACACTTCTTCTATTCATCTCCTTTTCTCTATCAAGATTGTTGCTGTTATTCAGTCATGTTTGAATTTTTGTGATCCTGTGTAATATACCATCCACAAGTTTTCTTTCTTTTTTTTCAATTAATTGATTTTTATTTTTAAAACATATGCATGAGTAAATTTTCAACATAGACATTTGCAAAGCCTTCTGTTCCACATTATTCCCTCCTTCCCTCCATCCTCTTCCCTAGATGTCAGATAGTCCAATACATGTTAAATATGTTAAAATATCTGTTAAATCCAATATATGTATCCATATTTATACAATTATCTTGCTGCACAAGAAAAATCAGATCAAGAAGGAAGAAAAAATACTGGAAAAAAAAAAACCGCAACAACAGAAAGAATGAGAATGCTATGTTGTGATCCACACTCAGTTTCCATGGTCATCTCTCTGGGTATAGATGGCTCTCTTCATCATTGAACAATTGGAACTGGTTTGAATCATCTCATTATTGAAGAGGGCCATTTCCATCAAAATTGATCATCTTATGGTTTCTTGTTGCTATGTCCAATGATCTCCTGGTTTTGCTCATTTCACTCAGCATCAGTTGATGTAAGTCTCTCCAGGCCTTTCTGAAATCTTCCTGCTGGTCATTTCTTACAGAACAATAATATTCCATAACATTCATATACCACAATTTACTCAGCCATTCTCCACCTGATGGGCATCCACTTAGTTTCCAGTTTCTTGCCACTACAAAAAGGATTGCCATAAACATATCCACAGGTTTTCTTTGGTAAACATACCACACTGATTTGCCATTTCCTTCTTCAGTGGAAAAAGGGAAACAGAAGTTATGACTTACTTAGGGTCACACAGCTAATAAGTATCTGAGGCTGACTTTGATCTCAGATCTTCCTTTCTCCTGACCTAACACTTTATCCAATGAGCCAATCAACTGTCTCCATTAATATTATTCTGTCCTAGTTGTGATTCATCATTACCTACCTTGTATCACTATTATAATAATGCTCTTCTAATTAGTCTATCTATTGCCAGGTATTTCTACTCCAAAAGTTCAGTCCCATTGTCATTGAAACTACTTTATCTTTTTGTTCTTCTGTGTATTTTTCCAATAGAATGGAAGTTTCCTAAATTCAGAGAAGGCAGCTAGGAGGTAAAGTGGATAAAGCATCTGGCCTTGAGTTCAAATCTAGATGCAAGAATTTATTAGCTATGTAACTCTGGGCAAGTCTTGTAACCCTGTTTGCCTCAGTTTCCTGATCCATAAAATGAGTTAGAAAAGAAAATGGCAAACCACTGCAGTATCTTTCCCAAGAAAACTCTTTTGGGGTCATAAAGAATTGGATAAGACGGAAACAACTGAACAACAACAAAGTTCGGAAAATATTCTAGATCTTGTCTTTAAACTTCTGGAGTACAACGTAGTACATGATCAATTTAATTGAACTACTTTTGAACAGAGCTAGGCCTGATGAGGTAAAAGGAGCTCTTTCTGCTGAAGCATTGGAATGTCACTTCTTCCTAGGAACATACTTCATCTCTCAGGTAGTCAGAGATCTCTATACTCATTCCTTACATTGAGTAGTGTGCTAGTAAATGTTTTAGGTCTTTGAAAAACAGAAGTTAAACTTTTAAGTTTAATCTGTATTATTAATATTTGTGCCATTTTCTTGACTAAATAATCAGCAAAATAACAAATCACCCTCTAACTTCTAATATTTGCTGATTTGGAGTTGTAATTCCTCACACTCCAAATGTAATAATAAGCTCTCTTAGAGTGGTATGAGCTGGCTCTAACACATCTCCAACAGCCTTTACCCTAGGACATGACTCCAGATGATGGATTAGCAATATGAAATGCAATATACATTTCCAGATATCTTCAATGTGTTGGCTTATTTTTATAACTTTTTCTTTTTGCAAGGGAGGCCTCTGTGGAAGTGGTTTTATTGAGAAATGTCAGGGTTATTAGAAGAAAAAAAGCTCTAATGAAATATAAAAAATAAGGTTAGTTCATATTCTTCAGTTGCCCCTCATTTATGCTACTAGGAAAAGTATCTGTAATTTTCTCTATTTAATGACAAGATTTCTTATTTGTGACTTTTTCCATTCTAATATTTTTTCCTGGAATTGAATATTCTATCTTAATAAGGTTCACTTTTAAATATAAACTTTAATATTCCACTATATGGAGGCAGCTAAGTGGCTCAGTGGATAGAGCACTGTGCCTAGAATTAAAATCCAGCCTCAGACATGTAGTAGCTATATGACTAGGTAACTGGAGCAGAAATTGGCAAACTTCTCCAATATCTTTGCCTAGAAAAATCCATGAATAGCATGGTTCGTGGGGTCATAGAGTCAGACATGGAGTAATCCATTGAACAACAACATCTTAATATATGTGGAAATGTCCTAACAATATAAAATAGAGATTTTAAGTCATAGCCATCTTCCAAAGAAACAATTACATGTAGAAAATAAGTAAAATGGTAAATTTTGATTTTCCTAGATGAAATGTTAGTTTGGAAATGTATCTTGAATAAGCAAAAAATGTCCAGTTCAGCAGCTAGCACAAATGAGAACAAAAGGGACAACAGGGATGAGAAATCTTATAGATTTCTGATTAAATCTTGGGGGGAAGAATGGCATACTAGCAAAAGTACATAATATAAAACAAAAATAATGTAACATTTAGTTAAATTCCCTTAGAGTTAAGAATCTGATGGGAATTCCTAGAGGTTAAGATATCATTTCAGGACACAAAACCACACTGTTATGATGCAGCATTATTTCCATTCTTCACAGACATATACTGCAACAAGTCAAACAATATACTTCAGAAGAATGTGCACAATGGAATTCTGCCTCACTATTTATCTTCTAGGAAGGAAGGTCTATTTTTTTCTGCATCCGCCTTTTTTAAAAGGTTAGTTATATCTTCTCTAGTAAGATGGTTCTTTGATGACTCTCCTAGTGGGAAATACTTTTCAGGGAAATATATTATCTTCCACTCACAGAATCACAGAAGGCCCCTTAGCATCCATCTAATCCATACCTCATACCACCCACTAACTCCACTATAACATTCCCAACAAGAAGACATTCCCATGTTGCTGAAGATATGTGGAAACCCTCACCTTATGAGGTAGCCTATTCCATTCATTGAAAGCTCCAATTATAGGAATTTTTTTCCCCTGACATGACGTCTAAATTGGCTCTTTGCAATTTCTACCCATTTCCTCAGGATTTTTTTGACCAGGGCCAAAGAAATTAAGTTTGAAACCTCTTCTACTAGTCAGCCCATTAAATCTTTAAGGAAAATAATTTGTCCCTACTTATAGATTCTCTTCTCCAGGTTGAATAGTCTCATTTCTTTCAAATGATCCTCATATGGCAGGGTATTTCACTATCCTGTTTGCTCTTCCTTGGAAACAGTTTATCAGCACCCTTTGTTGATTGATTCCTAGAAATGAACACAATTCTCCAACTATCTCCTGAGCTACACAGAATAGAAAAGGTCTGTAATCTCCTTGTTACTTACTGTTCCTTAAGCCTCCTTTAATGCAGTCTTAAACCTCTCATAAAATCAAAAGAGTTTTTTGGGCTGCCAGACCACTTTATTTATTCTCTTGACACTGTTTACTCAAAAATCCACAGATGCCCTTTTTATCTTGCTTTTATGCAATCAAGGACATCAATAAAAAAATTAAAAAGAGATATAACATTATGAGTGTTTACCTTCTGAGATTAAATCCATTAAGTCTTTACCTAAATAGTTTACCTTTTATTTACAAGAAATGGCATTGTCAAGAGGTAAAACCATCAAAATGCATTTATTGCACATTGACTGCATTGCTTGGTAAATACAAAGATAAGTAAAAATGACAACAGAAAATCAGAAAAAGTATTTTAGTTCAGGAGAAAAACATACACATTCAGAAATTAAAGAAAAATTACAAAGCAACATAATTCTAAATACAAAATAATGAAATATAAACCATACAGAATACATCAGCCCCAGTGGAATAGAAGTAAAGGAACAGTAAAAATAGAGTAAATTTTATCATTAAGGATTTCTTGCAAGAGATATCTGAAGGTAGCACTTAAAGGGTGGGAAAAGAAAGAATAAAAATCTCAGTGGATAGATCACAGATAGCAGAGTTGGAAGGGAATGTTGAGGGCCATGTCTGAGATATGATAGAGGAGATTTTATATATATATAGTCTAATTTTATCTTCAAAACAGCCCTGGGAGGGAGATGCTTCTATTATCTCCATGTTACAAATAAGGAAACTGAGTCATACTAGAAGTTAACTGATTTACTCAGGGTCATACAACTAGTGTTGGAGGCTGGATTTGTTTGAACTCATATCATCCTAACTCAAGACCTAGCACCATCTACTTGGGTAGTCTTTTTTTAATTAAAGTTTTTAATTTTCAAAATGTATACATGGATAATTTTCAACTTTCACCCTTCTGAATGTTGAAAATATAAAACTTTGCGTTCTAATTTTTTTCCCTCCCTTCCCTCCTAGATAGCAAGTGATCCAATATATGTTTAACATGTCTGGCTAGGTAGTCTTACTGGTTTTAGCCTAAGATTATTTTAGGCCCTATCTCTCTTCCAGGGCTTAGCACAATATAGTGCATATAGCAAGTACTTAATAAATAATAGCTGATTGAGTAATGAATATTAGCTACATTTCTTAGCATTACATCATCAAGAAAATTAATTAGCAGATCATTTATATCTTTATCCAACTCACTAATAAAAATATTAAATTGCATAGGTCTAAGCAAATACATTTTAAACTAAAACCATAGCAAGGTATGCCTTTTCTAGAAAAATAAAGATCAAAATGTTTTCCTTTATACCAGATATCTCTTTCAAATATTAATACTTTTCCTTTCCCCTATTTTCATATTATTTCTAAGTTTTGGATCATAGGATTTATATTTGGTATTAGAAGTTTCATTAGAGGCCTTATACTTCATATCCATCACTTTACAGATGAAGAAACTGAGGTCAAATATCTTGTCTAAGTCTCAAAGAAGTTGAAAAGCTGCATTTTCAATACATATTCTCTGACTCAAAATATCAAGGTTTTCTTACTGCACCAGATTGCCTATTTTAATATTTCAAGAATTTGTAGCAGAATGGATAATCCCTCCACAAGCAGAGTTCTCTAAGCTAAACGATCATGTTTTGAAATATCTATGTAATTTTAAAAAAAAAAAGGCTTTTCCTTCAGAGTAAAAGAGTTTCTTAATAAAGTGCTGTTCCTTCTAAGAGTCCTAATTATTTAAATTTAGTACAATTGGAAAACCTTCACATGAATAACCAGTAGAGGGAAAGACCCATAGAACTGAGAGTAGCAATTTGTGTTTTTGATCTGAACTGTAATTGCATTTGAGTGGGGAACTACAGTACAGGGATTTTCCCTATCATTACCTATTGGCATTTTCTCTATAATGCTACAGCCTTAGAATGTATTCTGGGGACACTGAGAGATTAAATGACTGAAGGTCACATAACCATTATGTATTATGACTTGACTTTTGTAAAGCTGCCTCTTCTGTATTCGTTGTTTATCTTTAACACCAAACAAAAATATTTCTGACAAATAACTTTATATCTCTGGTCTAAAAAGATTCTAAAAAGATATCAAATCAAGAGGAAGTAGACATATATGCGCGTGTATGCACACATACCATACACATATATCCATTCCTTTTCTGGTAGCAAAGAAATGAAAACTGAAAGTGTTTTCCAAAATATGTGAAATATTTCTGATAAAGATCTCATTTCTAAAATATATAAAGAACTCTGTCAAATTTACAATACAAGCCATTTCCCAATTGATAAATGGTCAAAGAATGTGAAAAATTTTCAGATGACAAAATTAAAGCCATCTATAATTATAATTATATATATAATACACATTATATATATATATACATATATATATAATTAGAGCCATCTATAGTCATGAAAAAATGCTCTAAATCACTATTGATTAGAGAAATGAAAATTAAAACAACTCTGAGGTATCACCTCACACCTTTCATTTGGCTAAAATGGAAAAGATAATGATAAATGCTGGAGGAGATGTGGAAAAACTGGGACATTAATCCATTGTTGGAATTGTGAAGTGATCCAACCATTCTGCAGAGCAATCTAGAACTATGTCCAAAGGGCTACAGAACTGTGCATAACCCTTTGATCCAGCTGTGTCTTTACTGTATGTATCCCAAAGAGATCATAAAGGCAGGAAAAGGACCCACATGTGCATAAAAATGTTTGTAGCAACCCTGTTTGTGATAACAAAGAATTGGAAAATGAGTTTTGCCCATCAACTGGGAAAAAGTTGTGATATATGAAGATAATGGAATATTATTGTTTTTATTAAAAATGATGAACAAGCTGATTTGAGAAAGTCCTGGAAAGATTTACAGAACTGATGCTGAGAGAAACAAGCAGAACCAAGTATACACTATGTACAATAACAGCAAGAATGTGCAATGACTAACTATGAAAGACTTGGTTCTTCTCAGTGATTCAATGATCCACAGCAATCCCAATAGACAGGACAGAAAATGTCATCTGCATCTAAGAAAAAAAACTTAAGGACTCTGAATGTAAATCAACACATGCTATGTTCATTTTTTTCTGTTCCCCCCCCCTCCATGGTTTCTCCCCTTTTGCTCTGATTTTTCTCTCTCAACATGATTCATGAAACAAGGTGTATTAAAAATATATAAATTTTTTTAAAATGGGAAATGGTTGAGCAAGTTATATAAGACATACAAAATAGGATGATATAGTATTGAGCTGTAAAAATGAAGGGGATGGATTCAGAGAAAACTGGGAAGATTTTGATGAACTGATATAGAATGAATTGAACAGAACCAGAACAAATAAAGAATAACAAGATTAAAAACAAACAGATTCACAATGAAATATACTATCTACCTCCTGAGAGAAAGGTGATGGAAAAAAACCCAAAAAACATGTTTTCTGGACACAGCCAATAGAGAAATTTGTTTTGCATATCTGTATGTTATAAAGGCTTTGTTTTTCTTTTCTTTCTTTTTTTTTTAATTCAGAAGGGAAAGAAAAGGTAGAAGGAAGATTTTAAAAATTAATTGAAAAAAATGTTTCCTAGTTATTGAAAGATGGACACTCACTAATTAAGTACTTATACCTACATTATTTACCTGAACAATTTGAGAAAATCACAAATTGTATGTTCACTTTTCTCACATTAAATGCTTGCACTTTATTGTTGTTACTTACCTTCAAATACTCTAGCCAAAGTGTTAATGGTATAGATCAGGCTAAAAATTATAAGGGCCTTTTAAATTGCAAAGTCTCTACCCTACATTTTCTAAACTGGCCTTGTGTTTTGCTGCCTTTCTGATGCTAAATTACTTCAAAACCTGTTTTGGTTTTTTTTTTTTTTTTAATTATAGCTTTTTATTTATAAGACATGCATCAGTAATTTTTCAGCATTGACCCTTGCAAAACCTTCTGTTCCAACTTTTCCCTTTCTTCCCTCCACCCCTCTCCTAGATGGTAAGAAGACCAATACATGTTAAATATGTTAAAATATACATTAAATGCAATATATGTATACATATTTATACAGTTATCTTGCTTCACAAGAAAAATTGGATTTAGAAATAAGGTAAAAATAATCTGAGAAGGAAAACAAAAATGCAAGAGGACTAAAACAGGAGTGGAAATGCTATGCAAAACTTGTTTTTTAAGAGTGGAGTGGGAAAATATTTCCCCTTTCAAAAGACTAGCTTATGACTCAGGCAAGTTTATTACTACCTTGTATAGTAGCTATTTTAATGTCATCATTTTAGTTTTGGGTTGTTATTCTCTATATATGATTTGCTTCTTAAGAAAATTTTAATAATTATTTTTCTCTATCCCTTCTTGGCAAAATTCCTAAATCAAAAGAATACTAGATCACAGTTTCCTGTTTTGTTGGTACATGTATATTTATTTGTTTTTAAATATTTTTTATAAAGTAAAATTTAAAAATGAAATCATAGTTCTGTAGATAATAGGATATAGGTAAAATGTCTATTAATTTCACTTTTGTGACATCTTTGAAGTCATATATTTTGCAAGTTTTTTAATTTATCTTGAATTTATAGCATTTTCTTCCTTTTTATCATCATTATTTGCAATTCCCACCAATAAGAAAACTGGACTTTGTTTTAATTTACAGGATAGGAGATTTACCTAAATGAAAGATATTAGCCCTTTCAGAGGCAAATAAAGTTTCAGACCAAGCACTAAGATGACCGGTTAATTCATTTAATGCATTTAAGATTAATTATTTTGTTCAAGTTAATGTTAATTTAAAAAAAAATTCTAAACTTGGTAGTCAACAATAACAAAAATGTAAGTGCTTTATAGGTTTGCAAAATGTGCAGATAAAATCTAATAAGAGTAACAGAAATAAACCGTTTATTTCTGTTTACCCTTCTGAACGTTTTTTGGTGCTTTTGTTCTTCCAGATTTTCTCGCTATTATTTAAACAGCTGTGACTCAATGCCTATGTTCTAATTCTGCTTTTTTTTTTTCATTTTCTATCATTTCATGTTTTCCTGACTATACTTTAAAACTTCTCATAACACAATACTCTTTATATTCATAAACCATAATATCTGAACCATTCCTTATGGGATGCAAATTGCTCTTTAATTTTTTTGCTATTAATAATGCTGCTATGAAAATTTTTATAGGTAATTATGGCTGTTAACATTCTGTTTTTTCCAATTTGACAGTTGTATAATGATATCTCAATTATTTTGATTTGTATATTAGAGAGCTTAAACAATTTTGTAGGTGGTTATTGATAATTAGTATTTCTTCTCCCTTTGTTTTAAAAATATTTATTTTTTTCAATCTTTCTCAACAAGTTTTTTAAATTTTTTTTTTAATATTATGAGTTCCAAAATCTCTCTCCGCCCCCTCCAGTTTTCTTTCCCTCCTTCCCCCATTGAGAGAGGCAAGTAGTAAAGGAGTTATAAATGTGATCCTCCTTGTTGTGGGGGGGAAAAAAAGCAGATTGTCTTTTGAACTAAAACAAAACAGAACGAAAAGTTAACCACGAATTCTTATTTTCCCCGACGTTATATTACATATTCTGAAACTATGTAGGTAATTGTGGAACAATTCCGAGTACGTGCAAATGCCGGACTAAACGCCGGGGTTAAGAAAGGATAATTCACCGCATCTCGAAGTTGGGAGGCCAATTGAACTTGAACTTGTAGTTCGGGATGGAAGGGGGGGTGTTTTACTCAGTGGGGGTGTAGAAAGCAGCAGCTCCGTACTTCGGTCACCTCCGTAATGCGCCTAATATTTTAATTAAATGTTTTCTTTCAGTTACATTCACCAGCCCGCCAGGGTGGGCACGGTTGCAAAGTTTTATCCCTTTCCCCACCTGGTCGTTTGTAGGACTATTCAGGGAGGGATGCAAAGGCGCTTCTCTTCATCTTCATGGTAACGATGTACTCGGTGAAAGCGCTTTCGGTTACACGTGCCTTTTTCGGTTAATGAGTCCGCCCCCCGAAAAAGCAACATAGTTGAACAAAGTGGCTCTAAAACATAGGGAGGGGAGGGGGGAAGGGCAGATCTAGGGAGAGAAAGAGCGGGAGGAGAGGAGAGGGAACGGGGGGAGGGGGAGGTGACAAGCTTATAAAACGCCGCAGCGCAACCTCAGCTTCACAAGGCACGCGCCTGAAGACTAGATCTGCGCTCCCGGGACCGTGGAACTCGGCTTTTCGCACGTGCAGCAGCGGATGGGGCGGGTGCTCCTTTTGCTCTATTTGCCCCAGAGGCGAAGGATCATCTACAGAAGGGTTCGGCTCGTCTTCGTGCTGCTATGGCGGCCCGTTATGATCGGGCGATCACCGTCTTTTCTCCCGACGGCCACTTATTTCAAGTGGAATACGCGCAAGAGGCGGTAAAGAAGGGTTCGACGGCGGTGAGTCTCCTCCTCGTCTGTCGTAGCTTTGGGGTTCCTCTAGCTGCCTCCCCCTCCCTCGGGACCCCTGCTTCCCCGCGGCACCCCCTGCCAACTCCCCCAGGCCCCTCCCAGCCCACCTTGGGCCAGAGCGCCCGGGCACCGCTCGACTCCCAGAGGTGCGACGGCGGCCCGCCGGCGTTCCCACTCCGGCCCGCGGGAGCCTCGGGCCCGCTGCATCCCCGAGGAAGCGGGGGCGGCCGAGGAAGGGGGGGGTAACTGGTAATCCTCCTTTCCCTCCGTGAGATGGCCCGTTGGCCGCCCGGGGGCTTGAGCGCCTAGTAAAGGTGTGAAGGGCGGGGGCTCCGGGACCCGGAAACGCGGCGCGAAGGAGAGAGAGAAAGGGGGTGTTCTCAGGGAAGGGCGCTCTGGTTCGGAGGCGGGAGTCAAGTTCGTGGGTCTCTTCATAAAGCCGGCAAACGATAGTTATATAGAGAGATGTGTTTTAGAAAATTAAAGTGTGTGTGTGTATACACACACACATACACGTGTGTGTAACACCTCGTTTGATTCCCCATAATAATCAATCCTGACATGTAACCTTGCCAGAAGGAATTTGGGTGTGTGTCTTTAACTTTACTGGGTCTCTAGTGAAAATTAAAGTTGCCAAATAATCACAGGGATATAAGTACTTCTATAAAATGTGTATCATTTGTGTGGGTACATTCGTGTGTTTATTGTCTCTATACCACAACCCTGGGAAATGGGTAACCTTGCTGGAGAATTTGGCCAAATCTCTCAAAAAGTTTCCTGGGTGTCTCAGTAATTAGAGCTAGTAAATCATAACAATCCTCTAATTGTATATACAATATAATTTTATATAATAGAGAATCAAAGTGTATATATGTTACATGTATGTGGATGTATTTTATATATATATATATATATATGAAATGGGTGTATATGTGTGCGTGTGTGTATGTATAAAGATCTTGGGAGACGAGTGACTTTGGGCAAATCTCTTTAAAAATTTCCTAGATATCAATAATTAGAGCTAGCAAATAATAACAATCCTCTAATTGTATATACAATATAATTTTATATAATAGAGAATCAAAGTGTATATATGTTATGTGTATGTATTATATATATATATATATATATATATATATGAAGTGGGTGTGAGTGTATGTATAAAGATCTTGGCAAATCTCTTTAAAATTTTCCTAGATATGTCAATAATTAAAGCTAGCAAATAACAATTCTATAATTGCATATACAGTATAATAGAGAATTAAAGTATATGTGTGTTATATGTATTGTATGGATATATACATATATATATACATATGTATATATAAAGTATACATGTGGGGGGGTAAATATAAATAAAAAAAATATATATATACCCAAACATACACATATATATGCAGTTTGGTTACCCACAATGATCCTGGGAGATAGGTAACTGGGCAAATCTCTTAAAATGTTTCCTGGGTGTCTCAATAATTATCTAGCAAATCATAACAATTATATAATTGTACATACAATATAATTTTATATAATAATTAAAGTGCATGTATGTTATATGTATATGCGTGGGCATATGTGTGTATATATATATAAAGTGTGTGTATATGTGTATGTGTACACACGCACGCACGCACTCATGCAATTTGATTCCCCAAAAAGATCCTGGGAGATAGATGACTTTGGGCACATCTCTTAAAAAATTTCCTGGGAGTCTCAATAATTAACGCTAGAAAATAATAATCTTATTTGTATATACAATATAATTTTATACAAGAAATTAAAGTATATATGCATTTATGTGGGTATATATACATACATACATACATATATATGTATGTATGTATGTGGGTGTGAATATGTTTGTATGCAATTTGATTTCCCACAAAGATGCTAGGATATAGATAACTGGGCAAATCTCTTAAGTTTCCTGGTGTCTCAATAATTATTAAAGCTAGTAAATAATAACCATCCTATAATTGCATATATAATATATAATTTTATGTAGTAATTAAATTGTGTACATACATTATATACATATATATGAGTAGGGTGCTGTATATATAAATATAAAATGTATATATGTACATTTTTTCTGTATATACATATATAGATATGCCTTGTATTTATATGTGTGTAAGAATATATATGCAGTTAGATTTTCCACAAAAATCCTGGGAAATAGGTGACCTTACCAGGGTGACTTTGACAAATCTCTTGAAAATTTCCTGGGTGTCTCAATAATTAAAACTAGCTAATAATAACAATCCTATAATTGTATATATAATATGCTTATATGTTAGAGAATTAAAGTGTGTATGTTATATGTACGTATTGTATATGTACATGTGCATATGTTATATGTATGTATATGGGTGGAATGGATATATATAAATTAATAGAAATAGGTGTGTACATATGTGTGTGTGTGTATATATATATATATATATATATATATATATATATATATATATATATATATATATGCAATTTGATTCCCCACAAAGATCCTGGGAGGTAAGTAATCTTATTTTTCCTGGTTTTCTCTTAATAAAAGCTAACAAATGATCAAAATTACATGTAATAACATATTCAATATAATTATGTAATAGAGAATTAAAGCTAACCACACACTCTCTAATTGGATTTGGCATCAGGAAAATCCAAGGTTTTATATAGAAACTCATTGGATCTTCATAAGGTCATTGGAAATAGCGTGCAGGTGCTTTAAAGGTTACACCACTGGAAAGGAGGCTGTGCACTAGGGTCTTCCCCATGTTTCCAGCAGTCTCAGCCACAGCGCCACCTTGTTTGGTTGAACTAGCTCAGCTCCAAAATTCCAAACGCTCTTAAACTAGGAAGTTAAAAGGAAAGACTCCCAACACCCCTCCTCCAGTGGTATAGATCGAGGTGCTAGAGTCCTGCTGGAGAAGATTTCAATTTTGGAATTAGTAAGGAGTTCAGGTCCCAGCTCTTCCCTTTAGACCCTGAGAGAGCAAAATGACTGTCTGTGCAGCAGGAGTTTTAAAAGTAAGAATAATCACTATAATCGTTTAAATACGGTTTTTCTATTTTCAACCTTGTGAGATCAGTGCAATTTCTATTCTCATTTTGCAGATGAAAGTCTTGAAGCTTGCCCATGGCTAAGATAGTTAAGTTGGTTAGGTTTAAACTAGGTTCTTACTCCCCAGTACAAAGGTCTATCTACTTGTGCCATTTAACTGACCAAAAAGGGGGGAGGAAATTCTCAAGTTTCATGCTTGTGGGCACAACCAAAATAGTGCATACTCTAAGAAAAGCACCTGTTTGATCATAAGTTGGCCTCTTACAGGGATTCAAACCCTGCACTCCGTGCACTTCCCTCTCCATCTGGCCAAAGTGCTGTTGCACTTCTATACATGAGCAAGGGCTTCGGGCCATTCAGTGAGCTGCTCAGAGGTTTTATTGTAATCCCCAAAATGGGGAGGGCAAGACTGGTCCCCCACTGTGATCACTGTGGGTCCTTAGAGGGAAGCAGTTCACTATAATGTCCTGAGTGAACTTTAGTTATAAATATATGAACTAAGCTATAAAATGGAGAAGAATGATAACTAACTTTAAGTATTTAGCAGGGTAACTGAGAATCACAAGGATGTAAAATGTCAAACACTATATGACTTATATGTATAGGTATCTAAACTCTTTTCCTAATGGTCCATAGAATGGTATGTCAGAAAGTTCTGGGTTTAAATCTTTCCTTTTATTTGCTAGATAAATAACACTAGGCTGATGGCTTAATCTCTACATACCTTATATACAAATCTCCAGGTTGCAATCTGTTGATGGAGGGATTTTCTACACTGGGATTCACCCAATCTGACTGAGTTTAAAAAAACTTTCCCCCCTCATATTCATGTATTTTTATACATAGATAAAATGTCATCAGTGGCCCCAAAAAATGAACAAATCAAATATTTTATACTTTTACTCCATAGTCTAGCTACAAGATGATATTTTTTAAAAAGTAATTGAGGTCTAATGTGTCTCTATATGATATAAAAGTACATTCTGTAGCATTTTCACAGTTACCAGGCAGTATATAAATCATGTTCACTTTACTGATGGGGAAATTGAATCTTAAGATAGGTTAACAACAAGTCTTCCCTAAGGTGTCAGAGAAGTTTAAATGGCAGGGATAGGAATTAGAGCTTCATTCAATTTTTAGAAAAAACATGGCTGACTCAAGTCAGTTCCTTCAGGTTACAATGCCTAAATGCCATATAAAAAGGAATGTAAGGCAAATTGAATTCCTTGGACTTACAAAATGGATTGTCACTAATGGAATAATATAATTAATAATGAAAAATAATACATAATAGAATAAATTAACATAAATTAAGAATAACCTCAATTAAGAGAGCCTTTCACAATTTATTTTCTCTGTGCCTAGTTCGTTAATTAAAAAAGACTTAGAATCTTGCTTTTAAAAAGATAACAGATTTTGTTTTAAAAATTCATTTGAAATTTTTTTTGTTCAAATTCTGGAAATTCATTTTCTGCCACATATATAATAATGACTGTCAAGCACACAACCAATAACATGACATAAAGAGATTTAATGGAGTCTCAATTATTGCTGACCATTTTTGTAACAGTAAGAATACAATCTGAAGAATCTGTTGACCTAAATAACAGGTCGTTGTAATGAGAGAAAGGAAAGGGTTATAGTCTGGTGTCAGACACTTAGCTTTGTAACTCTGGGCAAGTCATTTTAACCCTGTTTACCTCAGTTTTCTATTTTGTAAAATGAGCTGAAGAACTAAGCAAATCATTCTAGGATCTTTTCTGAGAAACTTCCAAATTGGTTTAGAAGTCACATACAGCTGAAGCAAAGGACTAGCAACCACATAAAGCTATGAGTCCCCTGGCATCACCTACTTGGCACTTCAAATAATTAGCATAATAATACTTAGCATAATGAGGAAACTTCGGGAAACAGCAAAGTGCTATATAAATTTGAACCATTATCCTTTTGTTTTGATGGTAAGCTTCCACAGGACAAGAACTATACTATGCTTCATTTGCTCTGCTGTTTGTGTGGCCATGGGGCAAATCATTTTCCCTGGGTCTCAGTTTCTTCAGTTGTAAAATTCATAATTGGGCCAATTGATTTTTTATCATGCTCTCATTCCTCTTCTTTTTATGTTTAATGCATAATTCTGAGAACAGAGTGCTTAACATTTGATGTATTTGCAATATTGCTGCTGCCAAGGTATAACTACATTAGATTTACTAAAATTAAAAGTATACCAATGCGTGTAAACTAAGCTGCATTTTCCCTAATCTTTTTGTTCTGTTTTTATAAGCCTAGGAACAAAAAAGAAGCAGGTTTTTTTCTTCCCTTGAGTACTTGTGCTTTCTGGAATTCCAAAACTCCTCCTTTCTCTTTTCCTCCCCTTCTCCCTTCCCCTCTTCCATCTTTCTTTTTCCCTCTTTCTGGAGATGAGGTGTGTGTGTGTGTGTGTGTGTGTGTGTGTGTGTGTGTGTGTGTGTGTGCGCGCGCATGTATGTCCATATTATATATATATGTGTGTGTGTGTATGTGTGTGTATAATGTGTGTATATTTTTTATGAATCTCTAAAATTTCAGAAGTCTGTTATTCATTCACTTTTTTCCCTTTTTCAACCTGGGTAAATCATGGTAAAAGGAATTAATTAATTCACTTTCATATGCAAGGTGTTGAGGAAATAACACTGAGAATGAAAAATGAGATTGTTTTTCAAGTCATCCTACAATATTTTTAAATTAAATAGTACCCTAAAGTTTTGCTCCTGTTTTATGAGTAATTTGATTTTTTTTGTAATGATAAGTTTAAGAAAAGCCTCCTGTGCCTTAAACCGAAAGGGGGCTATTTTGATAGAAATATCTCCTAACCTCCCATCCCTACCCCCAAGTATGGTATGTAGCATCTGGCTAGAAAATACAATCCAGGTTTCAGAACTGAAAATGAAAGGAGTAATGGGAAAAGACTGAGGTGTAATAAGAAACCACTTTGGCTCATTTAAAATGTTTTAGAAATGCCATAGAACTGATTGATGGCTCCTTTGTAATGAGTTGTAAAAGGGTAAGGATATAAAAATACCTATATTGGGTATTTTTAAAGATACATTACATGTATGAGACACTTTTATCTCAGTAGATTCTAAAATTACAATTTATATCTTTGTATGGAGTTATCCATTGTGTTTCCTTGAGGGTGCAATGACCTTTTTTACATGGTGTAAAGTTTATTATAATGGCACTTGTTTATTAATAAAATAGCAGAATAGTAGTGTAGGAGTGCAATATGTATAAACACAGGAAAATAGTGAACAGCAGCCAGTATTGACCCAGGGTGTGGATGAGATAACTTGAGTGATGGATACCATCTTTGTAGATTGGAGTCTCTTCTTTTTTTGCATTATATAAATGCTATGTTTTTAGGTAAAAGATATTCCCTTAATTACAAATGAAAAAGAGACTATAAGGTAAATAGTTTGGTAAATAGAGACATGGGTTCATTTTTGTTCAGTTTCTTGTTCTTTTAACAAAGAAATCATAGTCGTTTACATAGAGATCTGTTAAAGCTGTATCACTCAAGCGACTCACTTAGCCCTGTCTGCCACAGTTTCCTCATCTGTTAAATAAGCTAAAGGAAATGGCAAACTACTCCAGTATCTTTGTCAAGAAAACCCTTAATAGGAACCACTTAGTGAACACAGCTGGAAGTGACTAAATAAATGGTAGAGATGTTAAGTTTTAACCAGTTGGCACTGGTTAAAGATAACTAGTAGAGATATTAACCTTTCTTTAAAGAAAAAAATGAGTCCTTCACAACATTTTTCATCAGATTTTCAAATTTTTTCACCAGATGTTAGATATAGAGCTGAAAGGAAGCTTGTTTTTACAGTAGGGAAAGGCCCTACTGTAGGACCAAGTTACTTGAAAGGTTGTGTCAGCAGTAAGATTTGAACACACATGAAATCAGCACTTAAAAGTCCTTCTGAGAAAATTATCTTTCTTGGTCTATATTTCCTCATTTGTAAAATGAGAGTAGTGAGTAGATGACTTCTCAAATGTCTTCTAACTTTAAATCTGTTTTTATATGATAATGGCTAGTAGAAATGCTATACTTCTGAATACTTGGTTTGGTACCTTTCTTCAGCAGTCTCTTCACCTTTGAGTTTTATTCTGTCTTTATTACCAGGTTCTGCTTACTGTTTGCCTTTAACTCCCAAGTTTTTCTTTCTAATCAAGAGATTATCATCACTCAGCTTTCAGTCTTCCTCTACCCAAAATCTTGCCTTCCTATTTGGAGATTTCAATATACATGTTGATAATGGGAACATAGCCCATCTTCCTCTTACATGGATGGTCCTAAAAATCATCAGCAGGTTAAAACTTTTTAAAATAAAGAGCAAAAATCATTTGTAACTTAAAACTGCACTAAGATTTTTGGGAACATTCTGTATATTTAAATAAAAATTCTATAAATTTTCTATTTTAAAAATTTCCTATAAAACTTGGATATAAAATTTTTGAGGAAAAAACTTCCTATAAAGATTTCTCCCAGTTAATTCCTATTTTCCTTTGACTTCATTGATTTTGCTTGTATAATAACTAAATTTCATATCATCACAAGTGTCCATTTTTTCCTGCTAGAATCCTCAAAAATTCTTTTATCCAGAACTGTTTGCAAAAGGCATTTATTTCTTTGCTAATTTAATTAGTTAATTATGTAATTTTTACATTTAGGTGGTTATATTCATTTGGAGTTTATTTTGGTATGTAATGACATAGGTCTAAACCTAAAAGCTACCAGAATGCTTTCCATTTTCCCAAGTTATTTTTGTTAAATTAATGAGTTTTTATTCCAGTAATTGGAAGCCTATGAATTTATTGAACATTGAATGCATATGCTTTTGTTGTATATCTGATCTCTACCACAGATCAGATTTTTAAATTTTTAACCAGTAATAAATCATTTTGATGATTGCTTTTGGAGTACAATTTGAGACATGATATTAGATAAGCCCCCTTCTTTTTCAAATTTTAAAAAATTTCCCTTGAAATTTGTAACCTTTTTTCCTCCAGATTATTTTTCAAGTTCTATAAAATAGTTCTTTTGTTGTTTGGCATAGAATTGAGTATGTAAGCTAAATTAGGTACTATTATTATATTGGTACATCCCAAAACATGGACAGTTAATAATCCCTTAATTATTTTTATCTATTTCTGTAAAAGAAAAAAAATTGTAGAAATATTCAGCTAATTCCTGTGAGTCTTAGAAGTGTCTTGGTAAATATTTACACTTTCTGTGGTTTTGAATAGAATTTCCTCCCTCTTGCTGTTCTTATTGGTAATAAAAAAAAAAAAAGAAGGCTGATGATTTGTGTGGATTTATATCACATCCTGTTACATGACTTAAAAGTTACTAATTCAGTTATTTTTTTAGTTGACTCCAGGGTACTCTTAAGTAAACCACTTTGATTTACAAAAAGCTTAGTTTGTTTTCTCTTATTTCTTCAGGTTTTTTTCTTATAGGTATAGGAAAACATTTTTGTGTAACTATATCAAAATCATAGTGATAATATAATTGACACCAGGCCTCAAAAATTTCTCCATTATATGTAATACTCTTAGTTTTAAATAGATGCTATTATTCATATTAAGAAAAGGTCCATTTATTTCAGCATTTAGCCCAATCCCTGATGCACAAAGTAGATACTTAATAAATGTTTATTGGATTGGAATAGATTATTGGATTCTTATTTTGTTTTGTTTTGTTTTTTAACAGAGGCAAATATATTTTGCCAAGGTTTTTTCAGCATCTATTGATGTAATTATGTGATTTAATTTTTTTTAATAACATCATCTTTTCCTCTAGATATTTGTCTCCCAAACACTTGTTCACCGAAAAAAAAACAGAAAACAAACAAGTCAAAAACACAAAATAAAACACAAAAATAGAAATTCTAAAAAAAGTCAAAGGAAAAACTTAAAATGTAAAGCAAAAAAAAAAAAAAAAAAAGATCACTTCCAAAAGTAGGAAATTCTTTTTTAAAAAACCTAAGTTAGCTGATTAGATTTTTAAAAGAGAAAAACCAAATTACCAATATCAAAAATTGACAAAAAATTCATAACAAAGAAACTTTTCCCAACTCTGTAGGCCAACAAACTTGAAATATTTACAACGTTTTAAAATGTGCAGATTTAACAGTATTCTAGAGAATGTAAATAACTCTTATCTAAGAAAAAAATAAAATTGATCCAGCTGGAAATGAACTCCTTTGCACCAAAAATAACTGGGGACCAGATGGATTTATTTACATATTAAATCTTTCAAACATTCAAAGAAAATTTAATTCTTATATTATGTAAACTGTTTGCCAAAACAGAAAAAAAAAGATTCTAATAAATTCACTTCATGATACAAATATGGTATTTTGGTGCTTAAACAAAGGAAAGAAAACGAGGGGGGAAAAACTTATGGATCAGACCTCCTCAGAGATTAGTCCATGGGCACTTTATAGTACCTGCCTGACACCCTTTCAGGATGTCTGCAAGGTCAAAACTATTCATAATTATGCCATAATACTGGTTCCTTTTCCATGTACATAACTGTATAAAGACAGATTTCTCATATTTCAGCCAAAACAACATATTGAAAAGTTTGAATTCAGAGCTATGAAAATTATTTTTATTAATCCAGATATTAAAATAATAGATATGCATATATGCATGTATAACAATGCCAGTCTTCTCACTTTTTTTTTTAGTTTGCATGGAATACATTTTTCTATTAAAAAGATAATTGTTTATATTACCATGAATAGGTTAATATTATTTTCAAATGAATTAATAAATATTAGTTTTAATTTCAAAATATCTATAAATACTGCTATATTCCTCATGAGTAATGATTAAAAAAACTTGATTAAGTTTTGTCTTTTTAAATTAACAAACATTTATTTTCTTTTCCTCTATCTTCCCTCTGGAAGGTGGGAATCCTTGAAACAAGTATGTGAAGTCAAACAAAACAAAATCCATGTCCAAAACTGTATTTTATTTTTTTTATAAGTTTTTTTGACAGTATATATGCATGAGTAATTTTTTTTTCTTATAACATTATCCCTTGTATTCATTTTTCCAAATTATCCCCTCCCTCCCTCTACTCCCTCCCCTAGATGACAGGCAATCCCACTGTATTTTATTCTTAATATTAAGTTTATCATTTCTGTGAGCTCAGAAAGTGAATGAGTAAAATAAATATGGTGAAAACAGTTTCATTACTCCTTGGACTCCTTGTCCTATCTAATGATGCAGCAAGAAACGGTGATACTGATCCAATACTTAATTTTAAAACTAATTTCACAAACATAATTACACCCAATGCACATACACACAAAAAGAGGATTGTATATAAAATCATGAAACTCCGTTTGCTCTTTTTTAAAAGTACATAATGAATTCTCTATACTTCTTCCAAAACTGTATCTTTTTCAAGATTGGGAAGTTTGTTTTGTTTATTATTATTATTATTATTTTCTCTTTAGCCTCTCCCTATCCTTGCTTGTGTTCTTTCCCCCCCCCCCCATTTTGATGTATTTTATACTAAACTACATGTTTTCAACCTTTCATACATTTCAAATCAGTAAGGTTCACTTAATACTCCTACCTCCATGTTTGATTTTCTTTTCCTCACATATCTTAATTATGGGAAACAGCAATTTTCACATCCTTCATTTCCTTCTTACATGAGTATATAACTTCTGTTGTATCAGAAGTTATATCAGAACTCAAACAATTCACCCAGAGGTCCCTTTGAAGAAAAAGTTTTACAAAGAGATATATTTCTTCCCTTCCTGTGAAATGTTAGCACCACATCACATAGAGCCAATTTCAATTGCTCAAATAAATTTCCCTTTGTAAGTTTTTCATTCTTGTGTTTGTATTTTAGAGAGATATACAAGCACTGGTCTGGTCTTTTTTTCATGAAGAATTATTCAAACTCCTGTCTTTTCTTAGAGGTTCATTTCATTCCCCATAGAATTATACTGTTTGAGAGAGTTTCTGGGTGATTAATCATTTCATTAATCATAGCTAGGAAATAATTAGTAAAACAGTGGATTCAAAACCTTCTCCTGTGAACCAGATGACAAGTAACAGGCTTCTCAATGTTTATATGCTTTGGAAGAGTGGGTGCTCTCAACAGGTGGTAATTAACCCTGATTAGTTAACAATGAATGAAATAGTATTATGAGAGCTGGACTGTTTCTCAAAAGAGGGCTATTGGGTAGGGACTAATCTCACTCAGATGTGGACCAAAATATTTCTTTCTTACCAGACCACTTCAGTTTAGGACAATCTAGAAAGAATTCACTTCTACTCAGAGCTGAATAAAATACAATAATAAGTCAGAATTCACTTGAAGTAGAATTTCTTTATCTTTACCTTTTACCTTTAGATCAGATCTAAGCTTCCCCAAATTGGGTAAGTTTCAGCCTAGAATTCAGCTCATTATCAGCCCAGTACTTCAAAGGCTGGCTGAATAACCTATAGGGACTGATTTCTGAATGAGGAAATAGCATAGGGAAAAACCTTAGTTCTAATTAAATAATTGGATATTAATATAAGAGAAATGCTCATTTTTCTCAAAGCCTATTTTTTTCTTTTCAAATATATTATTACAGAATGTTTATAATAGAAGTTGCCAGGTGTTGTGTGATCCTGACTATGTTTTTTGGTATATTAAATCTTTTTTCTTCTTGCTGTATACCTGATAGTGTTTTTTGGTTTTTGGTTTTTTTTTTCTTGACATGGAAGTTTTATATTTCACAGACTTTTCCTTGTTTGGTAAATTCTTTCTTTACTTTGCCCTCTGGTTCTAATAGAACTTGGCAGTTTTCAATTGTGATTTTTTGATATAATGTCCAGATATGTTTATTTGTTTAAATTATTATTTTCAGAATTATTTGTTTTTGATCTCATATATCTTACATTTTTTCTTTTTATCAATCTCTTAGTTTTGTCCTTAATATTTTTGCTAAGGAGGATCATTGTTTTTTGTTTGGTCTATACTGTCTAGTTTTTTAGGGAATCTTTTACTAGGTAAGGTTTGTTTAAGTTCAAAAATAATTCACCTTTTATTAATTCTTTACTCAGGAATTTTTATTTTGCTTTTTAATCTCTTCCTTCATTTCAGTATTTGTTTTATTTATGGAAAATCCATTTTTTCCCTTTTGATTCTCTGCAGATAGATGTTTATATAAGAGTTATCTATATAACTCCTGTAAAATCTTTTATGGTGTCTCGGGACAAAGTATTAGAGGAATCCAAAGCCCATAGACTCCTGAGCTACCAAGCCTAGTTAACACCTGAGCATCTTAGCATCAAGTTGTAGTTCATATTGCCACTCTGTGGACATCCAAGGTCCTTACCTTGTGGGATTCAAAAAATTCTTTGACTTTTCTTAGGGGAGCCTTCTGCTTTTGCTGCCTCTGGACAGGGAATTCCCAAGGCTGTAAATGTTTGTGTAGTAACCCTAGAGGTTATTCAGGCCAATTCCAATAGACTTGTGATGTAGAGAGCCATCTTTATCCAGAGGACTGGGGGGAGTGGATCACAATTTAATATTTTCACTTTTTTGTTGTTTGCTTGGATTTTTTTTTCTTTCTCATCTTTTGCTCTTGTGCAACATTATAAATGTGAAAATATGTTTACAAGAATCATATTTGCTTAATCTATATTGGATTACTTGTAGTCTAGGGGAGGGAGAACAATTTGGAACACAAGATTTTGGCAAGGGTGAATGTTGAACATTATCTTTGTGTGTATTTTGAAAAATATATTCAGGGTTGGTGCTCTATCCACTGTGCCACCTAGCTGTCTATTATTGTCAGTAACTACTGTAAGCTAGGGAAACAGAAAGCTCACACCTGGCTTTGCCACAAACAGATTCTAGACAGATTCAAATAAGTTCTTATAAAGGAAGGGGGGGAAATTCCCCAAAACAGAATATTATGGGAAGGGCTAGCATTTGTTTGAGCTGGATTTGAGTGGATTCCAGAAACAACATGTAGGCAGTAACTCATCTAAGCATAAGGGAAGAGCACATTTTGTGTCCAAGGATCCCCAGACAGCCACTTAGGGGAAAAGGCATTCTCTAAGAAGATGGATTTGAGAGAAGGAAAACAGAAAAGGGAGGCTATAAAAGCCAAAACACTTCCCTCCAAAGTCCCCCTGGAAGGAAAGGATATATATGGAAATGAATATGACATCAAAGAAAAAGTCATCAACAAAACTTACTTTAAAAAAATATATATATATAAAAAAAAGTTTAAGAAAGCACTTACATCAGATTGAGTATGTCTGAACATCAGATAATCAATTGACAATCTCATCCAAAGCTACTGGTGCCAAATCCTCGTGTCCAAGGCAGAATGCAAGGGATCATCAGTCATCTCAGCAAGTTGATCTTCTGATGGGAGAACATGGAATAAAGCAAGTTCATCAAGACTGTAGAAAGAATGGAAACCAAGGCAGGGAGAAAACAACAGTTCAATCAAGATGTAGTAAAAATTACTGATTATCAGTGTCAAGGATGCTCTGTCTAGAGCTTTTCTGGGGGGATAGATTCTGTGTGTCTCCCATTACTACCTTTCTTTGAATCCTAAAAGATTCCAAAGAAATCTTTTGATGGAAAAGTCAAGTTAGAACTAACGTGTATAAAACAATTGAAAAAAATCATGTCCAACTGCAGAGTACCTTTTGTCTTTCTTGATTCTTTACTCATTGTAAATATTTGTAAAAAAAAAAAAAAAAAAATTTCTTAACTGAATATATGTGAGCTACTAAACTTTTTTTGTCTTTTTTATGATATAGGTTGGCATTCGAGGCACGGATATAGTTGTGTTGGGAGTAGAAAAAAAGTCTGTTGCTAAACTTCAAGATGAAAGAACTGTAAGGAAGATCTGTGCCCTTGATGACCATGTCTGCATGGCTTTTGCAGGTATTTATGGGCTAAGCTTAAATAAGAGTACAGGAGTATAGCTTACTCAAAGAATTTGCAATAGCAAAGCCACTGTTGTGGAACTGGATTTAATGGTCATGTTTATGTGGCTCGATTATCTAAAAAGTGGCTGCTTAGGCAAATTAATATAGATAATTTAAACTCTTCATTTGAACCCATTGATCTTTTCAGGTATTTGTGAATCAAGATTAGAGAAAAAAGGGGGGGAGCAGCTAGGTGGCGCAGTGGATAGAGTACCAGCCTTGAATTCAGGAGGACCTGAGTTCAAATTTGGTCTCAGACACTTAACACTTCCTAGCTGTGTGACCCTGGGCAAGTCACTTAACCCCAGCCTCAGGGGGAGAAAAAAAAGTTAGAGATATATAAGAGAGTAGTTGCTTAATAGAATTTGTAGTAGCAAAGTCACTATAGTAGAATTGCATTTAGTTTTGAACATGGAAAATTCCTCCCATTGTCATGGTTGAATATTGCTAATTGCTAATTTTATTTTATCTTCATGACAACTGAATAAAATGATGAATAGCATGAAGGATGAATGCAATATGGAGGAAAGGATACCCTAGAATCAGAATACCTGAGTTTGAGTCTTACTTCTGCCATTTATTACTTTGCGATAAAGAGATAATTTATCTAACTTCTTGAGCCTTAGGTTCCCCATGTATAAAATGGGGACAACCATACTTATCCAATCTCTCCTCATAGAATAACAGAGAGAAGAGCTCTTTACATGCTTTCATGAGCATGATGAACATGATATTTGGGTTGATTTTCATGTAAAGGAAGATTTCTTCTTTTCTGATGAAACCTATAGGTCTGTCTTCAGAATGTTGTTGTTCAGGCTTGTCTAACTCTTTTTGTGAGCCTGTGGACCATAGTGTCTGTGGGGTTGTCTTGGCAAAGATATAGACATGGTTTGCCATTTCTTCCTCCAGTAGGATTAAAGTAAACAGGTTAAGTGAGTTTCCCAGGGTCACACAATAAATGTCAAAGTCTAGATTTGAAACTTTATCTGACCCCAAGCCCAGAGCTCAGAGCTCTATCTACTGAGCCAGCTCATTCCATGTATGATGTACTATGACAACTACCCAAACACTTTACAATTACAGCCTCATTGGAGTCTCAAACAATCCTGGGAAGGTAGGTGCTGTTATTATCCCCATTTTACAGATGAAGAAATTGAAGCCGATAGGTTAAGTGACTTATCTAGGTCATCTGGCTCATAGGTATCTGAGGCCAGGCTCAGGATCTCCAGGCTTATTTACTGTGCCAGCCAGCTGGCCCTCCAAACCTAAAGCACTCTGGTTCCCTCTTTTCTATTGTCATTTAAAATACTTTATTGCACTCTTATTCTCCTTCACTTACTCTAAAATTGTAAATAGTTGTTATCTAGATTTTAACATGTCATGTCCAGCCTTTGTGTATTTATTTGGCCAAGCCTCTTCTGCTTTCCATTATTGCTGAGTTTCTTGAGGAAGATTCTGTCGTTATTTTTTAATCTTTATTATCCATATCTTCTATATATGGTACCTTGTACTTATACACTTCATAAAGACTTCTTGAAGGCTTTTAAATTAAAATTTTAAATGGTTTGTTTTAGTAAATTTTGGGTATTTTTTTTTGTTTTCCTCACTCAAAATAATATGTGATGTACTGAAAATATTTCTTTTTTAATTAAACAATTTGCTCAAAAACAGTATATATTCTCCCTTACACACATAAAATCCAATCTATGAAATCAAAAATAGACAGATGGAACTTTAAAAATTTTTTTCAATATTTAAATCAAATTGTCTCAATATGGTGAGAAAGGCTAAAATAAAAGATTTTTTTCCGTTCTCAGTAACTAAATTAAATCAGTCACTCTTAGCAGTTCTATTAGTATTCCATAAATGATATTTATGTGACTAGGAAAAATATATAGATGATAAATCATAGAATGCTGAAAATTGCAAGAGATCTTATCCAACTGTCTTCTTTTTATAGGTGAAGAACCTGAGATCTAGAGAAATGAAAGGATTTATCCAAGGTTAAATAAAAACTAAAATTTTTTTAAAAGGAAATAAAATACAAGATAAGTTAAAAATGTCATGATTAACTCTTCTAAATAAGAACTTAATATTTTTGTTTAATTATGCAGAAAAAAACCAGAAAATATTAGGCAGCAATTTTAAATCCATGGGTGAATGTCACATTAGAAATTAGTGTTTAAACATTTTTGAAAAGAGAATTTAGAGTTTTCCCAAAAAAAAAAAAGGAAAAAAAAAAAAGGTAAACACATTGAAATGAGCATAGTCCAGAAAATAAGTGTTTGAGTAAGTTTTTAAGCTGCTCCCTTGTCTTCCCCAAGGAAATGTGATATTGGTCTTCATTAGTTGGTATATGATATGATAGATAAATTCTATTCTCTTTATGCCACATCTGGAGCAGAAACGGTTGTCAAAAGAGACAGTCAAAGGAGATGTGGAATTATTGAGAAGACTTTATGGAGGACATGGTAACTGTTTTCAGATATTTGAAGGCTTGTCTGTGTTGAGTAATTAGATGTATCCTGTATGAACTTGGAAGACAGAAATAAGGCTAAGACTATTATGGGAGCAGGCAGGAAAGGCAAAAAGTTCCTAAAACGTTCCCACTGTCTAAAAATGGAAGTGGTTGTTGTAGAATGATAGTGAGTTTTCTAACAATGGAAATAAAAATATTTATATACCATTTACTATGTGTCTCTTGCTACATTAAGATCTACACAAATATTAAAGGCTTATAAATTTTTACAAATAATATCCTTGAATTTTTACAATCTTGGGAAGTAGGTGCTATTATTATCCCTATTTTTCATTTAAGGAAATTGAGGCAGACAAGTTACATAATTTACCCAAGATCACATAGCTAGTAATTGACTGAGGTTAGTTTTAAACTTGGCTCTTTTTGACTCCAGGCCCAGTGCTTTATTTACTTCACCACCTACCCACCACAGCTAGATGAAAGAGTATTCATCCATGAGATAGGGGTTTGGGCTAGGTGAATTTGAGATTCTAACTTAAGATTCTATGATTTTTAAATCTAAAGAATTGAAGCATATTTTAAAAAAATAGTTTTGCTATTATATATTGATGGTCACTAATGAAAGGCATAAATGGCAAAGAAATACTGGCATATGCACAGGCTTAAGATTAAATTCAGCTTTCTGGAACTTTATTCCTCTTCCTTCACTAGCCCCCACTGGCTTCCATTGTTTGATGACTCTATACTATTCATCATCTTTTCATCATCCTCCATAGTAATTTGCAAATGAGTTTGCTCTCCAAATTGATCTTGTCCTAGGCCAACATGTTTATGTTCTTGACAAGTATATCAAGTGCTTTCTAGTGGACATGGTTTCTGAAGAAACTTAGAATAGTCTAATGGTTGATCTCACTTTGTTGATCAGCAATATACATTGTCTCTCAAGATCAGAACTTTCTGAGAATGTATGGAAGGAAATAGGAATAGGAAATGGAAAAGAACAATATTACTAAAAGGAAAAAATGAATTTTAAGGATTTTGAGAAGGTAAAATAGTGTTGTGCTGTGTGGGTATTATAAATAAAAAAAATCTAATGTAAGCATTTCATGGAAAAATCATACATCTTAGATATATTCCTACAGGGGAGGAAAAATCAGGCAATGAGAATCAGGTGCATTGGAAAGTATATTGTCAGAATATATTAGTTTGAGTCTTGGCTCTGATCCTTATTTATATGGTGGTTGGACTATATGGTTAACTATTATTAACTATAAGGTTAATTTCAACAGTGTTTTTGCATGTTTGTCTTTCTGTAACCTCTAACATTTGACTCTGTTTTTGTAATCTTTGTCAACTTGTAGGGATGAATTCAAAGGAGTATTTAAAAAATTTTAGCTACTATTATTGATTTGTTGAATCCTTTAGAATAGTCATTTAGATTCTATAGTTCTTCCATTTTGAAAAATTTCTATTAGGTAATGGCTCTTGGTAGTCTGTAATTTTGTTAATTTTATATTTTCAAAATCAGTATTTTATCAGTTTTTTTTCTACCTCCAATTTTTCTCTATCGTCATTGCTTTTTAATTTTATTTAATTGTAATTGTCCATAAGTATTATTGATTGGACTAATTTTTTTTTTTTAGTAATGAGGCTTATAAGATAAGTAGACCCCACCCTCCTAGCAGTCTTTAAAAATAAGTAAGCTTTTACCAAGGTTGATTATGATTTCCTTAGAAATTATACCATTTTTTAAATCCACATAAATCCTCAGCATTTTTATATATCACCAACAAAATGCAACAGCAAGAGATACAAAGAGAAATTCCATTCCAAACAGATGTTGAGAGTATAAAGTATTTGGGAATCCATCTACCAAAGAATAGTCAGGAATTATATGAGAAAAATTACAAAACACTTGCCACAAAAATAAAGTCAGATTTAAATAATTGGAAAGACATTCAGTGCTCTTGGATAGGCCGAGCGAATATAATAAAGATGACAATACTCCCCAAACTAATCTATTTATTTAGTGCTATACCAATCAGACTCCCAAGAAACTATTTTAATGACCTAGAAAAAATAACAACAAAATTCATATGGAAGAATAAAAGGTCGAGAATTTCAAGGGAACTAATGAAAAAAAACTCAGAGGAAGGTGGTCTAAGTGTACCTGATCTAAAGCTATATTATATAGCAGCAGTCACCAAAACCATTTGGTATTGGCTAAGAAATAGACCAGTCGATCAGTGGAACAGATTAGATACAAAGGACAAAAAAGGGTACATCTATAGCATATCTAGTCTTTGACAAACCCAAAGATACCAACATTAGGGATAAAAATTCATTATTTGGAAAAAACTGTTGGGAAAATTGGAAATTAGTATGGCAGAAATTAGATATGGATCCACACTTAACACCATATACCAAGATAAGATCAAAATGGGTCCATGACTTAGGCATAAAGAATGAGATCATAAATAGATTAGAGGAACAGAGAATAGTCTACCTCTCAGACCTGTGGAGGAGGAAGGAATTTATGACCAGAGGAGAATTAGAGGTCATTATTGATCACAAAATAGAAGATTTTGATTACATCCACTAAAAAGTTTCTGTACAAACAATACTAATGCAAACAAGATTAGGAGAGAAGTAACAAATTGGGAAAATATTTTTAAAGTTAAAGGTTCTGATAAAGGTCTCATTTCCAAAATATATAGAGAATTGATCCTAATTTATAAAAAATCAAACCATTCTCCAATTGATAAATGGTCAAAGGATATGAACAGACAATTCTCAGATGATGAAATTGAAATTATATCCACTCACATGAAAGAGTGTTCCAAATCACTACTGATCAGAGAAATGCAAATTAAGATAATTCTGAGATACCACTACACACCTGTCAGATTGGCTAAGATGACAGGAACAAATAATGATGAATGTTGGAGGGGATGTGGGAAAACTGGGACACTAATACATTGTTGGTGGAGTTGTGAAAGAATCCAGACATTTTGGAGAACAATTTGGAATTATGCCCAAAAAGTTATCAAACTGTGCACACCCTTTGATCCAGCATTGCTGCTATTGAGCTTATATCCCAAAGAAATATTAAAGAGCGGAAAAGGACCTATATGTGCCAAAATATTTGTGGCAGCTCTTTTTGTAGTGGCTAGAAACTGGAAGATGAATGGATGTCCATCAATTGGAGAATGGTTGGGTAAATTGTGGTATATGAAGGTTATGGAATATTATTGCTCTGTAAGAAATGACCAGCAGGAGGAATACAGAGAAGCTTGGAGAGACTTACATCAACTGATGCTGAGTGAAATGAATAGAACCAGAAGATCGCTGTACACTTCAATGTTGTATGAAGATGTATTTTGATGGAAGTGGATATCTTCAACATAAAGAAGATCCAACTCACTTCCAGTTGATCAATGATGGACAGAAATAACTACACCCAGAGAAGGAACACTGGGAAGTGAATGTAAATTGTTAGCACTACTGTCTTATCTACCCTGGTTACTTATACCTTCGGAATCTAATACTTAATGTGCAACAAGAAAATGGTATTTACACACATATATTGTATCTTGGTTATATTGTAACACATGTAAAATGTATAGGATTGCCTGTCATCAAGGGGAAGGAGTAGAGAGAGGGAGGGGATAATTTAGAAAAATGAATACAAGGGATAATATTATAAAAAAAATTACTCATGCATATATACTGTGAAAAAAATTATAAATAAATTTAAAAAAAAATCATACCATTTTTAATGACACTTTGGGTATTTCACAGGCCTAACTGCTGATGCTAGAATAGTAATTAATCGAGCCCGTGTGGAGTGCCAAAGCCATAAACTGACCGTTGAAGATCCAGTCACAGTAGAATATATAACACGTTTCATAGCAACATTGAAGCAGGTAAGTACCTGTCTTTTAATAGATTTCTATCACATTCTCTAATGAATAGTCCCAGATTACCTTTCCTCCTTAATAATAAGTCATAATAACTAACACTTATATAGCGGTTTAAGGTTTACAGAGTTCTTCACAAATATTAATACATTTTATCCTCATAACACTGGAAAGTAGGTTCTGTTATCTTCATTTTACAAATGAAGAAATTGAGGCAGACAAAGTGCTTATATAATTAGGAAGTATCTGAGGCTGTATTTGAACCCATTTCAAAACCTATTATACCCTTTTTCTAACTATTTAATTCCAGACTCCATGAAGGCAAGAATTATTTCTAAGTTAACTTTGAATTTACTCCTCTAAGACCTAGGATGGTGCTGTATGGGACATATTTGATAATTGATTGCTTAGTTGGATTAAACAGAATCTTCAATCAGGATTTTCAACTGCCTTTCTGTATTTTCTGACTTCAAGGCTAATGCACTATTCACTGTGCCATCTAGCTCCCAGAAAGAAGTACTTTCTGGTAGTCTTGATGAGCATCTGAATCTAAGCATGTCCATACTGGAACTCTGTTCTCTCACCTCTAATTTCCCTGTTTTGTTTTTTTTTTAATTTAAGCCAACTTATTCTGCCCTTTCTCATTCCCCCTTTGATAGTTATTTGCCAGATCTAATAGATTCTTATGCCTTTGCAACAGTTCTTTCCATTTATACACCTTGGACAGGACCTCACCCCTTGTCACATGGCCTGCTGCATTAACCTCTCTGCCTTTCCCTTCTTAAATCTGCTCTCACACAACCTCCAAAGTAGTCTCTCTAAGGTACAGGTCTGAGCATAGTTACTGCCCTGGCATTCCCTGCAGCTTTATGTGGGCTTTTTGGCCTTGTGTCAGTGATGGTGCTACATGCGGACTCAGAAGAGTGGATCTGAGCCACTGTCAGTCTGCAGGCCTGTGTGGGCCCACCACCTCTTCTAGCCTACTTCCTGACCTCGATTACCTAGGGTTGCTGCTGGCTGCACTGCCGCCATCCTTGGGGCTGGCCCCGTCTGCTTTTTTTTGAGTCCTCTGCGTTCCGGCACACTTGGGATGCCAAGACTGTTTGCTGTTCTGCACACTGGGCATTCCACATCCATGTCCGTGCTTTCTGCACAAGCTTTCCCCTGTGCCTGGAATTCAGCCCTTCTTCTCAATTGCCCATTGGATATTTCAAATCTTAGGCCCCAGACCCAAATCCCCCTCAACCTGCATAAACCTAATCTTTCCCTCTTTCATACTTGTCTTTTTTTGTTTTAAAGGCAGCACCATCTTTCTAGATTCCCATGATTTTAACCAAAGCATTACTTTCATCCCATATACACAGCTACTTGCTGTCTGTACAACATCTATCATGTATGCTACCTACCTTCTGCTACTTTATATTAGGGTGGCATCTCTTACCTAGATTATCATTACATCCTTAAAATGGATGTTCCTACTTTAAGTCTTAGCCCACTCCAAACCCTTATCTATTACTTCCAAAATGATTATCCTCAAGTGCAGATCTGTCTCAGTCACTTTTATTCCACAAACTCTAATGGTTTATGATTGCCTCTAATATAAAATAAAAACTTCTTTGTTAGTTTGCAAAGCCCTTGACAATCTTGCCACAATCCATCTTACTGTTCTCCCTGAAGATTCTTCCCTGCCCAGGCCCTGAGTGATCAGCCAAACTGGCCTTTTGAAGCTCTGTTGCTCATGCACAGTGCACCATCTACCTTCTCTGTGTTTGCATTAGCCATTCTTTAGACTGGGATTGCATTCCCTCTTCTTTAAAGACACAACTCAATCACTATCTTCCGGTCAGCAAGCAGGGATTAGAGGTACTCAGGTCTTTCTTGACTCCAAGGTAGACATTCTCTCCATTAGGTTACATGTTCTTCCCTTAAGATATCAGCAGCCAATAGTTCTTAGTATCCACTCTTTCCCATCCAAGTACAAAGCGTGTCTTTGCAGAAATTGGACAGATCAAGTTTGTTCAGAATATTAGGACTGTGGATAGTTGATAGAAACATTTTGTTGTTCAGTCATGACCAACCCTTCATTCTTTTTGGGGTTTTCTTGGCAAAGGTACTGGAGTGGTTATACAATTACAAAGTGTCTGAGGCTGGATTTGAACTTGGGTCTTCCTGACTCCAGACCCAGTCTTTTATCCCACAAAGCCACCAGCCTCTTAAAGAAATGGAGAGGTTTATTAAGTAGAAGGAAGTGATAGTTGCTTCTCTTTTTGTAAATTGTTTTTACCAAGAAACAGTTCAGTCTTGTACACATTTTAAAAATCAGCATCTACTTAAATTTCATTCCTTCTCACCTTTACAGTGTTGTTGTAAAGTTATAGTCCATTACTGCTTTTGAATCTTCTAAGTCCCATGAAATCATACTAAGTTTTTTTTTTTTTTTTTTTTTTTTTTTTCTTTTTTTTTTTTTTTTTTTTTTTTTTAATTTTTTTTATTATATATATATATATATATATTTTATAATATTATCCCTTGTATTCATTTTTCCAAATTACCCCCCCTCCCTATACTCCCTCCCCCCGACGACAGGCAATACCATACATTTTACATGTGTTACAATATAGTCTAAGTACAATACATGTGTGTGAATATCATTTTCTTGTTGCACAATAAACATTAGAATCCGAAGGTACATGCAACCTGGGCAGACAGATATTAGTGCTAACAATTTTCATTCCCCTCCCAGTGTTTCTTCTCTGGGTGTAGCTACCTCTGTCCATCATTGATCAACTGGAAGTGAGTTGGATCTTCTTTATGTTGAAGATTTCCACTTCCATCAGAATACATCCTCATACAGTATCGTTGTTGAAGTATACAGTGATCTTCTGGTTCTGCTCATTTCACTCAGCATCAGTTGATTTAAGTCTCTCCAACCCTCTCTGTATTCCTCCTGCTGGTCATTTCTTACTGAGCAATAATATTCCATAACTTTCATATACCACAATTTACCCAACCATTCTCCAACTGATGGACATCCATTCATCTTCCAGTTTCTAATACTAAGTTTTTAGAAAGGAGATAAGCTCCTACTTTGTGCATATAACATGTAATGGATCATAGAAAAAATAAAGATTAGTCCTTGCCTTTGAGAAATTTACAATCTGTATCCTTAGACAAATCAGTGAAACTCTTTGGGACCTCAGTTTACTAATCGGTAAAATGAGGGGATTGGACTAGATGTCTCCTATAGTACCTTCTAGTCCTAAAATAAGTGATCATGCATTATTAATAGATTCTAAGTGTTGAAGGAATTCCAGTAAGAGAAAAGATATTATGATGGAAGGGGGATAAGGGAATCAGGAAAGGTGTAGTTAGGAAGGTGTCAGTTTTAGGGTATGTGCATGATAGAAAAAAAATGAAGTGACTATGTGCCTGGACTTGAAAGTAAAGGATGGGAGTTTTTCTATCAAAATATGTAGAAGAAGCTTGGTACATAGAGGATTTGGGCTTAGGAGTCTTCTCTACTAGATGCAGCTTGTACTGAGCTCACTTTAATTTTCAACATGAGCATTTTATAGCTCGGAATTCAGCAAAGGATACAAATCAGGATTTGATTTATTATTGATTTGTTATTTAATGTTACAGAGGCAACTGGGTGGTGCACTAGAGAGAAAAGTGGGCCTGGAATCAGGAAGACCAGCCTCAGTAGCTGTGTGATCTTGGGCTAGTCATGTAACTGCTGCTGCCTTAGTTTTCTCAGCTATAAAATGCAGATAATGATGGCACCTACCTTCCAGGATTTTTGTGAGAATCCAGTAAGATATATTTTAAAGTGCTTAGCACAGTGGTTGGCACATAAAAGGCATTATATAAGTGTTAGCTGTTATCATTGATTTCTAGACTTAAGGAAGTAATGGAGAAAATATTAATAATGCAAACTAAAAGTGTCATATGCAAAACTAGCTGTCAGACACTAGCATATCTCTTAGCTACCATTGAGAGTATGATTAACTATTGAAAGTGAGGCTTCTTAATTTTTGTATACAGTCAGAAATTTACTTTCTTTTAACAGTAGCTTACTAAAACTGATATTTATGAAAAATTTTCACCTCCAGAAATACACACAGAGCAATGGACGCAGACCTTTTGGCATTTCTGCTTTAATTGTGGGTTTTGATGATGATGGTATCCCAAGGTTATATCAGACTGACCCATCTGGTACTTATCATGCTTGGAAGGTATGTATTGCTCTCTCTTATTTAGAAGTAGAGGGAGTTTATTCCTTTTCAGTGTTTGCACACTATCATTCTGGGATTCATCACAAATCTCTCAATCATGTCAGAATATCAGTCATGACATGAATGCTTGTAGCTGCTTCCATAAGAAATGCTTGCAGTGAATAGCACCATGTATAAATGGCTAGAGAAGTATCTTGATTTGTTATAAACATAGTTATCACCTTTCTTTTGATAAAAGGATGAGAAATTTAAATGCTTATGGATGGAAAAAGATAAACATGAAATTATTAAATATATAGGTAGAACTTATTCTTCATAAAGAGACACACTCCTATAAAGGAGAGAATGCTGGACTCAAATCAAGAGACTGGAGTTTAAGTCTTCCTATTGATACTTACTAGTTGTGTGTTAGTGTTCAAGTCACTCACCCTCTATCCTTCAGCTATAAATTGAGGTACAATAATATTCCTGTCTGCCCCACAGGATTATTTTAATGAGAGCTCTTCATAAACCAAGATTTCCACATAAAGTATTAAGATGTTACCACAAATCAGAAATTATTTTTTGTATGTTTGATGTTAGCATACTTTAAAAAAAATGATTTATTATAGATATTGGAGTTATTAAAAATCAATTATGCCTACTTGCAGCTGTTTGTAATTTAATTAAATTAATTTTCATAAAATGTAATAACAACATATATATGCCAATCTCCTTGCCCCACTGGATACCCCCTCACCCTTCCTGTCTCTGACAGCTAACAATGGGTTCCAGTGAGGACAATCTGTATTCAAGATTGACTCTATCATATACTTAAGCTATGTGAACCCTGTACAAGTTACTTAGCGTCTTAGGTTAATCTTCTCTCAACTTCTGGGCAATGTTGTAGGGAATATAAGTTGCAGCACAGGTGTTGATCTGCTTTATTAGAGGCAAATACTTAATAGGAGTTGCATAATGCATGGAGAAAATCATAAGTCTAATCCAAAAAAGATGTCTTTATCATATTCTTTGTCTATTTATACCAACTCATTTTTCTTCTTATGGGGTCATAATATGTATGGTACCTTTAGTAGGTAGAGAAGTCAGGCAGAAAGAAAGATTTAGGAGGAAACACATTGAATTCAACTTTGAACATGGTTGGTTTGAGATATTTGAGTCACCTGTGGTGACTTCTATGGGGAAATAAATGTCCAGCAGATTTTTTATTAGAGATGCAGGACTGTAGCTAAGAGAGATGAAGGCTGAATATATAAATTAGAGAATTGCCTACATTAGAAGTAATAGTTAAATTTGTGTGAACTATTGAGATTAATGAAAAAGATGGTAGAGGAAAGAGTCCTGACTAGAGGAGGATTTTTGTGGATCCAGCAAAGCTGATGAGAAAGCATAGGGTAGTCAAGGTTGAAAAAGAACCATAATAAAGCAAAATCATGAAAACATAAGGAAAGTATTAGGGGTATGGGGGGGGATCTAGTAATTGTGCGTAAACCCTAGCAGGAAAGATGAGAATGAAGAGTCTACTGGATTTAGCAAGTTGACATTGGCAACCTTAGTGGAATGAGTGATGAGCACATCTCATCAGGGATTGAGAAATAAATAAAGTAGAAGCAATAAAGACAGACATTTTTCTTGGAGATTTATGTGAGAAAGGAAGGTGAGAAATCTACCTCTCAGGCATATAGAACCAGGTGGACATTTTATTGTTTTGGTTTTCTTAAAGATAATAAGTTAGAATTGAATACGTTAGAAATTGGGGAATGAGGGAATGCTTGAGGGATAAGTTATTGGAGGGGAACAGATGAGGGCATAAGTAGAGGAGTGAACTGGCAAGGAAAGAGTTTCCACGGCCTGTTTATCCATTCTTTATATGATAAACATCTTCTCTCTTTGTGCCACTTTTGGCAATCACCAGAAGTAGGGCTATAAAGGCCTCAAAAGGCAGGAAGGACCCGAGTTTTATTATAGCCTCAGACACTTATTAGTTGTTGCTCTAGGCAAGTCACTTAACTTATGGTGGCTTCCTTTTCCTAAATTGTAAAATGGGGATAAATAGCACATACCTCCCAAGGTTGTCATGAGGATCAAATGTAACATTTGTAAAGTACTTAGCCTAGCACCTGATTTGTAGTTAGTACTTAATAATTCTTCTTTCCCCTTGACCCTTGTTAAAAATCAGTCAACAGTTACTTTTTGATTGTGTACTATATGAGATATATAGGGATGTAATTAGAAATAAACAAATCTTGTTTGTATTGAGCCTCATAAATTTAGAACTAGATTAAATAATTTCTGGAGGTCAATGAGTTCAAACAATCCCCAAAAATGAAGAAACTGAAATAGCATAATTTGCCCAGGAACATAAACTATTTGAAGTAAGATTTTATCCCATATTTTCCCAAATTCAAATCCAGTGCCCCTATTCAATAGACCATCTTGCTTTTTAGTTTTTTGTCATCTCAATACAATATACCTGGTATCTCTGGATTAAAAGATTTAGACATTTTAACACTTTTTAAACATAATTGCACATTGCTCTCCAGAATGTTTGAATCATTTTACATCTCCATTGACAGTTCTATCCCTAACCTCACCACTTGTCATCTTTGCCAATTTGTTAATTGTGAAGTGAAAGAATCTTCAGTTATTTTCATTCCCATTTATTTTATTATTAATTATCTGAATCTTTTAAATTATATTTCAGTTTTAAGTTTTGAATTCTTTTCCTTCCCTCTTCCTTCTCCACCTATTGAAAAGGCAAGAAAAAAAAATAACCCATTATAAAAATGTATTGTCATGTAAAACAGATGCTCATATGAGTCATATCAAAAAAAAAAAAGGGGGGGGGTGCAGCTAGGTGGCGCAGTGGATAGAGCACCAGCCTTGAATTCAAGACTCAAGTTCAAATCTGGTCTCAGACACTTAAACACTTCCTAGCTGTATGACTCTGGGCAAGTCACTTAATCCCAGCCTTAGAAAAAATAAAAATAAATTTTAAAAATTTTTAAAAAAAGAAAGTCCTTTCTTGAGTCCATTTTCTATCAGTAGATGTATGGCTTGTTTTAACTTAAGTTCTATGAAATAAAAAAGGAAAAGAATACACATATTCAAAAATGTTTGTAGCAGCCATTTTTGTAGTTGCAAGAAACTGGAACCTGACTGGATGTTCATCAGTTGGAGAATGACTGAATAAGTTATGGTATATGAATGTTATGGAATACTATTGTTCTATAAGAAACGATCAGCAGGATGAGTGCAGAGAGGCCTAGAGAGACTTATGTGAACTGATGCTGAACCAAGAAAACATTATACATGGAAACAAGATAATGTGATGATCAACTGATGTGATGATTAGACTTGGCTCTTTTTTCTTTTCTTTTCTTTTTTTTCTGAGGCAATTAAGCTTAAGTGACTTACGTAGGGCCACATGCCAGGAAAGTGTTAAGTGTCGAGAGACCAGATTTGAACTCTGGTTGTCCTGACTATAGGGCTCGTGCTCTACTCACTGTGACCACCTAGCTGCTCTGGCTCTTTGAAACAATAAGGTGATTCAGGCCAATTCCAATAGATTTGTAATGATCAAGTGAGCCATCTGCACCTAGAGAGAGAACTATGGGGACTGAATATGGATCACAACATAGTATTTTCACCTTTTGTTGTTGTTGTTTGCTTGCTTGTTTTTCTTTTCTCATTTTTTTTCCTTTTGGATCTGATTTTTCTTGTGCAGCATGATAAATGTGGAAAATATGTTTACAAGAATTGAACATGTTGAACCTATATTGGATTATTTTTTGTTTAGAAGAGGGAGGGAGAAAAATATGGAATGCAAGATTTTGCAAGAGTGAATGTTGAAAATTATCTTTGAATATATTTTAAAAGATGAAAAACTATTATAAATAAAAATAAATAAAATGAAAAAAGTCCTATGAAATGCTGGTTGGCCATTGTGTTTATCAGTTAACTAAGTTTTTCAAAATTAATTATTTTTACAAAATTGCTCCCTTATTCTCCTACTTATTTCATTTTGTTTTAGTTCATGCAGATCTTCCCAGGTTTCCCCAAAATCACTCACCATTTATTACAGTACAATAGTTTTTCATGACATTCATGGGCATCCTTTCAATTTCCATTTCTTTTCCATCACAAAAAGAGCTGTTATAAATATTTTTGTTGAATTGAATCTTTTTCCCCTTTCTAAGCTTTCTTTGAGGTATAAATCTAGTAACTATATTACTGGGTCAAAGTTATGTACAGTTTAATAGTTCTTCAGGCATGGTTCCAAATGGTTTTCCAAAATAGTTGGACAAATTCACAGCTCCACTAGCAGTGTACTATGGTACCTTTTTTCCCATGTTCTTTGAGCATTTGCCATTTTCATCATCTTAGCCAATCTTCTTGGTATGAGGTAATGTATCAGTTTTTTAAATTTATGTTTTCTAATTATGAAGTTAGATAACTTTTATTTTCTTTCTCTGAAAACTTCCCAGTTTTTAATTAGTAGTTTGTAAGTCTTTTATGAATTATTTGTCCATATCTTTTGACTGTTAAATCAAAAAAGATCATTGGAATATGAATTATTAAATAAAACATTTATTAATTTTTAAGTCTAAAATTCTAAGGTTATTCTGGAAGATTAGTCCTATGTCACAGTGATATTTGTAATTATCTTTTCTTTTTTAGGCAAATGCAATAGGCCGCAGTGCTAAGACTGTTCGTGAATTTCTGGAAAAAAATTACACAGAAGGCACTATAGCAACTGACAGTGAAGCTATCAAATTGGCAATAAGAGCTCTATTAGAAGTAAGTTAACCAGTATCATGCTTACTTGCAATAAATGGCCTTCAGAAATGTTTGTTTTCCCTCCTCCTTATTAGTTTATTAAAATATAAAATGCTTTGTGGAATCCCTTCTAATGTTGTGCTTTTAACACTCTATCTAGGTTGTACAATCTGGTGGAAAGAACATTGAGCTTGCTATCATAAGAAGAAACCAACCATTGAAGGTAGAAGTGATGGATTAAAAAATTAAGCTTTTAAAAAGTATCCAAGCTATAGATGTCCTGATAGAAATAGACTTCCCTAACACCTGTGCATCTTCATTAAATATACAAATGTCCCCTAACATCTGGAGATGCCTTTTGACATGACTCCTGTTTTTTGTTCTTGGCTAATGCTTTCAGCATTATTAGTCCATCATAATGCATTCAGTCTTTTTTTTTTATATATAAAAGCTATATTCATCATTATATATACTATTGACTGAAAATAGACTGGGAAGGAAATGTGTTTGAAAATACATATTTTGGATGTCAGGTTATAGGGAAAATCCTACAACTTGTTCCAGGTAAGACCGTTGACATAATTCTGGGGAATAATGTACACGGTGCCTGATCATAAGATTTTACCATATCTACTTGATAGGGCTTTGTCTAAGCAAGTAGAGAAAGCACTGGTTGTGGAGTCAGAAAGATCTGAATTCATAACTGACTAGAGACACTTATTAGCTGTGTCACTCTGGATAAGCTGCTTGCCTCAGTGTCCTTCTTTGCAAAATGGAAATGGTAACTTAACATGCAAGGGTTATTATATGCATATATTGACATTTGTAAAGCATTATATAAATGCTAGGTGTTATAATTTTGATTGATGTAATTCATTCCTATTTCCTTTATTTATCCAAGTTTGCTCTATGTCATTGTGCATTTTACAGAAAATGAAAATATGATTCTTTAAACTGAAACTTCATTTTATCTTGGGGAAAATAGAAGAGTTGGAGTCAGGAAGACCTATTAAGGAATCCACATGAGTGTTCTATAGTATATGAGACAAGACTAGCAAGACAAAATTTTGATTAGCCATTAATGGTGGGTCTTGCTGAAAAGACTTAGAAGAACAGATCCAGGTATTAAGTAGCAGAACAAGCTTAGATTTTAAGTAAAATTTTATATTCTTGAGTCTGTGAAAATAATAAAATAAATCATAGTTAACATTTACATCATTATTCACATTTTGTTTTTCGAAACCCCTTTACATATTATGATGTTAGGATGATATGTTCCTTTGTTGATTTTATTGAATAATAATTTTATTGTTCAATTATTCTGGTTTGGTTCAACTCTTTATGACCCCATTTGGGGCTTTTTTGGGGGAAACTGAGGCAAACGGTTACGTAACTTGCTCAGGGAAACACAATAAGGGTCTGAGGCCATATTTAAACTCAAACTCATCTTCCTGACTCCAGACCCAGCATATGCCACCTAGCTTCCTCTTACTGATAATTACCTTGTCCAATTCCTAAACTTTAACTAAAAACACATTTCTTCCTTTAATTAAAACTGGCTTATTAAACTTCATATCTGTCATACTCTTAATTTTAGACTGTTCTTTCCATTGACATCCACTGCATATACCACTCTGAGTCTCCTTCTACCATTTATTATGCAATTGAAGTAGGATCTAGAGTCAAAGAAGCCAACACCCAGAGGGATTAATGGCTTGCTCAGATCATGCAGGTAGTGAGGATCAGAGCCAACGTATGAGCTAGGTCCAGACTTTTTCCATTACATCACATGGCAAAGGTTTAACAAATCATTTGCTTTCAATCATTGAAAAGTTTTTTATAACCTATATATTTACCTGAGTTTTTATCTTGTAACTTGGTTCTTTGAAGCTTTAGAACTTAGAACTTAGAAATTCAAAGCCATTGTAATAGGTTCTTAAATTAATTTTCATATTACTATAGAAATTAAGTGAGGATAACAAAGAAGATCCTGGAATGGAAGATTTTAAGAAAGCCTAATTAATGTTCAATAATCCCATAAAATAATAGCAGAAACCTCCAAAACAAACAAGACTTTGTGAAGTCTTTTTAAAAAAATAAAAGAATACTTAAAAGAAATGGTTAAAGAAAGTTTTGTTGTTTAGTTATTTGAGTTGTGTCTGACTTCTTGTGACCCAATTTGGAATTTTCTTGACAAAACTGCTGGAGTGTTGGCCTTTTTCTTCTGCTCATTTTATTGGTAAAGACTCTGAGTCAGACAGGATGAAGTGATTTAGCCAGGTCCCACAGCTGGTAAGTGTAAGAAGCTGGATTTGAACTCAGGTCTCCCTGACTAGACAGCTCGGTGACTCAGGAAAGTTACTGTTGGTCTTAATCCATTGGAGAATTGATTAATGGAAAGGAGAGTCATGGATGATATCAAAGATTACAAACAGATGAGTTGGAGGGGTTGTTAGTCCCTCAGAAATAGATGTTTAAGCAACAGCAAGACTATGTGATGATCAACTCTTGATGGATATGGTTCTTTTCAACAATGAGGTCTTGTGATGGAGAAAGCCACTTGTACCCAGAGAGAGGACTGTGGGGACTGAATGTGGATCACAACATAGCATTTTCATCTTTTGTTGTTTTTTGCTTAATTTTTTTTCTTTCTCATTTTTTTCTCTTTTTTGATCTGATTTTTCTTGTGTAGCATGATAAATCTGGAAACACATATAGATGAATTACACTGTTTAACATATATTGGATTAGTTGCTATTTAGGGCAAAGAGGTGGGGGAAGGAAGGGAGAAAAATTTGGAACATAAGATTTTGCAAGGGTGAATGTTGAAAACTATTTTTGCATGTATTTTGAAAATAAAAGGGTATTATTTGAAAAAAAAGAAAAAAGGAAGGAAAGAAAGAAAGAAATGTTTAGAGGAGGGTTGTGTTTATGGAGCTGTAAGTTTAATGGAACCAGATGGGAAAGTCCACTATGTAGATTGGGAAGTCTTTTGCATAGTAATAATATGTGACCAATGAGTAATGAAATTCCCCTTTTCCTTAGTTAACTAGGGAAGAGAAGTGATTTTTTAAAAGATTCCTAAATATTCCATCTCATTTATTTTTGTGTTTTTATCTGTTTTTTTTTTATCTTTTTAAAATTTATTTGCTGAGAAAAATAGATGAAATATACTGTGACACTCAAATAGTGAAGAAAAAGGAGAAATTACATAATAAATTACATAATTTCTTATAAAACTGGTTATAAGTGGTAATAATAAACTATAACTAAAGCAGGGTAAGAAAAAAGCAAAATTTTTGACTTGATTTTTTTTTCTTTGACATTTCCGAGCCCAGGGATTTTGGGGGAAAAAAAACATTAACATTACAGGAATCTGGTTTACCATTTTGTTAAAGTGGGCCTTTACAATTTATATTTTGTGATTTTAATTTTTTTTGAGGCACTTGGGTTTAAGTGATTTGTCCAGGATCGTTTATTTGAGCCTGGATTTTAATTCAGATCCTTCTGACCGCAAGACTACTGCTTTACCCATTACATGACCCAGCTGCTCCTAAATTGATTATTATTAGATTACTATTAATTATTTTAGAATAATGGAATTCATGTGCATTTCTGTAGACCTTTAGGTATAATTGACACAACTGAAAATTATTTTCTCTTTCATTTGCTCTCTTACTATTACTGTCATCAAGGAATTGATCATTAACTTATGTATGTATTTGAATATCCAAAGCCAATGTGTGACAGATTTTAAAATGAAATTTTATTTATTTCATTTCAGATGTTTAGTGCCAAAGAAATTGAATCTCAAGTTGTGGATATAGAAAGGGAAAAGGAAGAAGCAGAGAAGAAAAAGTCAAAGAAGACAATTTAATGCTATGTTCTTGTACCAGTTGAAAAATTGATACCATTCAGAAATTTACTACAGTTGTATAGAAAGCAAATTATCTACTGTGTTTGCATTGTTGAGTACACAATTTTTTTTTGCCTGAGCTTTTGGGACACAATTTGTGGCTATTTTCAAAAAGTTAGTCCTGGTAATAGTTGAAAGTGTGGTTATATCTCAGATTCTAAAACACTTGCCATATGGGATTTTCTTTGTAAGCATATGTTTGATACAGCAGTTTGAATTTATACACACAAAAAATGTTTGAAATTTAAAATTCAATAAAGTGTTGAGCATTTACTATCAATTATGTGTGTTTTTCTAATGTTTTTCTTTTCTGGATTTAAAAAAATGTAGGATTATGGTTTTAGAGCTGTCTTGTCAACAAGTATTTATTAAATGCTTAGGTTTTGCTAGACACTGGTTAAACAATTAGAGTAGAAAAGAGGTGTAAAGACCTTTCAAGACCACAAGGATGTTCTTTTAAGTTCTTTAGAATTTTCAAAATATCCTAATTCAGGTGTATCAAAATTAAATAGGAATGGGTCACAAACTGTACTTAAAGTATCCCTACAGTGCATATTGACATAGAAAACCACTTTTTGACATTATTTTGCTGAATTGGATGTTTATTTTGTTAAATATTTTCCCAATTCTATATTTATCTGTTGGAGACACTTAAGATTCTTCATACCCAGTTAGATTTATCATCTGCAACATATGTATACAGCAAGGGTTCATGTATGTGATCATCATCTGTACACTTAGTACTCTACTCACTCTGTTTAATGCTGTTATAGGCTTTATGGAAGTACATGAGAAATATAGGATATGGTTCCTACCTACTTTAACATTAAAAAGATGTAGCCTGAATTCTGGGGGCAGAGCCAAAATGGCAGAGTGAAGCTGGGAAGCTGCTTGAGCATTCCTAGTTTCTGGAATGACAGAGACTACAAAAGGATGGAATGAAACCATTTTCCAACTCAAAAATATCAGGACTGAAAGAAAGATCAGTTTCACTGAGGTGAAAGGGGTACTTAACTTAGCTCAGCTCAAGACAATGTTTGAGAAAACCACTGAGAAATTACAGCAGACCAACAACCCAGACCCTCATTCTTGGCTCAGTAAAGCAATACCAGAGCAGACCATTGGGGCAGTCCCAGCACAGAAGGCAAATTGCCAACCTGGGAACCAGGCAACAACAGGTGGGACTAGAACAAGATACCCCAACTCAATGAGCAAGCGCTTCCTCTACCTCAGGAGCAGAACTTGCTTTAAAAGACTTGCTTGGTTTTGTTATTTCTTTTCCTTCTCCTATTTAAGGAAAAAAGAAAAAGTGAGCAAGAAACAGAAAAGAACTTTGACCATAGAAAGCTACTGGGGTGATGGGAGGACAAAATGCCCATACCCCCAAATAGGGACATGAATTGTTCTCAAACCCAATGAGCTTTCTTGGAAGAGCTTATAAGGTTTTAAAAGTCAAATAAGAGAGGAAGAAGGAAAAAAAGGGGAAAAGAAATAAGAATGCAAGAGAGAGTTAACGTGGAAAAGGAACAAAGAGTAAAGAAAACAATTCCTAAATACAATTGGCCAAATGCAACAACAATAAAAAACCTGCTGAAGAAAACACCATTGAACAAATGGAAGCTAATGGCTTTGAGACATCAAGAATCAAACTAAAAAGAATGAAGAAAAAAAAAAGAAAATAACAAAATACTTAAATGGAAAAAAGAAGCTGACTTAGAAAATTGATCTTGGAGAGAGAATTTAAAAATTATGGGACTACCTGAAGTCCATGACCAAAAAAAGCTTGGATAGCATTCTTTAAGAGGTCATCAAGGAAAACTTCCCTTAATATACTAGAAGCAGAGGGCAAAAATGGACATTAAAAGAATCCTTTGATAATCTCCAGAAAGCGATCCCACAAGAAAAACTCCAAGAAATATTGCCAAACTCCAGTACTATAATCTCAAGGAAAAAATGCTGCTGCCAAAAAAAAATAATAATAATTCACTTATCAAGGACTCATAGTCAGGATTACCCAGCATTTGGCAGCATCTACATACAATAAGGGAGCGGAATGCCTGGAATACCATATTCCAGAAGGCAAAGAAACTGGGACTACCACTAAGAATCAATTACCAGTGAAAGTAAACCTCTTTTAGGGGAAGAAAATAAGTCTTCAATAAAACTAGAGGACCTTCAGTCCTTTTTATTGAAAAGGTCAGAACTAAATAGAAAATTTGATCTACCAATATAGGACTCAACCTTAAAAATATAAATGGGAAAGAAAAAATTATTTAAAGGTTAAGCTGTTTACATCCCTACTTGGAAAACTGATACTTAAAATTCTTGAGAACTGTATATTTAATAGGGCAGTTAGAGCACACATAGAGGGCATGGGTATAAATTGACTCTGATGTGATATTAAAAAAATACTAAGGGATGAGAAGGTTGTTCTGGGAGAAGAAAGGGGAGGCAAATTGGGGTAAATTGGATCACATGAAGAGGCACAAGAGATGTGTAATAATAGAGGGAAAAAAGAGGGAGATGAACATGATCTTACCCTATAGGGAAGTAGAAGAAAGGAGAAAGAAAAGAGAGGGGCTGAAAAGAAGGGAGATCAGAAACACCAGGGGAGGGGAAGAGAATTGAGGAGGGGAATAGAACAGCATGTTACCACTGACCTCTAATAACAGGACGGAAACTAAAGGTATTTGCCCTACAGCCTTGCGAATGATAGTATTCCTCTTGAGATAGTCTCACAAAAGGAAGGTTAAGTGAGGTGAAGGAGAAAATTTTAAAAGTTCTGTCAAGAGCAAGTAATAATGGTCATTCAAAGATCTGTGCCATTTAAGGGAAAGATTTTAGAGAATGGAAGAATCTAGGAAAAAAGCAAAAAGTAATCATTTTCAAAAACTTCCATCTATAATTTAAATGTTTCTTGGTTCCTGAGGCAATTGTGTCTAGGGTCTAGAATCGGAGTTGGAATCTGGAAGCTCTGAGATCTAAACACCTTCAGATATTAGCTGTGTGATCTTGAACGAGTCACTTATATTAGAACAAGTCACTTAAAATATCAGTCGTGATTCTCATCTATAAAACAAATCGAATACCTTTCAGCACAAAATCTATGGTCTAAATTTCCACAGTTGACCTTTTACCCTGCTTCCATTGTTCTAACTCATGAGCACCTTGGAATGATGAAATTCTAGAGTTGAAAGGGTACAGGGCTATAAGAGATCTAATCTTGGGTTAGCCTTTGTTGAGCCATGTCTTGCTTTCTTCTGGAGAACTGGTTGGAGACTTCTTAATTGGTCCAGTTACATTGTGTATATTTATAAGTCTGCTAAAGCTAAATGCAGACTAGCAATTTAGCCCCCTTGAACCTTGGTTCTTGAATTCGTTTGAATTTAGTGATCTGCAGAGCAAGATTCTTTTTTGCCTCTTTCACTTTACTGTTGCCATTACAATTGGACATCCACTTTCCTGTATAAATTCTTCTGAATCATCTTGGTTTTATGATAAATTTCATTTTGGCATAGTCAGTTTCTGTTTTCCCATAAGAGCCTTTTCATAAAAATATTAGGCAAAGTTGTTATTAGGAAAAATTCTGAAAATTTTTATTTTCTATTTTTGTACTTTACTAATTAATAACAAAGTAATGTTTATATGCTTTAATTGGAACAATAATTTGGCGTTAAGATAGTATTTGAATTTTGTTATCTTTTGTGACTATTTAATTTGTGGTGGTTGTGTATTCTTCTGGTTCTATTTCCTTCATGCTCAGTTCAGTTTTTCCCATGTTTTTCCAAATTCGTATTCTTGCTAGTGGTAGAATAATAATCCATTATATTATGCATATTTTGCCATATTTTGTTCACTCATTCCCAAACAGCTACAAATTTATAATAGCATAAATTATGTTGCTAATTCAGAGTTAATTAGATCACAATGTCCATAACCTCACCATAAAGCATATAATAACCCAAGGAGGTTACTGACGAAAAAAAAAGTCCTATATGGTAACAAGAGCTGACATTTATATAGCATTTACTGTGTGTTATGCACTGAGCCACATGTTTTACAAACATCTCAATTGATCTTCAAAAGAACCCAGCAAGATAGGTGTTATTGTTACAGATGTTACAGATGAGGAAACTGAGGCAAATGAAAATTAAAGGATTATCCCAGAGTCACACACTAGGAAGTGTTTGAGACCAGAATTGAAATTGGGTCTTCCTAATTTCATAACTTCTCAGTTCATGTAGTTGCCACCTACCTGCCTCCATCTAATAATGGTACTTTATAGCATCAAAGAATTGGAAACAGTAGGTGGTTAAGATTAAAAAGTGCACTCCCCCCAAAAAAAATGTAGTATATGAATATAATGAAATGTTACTGTGCTGTAAGAAACCATGAACATGATGAAACCATAACCCCTTATTGCTGCCTCTGACATGTAATCTCTCTGTAATCCTGGGAAAGAAACTTGATTTCTCAAAGGCTGATGAATTACAATGGTAGTTGTACCTCCCCCAGTGGGAGTGGCTTCTGGCTTACAAAAAATAAAATAATGAGGTATAGTAGTTAAAACACGGAACCTTAGACTTGAAAAGACCTCAGTTCAAAGATAACTTCAGACACTTGCTATGTGAACTTTGTCGGTTTCTTCATTTGTAAAATAAAGATAATAGCATCCTCCTCCACTTATTTCATTCTGAGGGTCAAACGAAATATTTATAAATTGCTTAGCACAGTGTCTCACATGTAATTAGTACTGTATAAATGTTAGGTGTTTCTCTTTCTGAAAAAAATTGATGTGATTTGAAAAGTAAATAAGAGTCAGAAAAACAATTTAACATCCGAACAACATCAGGAAAACAACTCTTTCTGCCTTCTCCTCCCCCCCAATAGTATTTTGTTTTTTCCAATTCCATATATAGTTTTCAACATTCACTTTTATAAAATTTTGAACTTTAGAAAGACATTCATAAAACTTGTTTTCTAAATGTTAACTATAATAAAGATCCTCTGATGAAAAATAAGGGGTTAAAAGAGAAAAAAGAGGTTTTTTTTTTTACAAGAGTGGTCTTTAAAGAATCAAAATTTCAGGAGACCCAAAATAGACAACAGTATATTTTCTTTATGGGTGAAGGGATGTATGTGTGGGGCAAAAGGGGTGTGAGTGAAGATATTCTGAACTTAAATTTGAAACATTTCTTTATACACAGCAATAAAGACTCCCTGTGGAAGAACTGTATCTTTAGGGAAAAGAAGAATTTTCCAGGGCAGAGGTAATGAGCAAGAGCATTCCAAGTATGGGGATAGCCAATGCAAAATCACAGAAAATGATGGCGTGTCATTTGTGAGGAACAGAAAGAAGGCCATTTTGGGTCATCTAGTACCAGAAAGGAGAATAATGTCCTGTGAAGAGAAAGAGATTGGGGTTGGTGGTGAAAGGCTTTCAAAGCTAAAGAGAGGAGTTTTTATTTGATCCTAGATTCAACAGGAAATCAGTAGTGTTTCTTGAAGAGGACCTCATCACATCTGAGCTTAAGGAAAAGTATTTTTGCATTAGTTTGTAGAATTAGATCAATGAGAAATGAGGTAGTGAGTACAATAAGAAGGCTAATACAGTAATCAAGGAGTGAGGTGATAAGGGTCTGATAGTAGTCATAGGAGCAAAGAGAAGGCTTTGGATAGGAGAGCAATATTTGACGATTGATTAGATGAGAGGGGTGAGGGGAGAGTGAAGAGTTAAGTATAAAGTTGAGGTTAAAAACCTAAGAGGCTGTCAGAATGGTGTCACCTACTGAATAGGGAAGTTTGGGAGAGGGGAGAAATTGAGAGAAAAAATAATTTGGACTTAATTTTTTAGTCACATTAAGTTTTACATGTCCCTGTAAAATCCATTTTGGATTATTAAATAGTCAGGATGATGCTCAAGGGAAAGATTCAGAATTATTCCCCTTAAACACACAAATATATAATGCACATACATACATGTGTATATTTACAATTCATTTATTTGTATGTGAAATCACTCTGATTCTTACTGATTAGTCAACAACAGATTCCAGCTCATGATTTGAGTTTTGGTAACTCAGAGCTGGGGTAAAGAGCAAATTTTACTGTTTTGGCTAGAAAAACTGAGGGTCTTCTCCTCTCAGATTAATTCTTTGGGAAGACTTTGCCTCAATTCTTACCTAGACCTTATTGCTTTAGACAAACTGGGACCTGGGAAAGATGCTAGCTTAAAAAGATTAGGCTCTCCCACTGCCTCCTGGACCATTTGCTAATGGTTCTGACATGAGTCTTGCCACTCAATATTGTTGACTCTGGAGGAGAGAGGAAGGCTGAAAACTTTGCTCTGTCTTGATTAAATCTAATTCACTTGCCAGTCAAGGCATCACCTCCCTGATGTTATTGGTCCTTTTCGAGAACAAAGAACAAGCAATATGTATGAATATGTGTGTGTATCACATGTATACATGTGAATTGAACATGAATTCAATTATATATGAATTTATATGTACATTGTGTGTGTATGTGTCTGTGTGTGTGTGTGTGAGAGAGAGGGGGGGGGTCTGTGAAGAGATAACAATTAAATGCATGGGAACAGATAAAGTTATCTGAAAGAATAGTGAAGAGAATGGGATCTAGAATAGGATCTTGGAAAAACCTATAGTTAGAGTATTGAAACATGAAAGGAGACTAAAAAGGAGCAATCAAAACAGGTAGGGGGAAAAAACAGGAGAGAGGAAAACCCCAAAAGGAGAGAATATCTAGAAGATGGTGATTGATAGCATCAAATGCAGCAAAAAGGGTTAATAGGATAATGGCTTCCAAAGGACCATCAGATTTGGCAATTAAGAGATCATTGGTAACTTTGGACAGAGCAGTTTCAATTAAGTGATGTGACTGAAAGCCAGGTTGTAGAAGGTTAAGGAGATGAGGTAGAGGCAGCAAATGTTAGCTTTTAAAAAAAAGTTCAGCTGATAACAAATGGAGAGAAATATACCATTAGCTTGAGGGAATGGTAAAGTCTAGTCAAGATTTTTTTGATTTGGGTTTTTAAGGTTGGGAAGACTTGGGACAGTTTGAAAGCATTAAGTAAAGGAATCCATAGTTAGAAAAAGAAGAATGGAAAGAGTTGGAGTATGAGCGTGGAAGCCATATACTGGAACAGATAGAAGGGTATGTGATCAAGTGACAAAATTGTATATAAGCAAGTAGGGGTAGCATATGTCCCATGTGACAAAATTGGTTCACATGCATGCCTTGTTTTTCTATAAGGAATGTGTCTTGTAGTGACTGCTACAGAGTACTGAATTTATCTATATAAGGCACCAAATGGTGCATGGCAGCTCACTTCATAGGCAGAACAATTCATAATCTCCAGTTTTTCTCCAGGGTCCCGGTTCCCATGTTCCAATCTAAAAATACAAATTAATTCTACTCCAAAATCCTAACTTTCTTTTGCTCTTACCTTCGTAGGGTGTCCAATCTTACTCTCCTTCTCAGTATAGCCCCTAAAGAAGGGAATGGGAATAAGCATATATATTATATTAATACATTCTATATTTTGACTATATGTATATAACTGATATCACATTGCTTGCTATCTTAAGGAAGGGATAGAGGAAAGGAAAAGAAAAAATTTGGAACTCAAAATCTTAATAAAGTGAATGTTAAAAACTACCTTTACATATAATTGGAAAAAAAATACTATTAAGAGAGAAAATATATATATTTTTATATTATATCAATGGGCAATTAGGTGCACAGTGAATAGAACTCCAGATCTCGAGGAAGATTTGAATTTAAATCCAGTTTCAAACACTTAACTAGCTTATTAGTTGTTTCATTATTTGTAAAATGAGCTGGGAAAGGAAATGGCAAACCACTCCTGTATCTCTGCCAAATAGGGTAACATAGTTGAGCATAACTGAACAACACCAAATTATATTACATATTATAAAATATGCTATATATATTATGTTTAGAGGCAGCTAGATGGTACATTGGGTAATCAGGAAGATCTGAGTTGAAATGCAATTAAGACAATTATTAGCTATGTGGCTCTGGGCAAGTCACTCTATCTCTGTTTAGCTCAGTTTCCTTATCTGTAATAACAGGATAATAATAGTACCTCCCAGACTGTTGTGAGGATTAAATGAGATAATATTAGGAAAATATTAGCTATTGTTATTATACAGTACATACTAAACATAAGGCAGTGTACGAGGTGCTTTACAAATATCTTATTTGATCCTCACAACTGTTATTGGGCAGGTGACTGGTGTACTAGATAGAGTGGGGAAAATCTGAGTTCAAATCTTGTTTCAGATACTTAGTAATTGTGTGATCCTGGGTAAGTAACATAACCATGTTTGCTTCAGTTTCCTCATCTGTAAAATGAACTGGAGAAGGAACTGGCAAACCATGCCAGTATCTTTCCCAAGAAAACCCCAAATGAAGTCACCAAGAGTCATACATGACTCAACAACAAAGATGCTGTTACAATCCCCATTTTATAACTGAGAAAACTGAGGCAAACAAAGCATTCGTGTGTATGCTTTATTAAAGTAAAAGTAAAATTAAAATGTAACAGCATTAAGATCCAAAATAGCTGAGCCTGCTTCTGGTAAAGCCTGATTTTTCAGTTCTCCAGCCTACCCTGTCCTCTGCATCTCACTCCTAATCTTGCTTCAGGAACAGATAAACTTTTAGGGCTTTTCATAGATAGAAGCAGTTAGGCATTATTGGACTAACAATCGAAGGGAGGGGAAAATCCGCTCACTACTATTAACCCAAGCTACTTTTTTTTTTTCTTGCCAGTGGCAATCATCAATTCCAACTCTGGTTTACTACTCCACCCTAACCCCAGGTAACTTGACTTTGTTTGGAGGGTGATTCTCCCGGGTCCTAGAGTTTACCTACCCTTCCAAGGTGACTGTTTTGTTTGTCTGCTTTGGGTTTTGTCTATTTCTATATGTGTACACATCTCCTCTGTTGCAAGGCAAGCTTTGAAAGAGCAGGGACTTGTTGACGTCTGTCTTTGTATCCTCAGTGCCTAGCCCAGGACTTAATGCTGTTGATTGATTGGCTTAGATGGGAACCACAAGTCTCTTGCTTGGATTCTTTCTCCATAACACTTCTCAGTGTGAAGTAGACACTGAAATGGACATGGTGCTCCACAAAGCTCTGTGCATCCATTTAAGAAGTTCTGATCAGGAATTGCACGTATTTAACCTACATCAGATTACTTGCTGTTTTGGGGAAGGAGGAGAAATTTAGAATACAAAGTTTTACAAGAAGTCCCAGTCAGAACACAAAATTCAGTCCTTCAGCAAAGGCTAGTACAGAGGTCTCTTTACCAAACAAAGATGCAGAATATGGAAATAGGCAGTGAGACAGGTGCAGGGCTTTACTTACCTTGGAATGATTGTTCCAGTGTAACTTTTTTTTTTTTTTTAGAAATTAGTATTCATTTTTTATTTCTAGTTATTTCTGGAAATTTGATGGATATGAGTTACTTATTTCATTTTTTTGATTTCTCTTGTTGACTGTTTATACTTTGATCATTTTATTCATTAGAGACATTCTCTTAAATATTTTTTCAGTGCCATGCATATTGTGCCAAGTTTTTAATCTGTTTACCCTATTGTTGTTTTTATTTTTATTAACAATAATTACAACTAGCTTTTATGTATTACTTTGGCATTTGCAAAGAGCATTTAAAACATCATTCCATTTTATTCTCACAACAAACCCAGGAGATGGATGGTCTTATTAATTCCCATTTGCCAGATAGACTAGGCTAAGTAAAGATGAGTTTTTATTTTTATGTGTATTATGCACATTTTTGTTGTATAGAAATTTTTTATTTTTATGAAATAGGTTGTATCTACATTAACTCCAATGGCTTGTACTAGTTAATAAGTATTTTTTCTTCTTCTGCACAATTGAGATAAATATATCATTCCTTTTTTCCTTCCTCTTTGAATTTTTTCCTTCCTCTTTGAATAATTCTTTTTTTTTATTTTTAAGGCTATGATCCAGATAGAATTCATTGTGGCATATGGCATGAAATATGAATCCAGATTTATTTTCTGTCATATTTCAGCCAGTTTTCCCAACAATTCTTACTAGATCCTTTACTCAATTTTTTTCTCTTAAGTTTATCAGAAAGTAATGTGTATTTCTTTGATTGAATATGTATTATTTATATTCTACTTAATTTTTTTAAGAAAATGATTCCTATATGTCCAAAATGCTATCAAAACTGCATACTCTTTGATCTAGCAGTGTCTCTACTGGGTCTGTATTCCAAAGAGATCATAAAAAAGGGAAAAGAACCTACATGTGCAAAAATGTTTGTGTTAGCCCTTTTTGTAGAGGCAAGGAACTGGAAATTGAGTGGATGCCTATCATTTGAGGATGCTAAGTGAAGTGAGTAGAGCCACTTCACAGTACACAGCAACCACAAGATTATGTGATGATCAATTGTGAAGGACACATCTTTTTAACAATGAGGTGCTTCAGGCCAATTCTAATAGACTTGTGATGGAAAGAGCCTTCTGCACCCAGAGAGAGGACTATAGAGATTGAATGTGAGTCACAACATACAATATTCATATTTTCTTGGTTTTTGCTTGATTTTTTTCTCTTTTTTTAACCTTTTGATCTGATTTTTCTTGTGCAGCATGATAAATGTGGAAATATGTTTAGAAAAACTGGACATGTTAACCTATATTGAATTACTTGCTGTCTAGGGGAGGGGAGAGATGAGGAGGAAGGGAGAAAAATTGGGAATACAAGGTTTTATGAGTGAATGTTGAAAACTTTTTGCCTGTATTTTAAAAAATAAAAATGTATTATTATTTAAAAAAAGAAACAAAAAAATTATTCCTTCCTGAATAGAGAATTTTTATGACAAAAGATTTATCAAATGCTTTAAAATCTGAAGGCACAAGTGTACTTAGATTCCATCTTTTTTTTTTTTTTTTTTTCTTAATGCTCCTTGACATTCAATCTACAAGTATTTATTAAGGACCCATTGTGTGTCAGGCCCTGTATTACTTATTCTTTCCTATTTGTCTTGCCTTGCATATTTCACTCTGATTGTATCTAGTTCTAAACAAAACCTTGAGTACTTGGGGAGTATAGTGTAACGCTACTTCCTCTCAAACCTAGCATTCATTTTTTTGCTAAGGGACAGCTCTCTTTTGATTGAGATTTGTTAAAAAAAAAAAAAAAATAGATGTGCATTTGGATGGAGGATATTGGAGGTCTCTTACCTTGTTCTGTATAGCCTGTTGGCCACAAGTCTTTGAGGCAAGTCCATGGCAATATAATTGTCTTCTTATGCTCTGCTAATTTCTTTGAACAAATCTAGCTGGTCTGTATAAGTATTACATTTGTGACTTTGCCCACAGGAGCATCACCTTGTATCCATCTAAGATAGATAGCAATGGTTGCAAGTCCAGACAATTAATAAAAAAATCTGCTACTGTAGCCCCACCAAATGAAGCTAAGTCCCTCATTCTAAAAAGAAAGAGACATCCTGACATTGGGAAATCTACTTCACTTTCTTGCTTCAATTTCCTCATTTGTCAAATGAAGAGTTTGGTCTACTTGGCTCCCTTAACGCCAGTGCCTTCCTTTGGAGATTATCTTTAGTTTATCCTGTATAAATCTTGTTTCTGTATAGTTATCATTGTTCTGTTAACTTGGTGCCAACGAAAATGATTATTTTCTTTAGGATCAGTCAGTCAATATTTATTAAGGGCCTCCTATGTATCAGGCCCTGTCCTAAATGAAATCACTATTTAATGGGGGCAAGCTACAAAACAAACAAGTATATACAAGCAAGCCATATACAGAATAAACAAGAAATAATTTAACAAAGGGAAGGCACTAGAATTGTTGGGATAGGCTTCCTGTGGAAGTTGGGATGTTAGTTGAGGCTTAAAAAAAACTAGAGAATTCAAATGTTAGAAATAAGGAAGGGAGAGCATTTGGGGAGTAGGGGACAGATCTAGAAAATGCCCAGAGCAGAGAGAGGGAGTGACTTTTATGGAACAACTAGAAGGCCAATGTCACTGAATCAAAGAATACAACTTGGGAAGAAAGGTGTAAGAAAACTGGAAAGGTAGAAGAAAGCTAAATTATGAAAGGTCTTTGAATGGCAACCACAAGATTATGTAGTTGTGACCCTGGAGGCATTAGGAAGTCATTGAAGTTTATTGAGTTAGGGGGGACGGCATTAAGAAAAAAAAAAAAAAAAAAAAAGGAAAATCACTTTTGTGACTGAACAGACAATAAAAGATGAGTGAGATAGGTCGACCCACTAATCAGCTATTTAATAGTCCCTATGTGAGAGTTTGCACTAGAAGAGAGAGTAGAAGGGAACAGTGTCAGTACAGAAAGGGGCATTTTGGAGAGAAATTGTAAAGGTGAAATCAATAGTCTTTGGCAACAGATTTTATATGGAAGATAAAAGCTAGTCACGAGTGGAGAATACCACTCAGGCTGAGAGCCTAAGGAACTGAGGGACAGTGATACTCTATAGTAGAACAGGGCAGGATTTAGGAAAAAAATTAATGAGTTCATGTTTGGACATGTTGAGTGGAAGTCTGGCTCACTGGGGGTGAGAACAGAAGAGATGGGTGGTAGATATGGCGGGGAGGGCTACCAAAGCAAGCTCTTCAAAGGAAACAACATCCCAAAGGCAGAGTAACTGTTATATAAACTCACCAAAAAGGAAAAATCCCTTATCAACTCATTTTACATTGGGATCCCAAGAATTCTCCGACTTTACAAAATGTTGTATCTTTTTTTGTTCTAGGAGGTTTAATCTCATTTGTTCCTATTTTTATTTTTTGATACTTTCTAAAAAATTATTAATGTAAGATTATAACTTTTTAAATAATAGCTATTTATTTTCAAAATACGTGCAAAGATAGTTTTCAACATTCACCCTTGCAAATCTTGTTCCAAATTTTTCTCCCTCCCTTCCCTTTTATCTCCTTCCCCTAGATAGCAAATAATTCAATATAGATTAAACATGTACAATTCTTCTAAATATATTTCCACATTTTTCATGAAGCACAAGAAAAATTAGATCAAAACAGAAAAAAGAGAGAAAGGAAAAAAAAAGCAAACAACAATAAAAACAGTTAAATTACTATGTTGTGATCTACAAACAGTCCCTGTAGTCCTCTTTCTGAATGCATATGTCTCTCTCCATCAGAAATCTATTGGAATTAACCTGAAATCATTGTTGAGCCAAGTCCATCAAAGTTGATCATTACATAGTCTTCTTGTTGCTGTGTACAATGATCACCTGGATCACTTCAGTTAGCATCACTTCATGTAAGTCTCTCCAAATCTTTCTGAAATCATCCCACTGATCATTTCTTATAGAACAATATTATTTCATTTAATTAATATCCCATAACTTATTCAGCCACTCCCCAAATGATGGGTATCCACTTAGTCTTCTGACTACTTGTTTTGACTTCCAGTTCTATTTACTGGTGTACTGTGTTTTACATATCCATTAGTTGATTATTAAAATACTATTCCTTGAGTTTTTTCTTTAATTTTCTTTTCATTATCTATTGATCTTTATCCTATTCCATTTGCTATGTTTTTTTTTTTTTGTTTCTACTGAATTTTTTAGGTTTATTTTCCCACAATTATAGGGTAAATGTGCAGAATTTCCATATGATATAAATGTGGATGGTTCAATTATGGCATAGATGGATGTCTGATTTGAGATCTTGCTTATTGTATATATAAAGAAAATTGGAATTTCCTCCTTTGTGGGAAGTAGGAAGAAGGCAAGATGTAGGATTGCCATAGTTGGTTGATCTCTCACCTTTCTGTCTCCAAGAAAAATTGGACTAGAATACTATCTATTTATGACATGAACATCTCAACTCTATAATCTAGGGTTATGATAAGGGATCAGACTAAAAGATGCTTCCTCTTATAATTATCAAGGCGTATGAAACAGTTCTCTTTATTTTCTCCCTCCCCTGCTTACAAGTATATATTAATAAGCAAGTAAATGAAAATTTCTTCATTGATCATCTGCAATGATTTTAATCTGTACTCTTGAATCTATCACACCTGTGTCAGGAAGTAGGTAGCATTTTACATAATGAATTCTCTAAAAATTGTAATTGGTCATTGTTTCGATGAAAGAGCTAAAGTCTTTCAAAATTGTTTGTAATTGTATAACTAGTTTTCCTGATTCTTTTCATTTCATTCTACATCTGTTCACACATGTCTTCCCATGTTTTTATGAAACTATTCTTTTATTATTTCTTATATAGAATGATAGTATTCTATCATTTTCATGTACTGTAATTTGTGCAGGCATTCCCCAACTGATGGGCATCCCCTCAGTTTCCAATTCTTTGTTCTCACACAAATTGCTGTTATAAACATTTCAATACATAAGGATCCTTTTTTCCCTTAAAAAAAGGGTTGGGTTTTTTTAGGGTATAGTTCTAATTTTTGTATCATTGGGTCAAAAATATGCAATTTTAATGATTTTGGGAGGCATATTTCCAAATTACTTTCCAGATTTGCTAGACCAGTTCCCAATTCTCAATTATGCATTAATGTACCTATTTTCCCAGAGCTTCTTCAGCATTTATAATATCCCTTTTGATGGATGTGAGAATTATTTAAATTTACATTTCTCTAATTATTAGTGATTTAGAGCATCTTTTTTATGTGGCTTTTGATAGTATAGATTTACTCTTCCAAAAATTATGTGTTATATCCTTTGATCATTTTGCAATTGAGGAATCTAATAAATTTGAATCAGTTTCCTATATATTTTAGAAACAAAACCTTTATCAGATAAACTTGGAACACAGTGGAGCTCTTACAAAGGAGGACATAATCATAAAAATACATAATCTCCCTACCTCAAAAGAATCATTATTCCCCTTCACACCTTAGTCTCTGGGAAGAAGAAAGGGAATTGGTTCATAATTTAGTTCAGTGCCCCTAGAGCCCAGTCCTGGTTCCAAGACCAAAACTTTCTTGTGGTTCAAGTCCAAGGTAATCTAGCTTCTCAAGGTTTTTATGCTGGGGTTGATGGGGGTTGAAGTCCCTTTAAGATTCCTTTCTAATTGCCCAACCCATGGCTGACCTTGATTCACAAATCCTGGTTAAAGGCACCCTTTGAATATCCGGGGCCCAGCCCCACACTAACAGCTCAGCTTCCCCCAGCCCTCACCTGATCTGAGCTAACTGAAAAGCCCGCCAAGAACTTGGTACCACCCATCATCTTTTGGGTATAAAAGAGGTGAGTAGGAACTCCCTCATTGCAGGAGCCCTCCCAGCCAACACATGGTATCCTTCCTGCCATGTAGGGGTTTCTGCCCACCCAGCGTCCACCTTCGGCCCTGGAGTCTTTCTAATTGAACTTTACTTCCAAATTTCTACAATAAACCTTTTATTTATCAATCTAGGTTTTTGGGCCTGTAAATTCATTTTACAGGGGACACTGTGCCTCATAGGATTATCTATGCACCGAGAAATGGGGTTCCCCCTTTCCTTTCCCTCGTTAGGGTGACTGACTATAACACCCCAGCTTGGATACCCTTAGAAGGATTGTCCTGCAAATTCTAGCTTCAAGGTTTCCAAGGCTTTCTAACTCCTGGTCCCATGAGCATTATCTCTTGCACTTGAAATCAAGGACAAATAACTAAAGCAAAAAACCCATGTGCAGAATCAGTTAAAGAGGGAGAACAGGGTGAAGGACTAGTCCTTTGTTCTCTCACAATATTCATGAAGCAGCCAGGAGTACAAGAAGAAGTTGGCAGAAAGTAAGTGACTAGCTGGGTTCATCAGTTTTATTGATGCAAACTGATGAAAAGAATCTATCTGTTCCAGCCTGGTCAGGACATCACAGGCTCTATGTTTAGTAACACAGCAGTATCAAAGCAGGGTTACACTTGCTACCAAGATTTTCTCTCCCATATACCTATTGTTCTTCTAATTTTAGCTGTATTGGATTTCTTTGAACAAATACATTTTAATTTTGTTATCAATTTGTCTAAATTATTCCCTATGATCCTCTAGCTCTTGTTCTTAAGTACCATCTAATTAATTTATTATGTCACCTTTTTATTTCATAGACCCATTTGGAACTTATTTTAGTAGACAGTATGAGATGATTTATATCTAGTTCCTCATAGACTGCTGAATTTCTTACCCCAGTGGCAGATCTTTGTTTTTTTGTTTTTTTAATCAAACATTAGGTTAATGAATTTTTGTGTAAGATCAGAATTGATTTCCCTCCCCATCTTCTTCCCTCCCAACCCCACTCCCTGGCCTTTCTTCTTTCTTTTTTCCCCACCTCCAGCTTTTTTGATTTCCACTGAAATACAGTAGATTTTGCTTAAGAACATCTATCCTCCACCTTCCTAGTTAGAGTTTGTTTTGCTTAGGACTAATTCCTCCCATGAGAACTTTGGAATTGATTGTATGACATGGGAGACACAGACATAAAACTGCCCTCATTAGAGAAAGTTCTGTGCTCTATGGGCAAAGCAGAATTGAATTAGCCCAGAAGATGCACAAAGTTGGAGAAGTTATCCAAAATATTCAAAAGGACTATTTGTGTTCAACCTGTGGCAGAGCATTCCGAGTTCCTATTCCTATTAGTCTCATCAGCCATAGTCGAACACAGTATAACTAGATCCTAACATGGTTATGTCATTTTGTTTCGCTTTGAGAACAAAGAACAACAGCCAATTTGTTCTTCCCTTAATCTATTTTCCCTCTTGCTCTTTTTTATCCTTTTTTCTTTTCTCCCACTTTCTGTTAGCATAATATACCAATTAATATACTAAAATAATATACCCAATTTTGTATGTTTATGTATGTATGTATGTTGGTATATTTATATTCTTACTTTGTTTAGTTCAGTTGGATAAGTGTCTGCTTCCTCTGTCCCTTCCTCCTTGTTTGTCCAATATTCTACTTTATCCCTTGTGAGATAATTTCCTCTTTCCATCTTTTCTTCTCCTTCCCCTACCCTAGCTTATTCTCTTTCTACTCCCTTTCTATTTTTCTTTTAAAATAATAAAAACATTACAAAATTATCTTCAGATCCTCTAGATTACCTCTATGACTCCTGATATTGATAAAAAAAAAAAAACCCTCTAAGGGAACATATATGTTACCCTTTCATTTTAGAATGTAAGCAGTTTGAGTGGATGCCTATCAATTGGGAAAATGTCAAATAACTTGTGGTATATGAATGTTATGGAATTATTACTGTCCCATTAGAAATGATTAACAGGATGATTTCAGGGCGGCCTGGAGAAACTTACATGAACTGATGCTGAGTGAAACGAGCAGAACCAAGAGATCTGGTAACACTTCAATGCTGTATGAAGACGTATTCTGATGGAAGTGGATATCTTCAACATAAAGAAGATCCAACTCACTTCCAGTTGATCAATGATGGACAGAAATAACTACACCCAGAGAAGGAGCACTGGGAATTGAATGTAAATTGTTAGCACTACTGTCTATCTACCCAGGTTACTTATACCTTCGGAATCTAATACTTAATGTGCAACAAGAAAATGGTATTTACACACATATATTGTATCTAGGTTATATTGTAACACATGTAAAATGTATGGGATTGCCTGTCATGGGGGGAGGGAGTAGAGGGAGGGGAGGAATAATTTAGAAAAATGAATACAAGGGATAATATTATAAAAAAAATTACTCATGCATATATACTGTGGGAAAAAAATTCTTAAAAAAAAAAAAAAAGAGAGATCTGGTAACAAGACTATATAAGGATCAGTTCTGATAGACGTGGCTTTCTTCAACAGTGATGTGATTCAAGACAGTTCTAATGGTCTTATGATGGAGAGAGTCATCTGCACCCAGAGAGGTGATTGTGGGAACTGAATGTGGATCATAACACAGTATTTTCACATTTTTGTTGTTATTTGCTTGCATTTTGTTTTCTCTCATTTTTTTCCTCTTTTGGATCTGATTTTTTTTTTTTAATTCAGCATGATAATTGTGGAAATATGTATAGAAAAATTGCATATATATATAAAACATATATTGGATTACTTGCTGGCTAGGGAAAAGGATGAGGAGGAATGGAGGGAAAAAATTTGGAACACAAGATTTTGCAAGGATGAATTTTGACTTTTCTTTCAGGAGATGACTAATGGATTTTTTCTATTTCCACTTTGGCTTCTGGTTCTCTTAAGATAAGAGATCTGGTCAGTTTAATTTTGTGATTTCTTTTCTTTCTTTCCTTTTTGTTTTTGCTGAGGCAACTGGGGCTAAGTGAGTTGCCCAGGGTCACACAGCTAAAAAGTATGAAGTGTCTAAAGCCAAATTTGAATTCAGGTCCTCCTGACTTCAGGGCTGGTGCTCTATTTACTGTGCCCACCTCGCTGCACCCCTTGACCTTTTTTTTTTGAAACCTTTTTTGATAAGTGTTCAGATAGTCTAGTGATTCTTAAATTATCTCTCTTCAATCTGCTTTCCAGGTCAGTTGTTTGTTTTATATGAGATATCTTTCATTTTTTCTATTTTTTCAGTGTTTTAATTATTGTCTTGTGGAGTTATTAGCTTTTATTTGGTCCATTCTAAGTTTCAGGAAGTTTATTTTTGGGGTAAAATTTTCATCTGTTCTGTTAAGTTAATTCTCTTTCCAATTCTTTCTCCTATAGCTAGCTATCATTTCTTTCTCCATTTTTTCCTCTCCAGGACTCTCACTTGACTTTTAAAGTAATTTTAAAACTTAAAAAAAAATTTCATGCTTGATTGCTCCCAGGAATTTTAGTTGGACTTGTATCCAAGCTATGTTTTTTTTTGAGGCTTTGCTTATTAATGTTCTAGAGTGATTCTTTTCTTCTGAAATTGTGTCTTGGCTGTCCCTGTCACTTTAAAAAACCCTTTGTGATGAGATTTTTTTCTATTCTTTGTTCATTCTTCTAGCCTACTTTCTTACTTTTTGACTTTTTGTTGGAGCCAGGCTCTACATACTTCTTAAAAGAATGTCTGAGTGGATCTTGTGTCCTTTATTTTTCTAATCCTTTCTTGGTGTATTGAATGTTGTGTCATGAGTGCAAGGAGGTAAAGAGAAACAGAGAGGGGAAGAGAAAGAGGAAAGAGAGAGGCAGAGAATATCACTCATGTGACTATGGATTAGAGTTGGGGGCACTCTACAGCATGGACATGATGGAAGTAGAAGAGTGCTTGAATTGGGGACAGAGGACAGGGAGGAGAAAGGAGTTCGAGGGCTCAGTTTTATGAGTTTTTAGTGGGGAACAGATTAACTCTTATTTTTGCCATGTTTGAGTCACTTAATATATCTAATTATCTCATAATTATCAAAAAAACTTTGAAGTTAACATGTCTACATTATCTCAAAATTACCACTATCATTTGGTGAACTGTTGGTCTGTACTGTGGATGTTTGTAATTTGAATAGGATTTATAAGTCATAGGATCAAAGGCTGTTTTAGCTGTACCTGCATGACTTCTGCTGATTCAACACATATTACCAGTATCTGAATTTCAGTTAATATATGATATGATAATATATGATAATTATGTTCCCTTGATCTTTGGGATAGTTTGTGCTTGATTTCCAGGTTCCTCTTTGAAATCTTGTTTTTCATTATTACCCTTTATAATGGCTATTTATAAACTTACTTTACTGTTTGTTTATAAAGGGATAAGAGATGGAGAGTCAGGAAACAAGAAAAAATTTTAACACAGTTACTATCAGCCATTTGAAAAAACCCTGTTGCTTCAGAGTGAAAGAGCTAAAGATTCCCCTTTAGTCTGGGATTTCTGCCCTACTTATTTACTTACAAGTTTCAGATTAGGCTGAGAATTGAAATCGAAATCTCATTCCACTTCTGGGGTCAAAATCAGATAGGAGTAATTATGATTTCTAGATACAAGTCCTTTCTTGAGTCCTCCAAGTCACAGATCATTGGGGTGAATGTACTTGTTAGTGCATCTTTTATGTAGTTAATGTTTTTTTTTTAATGGTGTGGAACCTCTTCTTGCCCTGACTCATAGATTCTTCTTGTGTTTTAATGTTCCATACCACAATTCTTGGCTAAGCCTATCTTCAAAACAGATCTCTCTGTCTGCCTAGTCCATCCAAGACTAGAAAAATTACTTATTTGGATTTATTTCTTAATAGATTTCTATATCAGGACTTCATCAGGAACATTTTTTTGATCTTTGTGGAGGAGTTGTGGGGGAGTTCAGGTTTACATCTTCTTGTACTCTGAATTTGGCTCCTACATCTTCAATTAATTTACTTTTGCTAGATTAGATCTCTCCCACCATGTACTAGTGGTACAAAAAAACTATTATGAATAGTTCGCATATCTCTATCAAAGTAAGCAGTAAACAAAAGTTGGGGAAATTATACAGATGAGGAGAGACCACAGAACAACACAAAAGTAAATGAACTTTTCATCTGTGAGTTAAATATGATTTTGACTAAATTGAAAAGAAAGAGTGATCTTATCAAAGGAACTCTATTCTTAACAGAATGTAAGCTTGTAGGCACTGTGAATCAAAGAATACAGTGGTGAGCCAGCTTTTCCACTTCTGTGATTCCAGGAAGTTATCTAGTTCAGTACTCAAAAGTTTATGCAAGTTTCTCTGTAATTCATTCCATTGTGTCCTCTAATAATCTGAAGACATGTCTCCCTTACTTATATCATACAGGTCTTTTGGTCAATCAGGAATTTTATCCATTTATACTGATGTAGTACTGCTTAAAGCATACAATATCACAGAAACTGGCCTAGGTGAAAATGATTCACTGCTTCCCATTTTCATTATTAGTTTGTCTCTTACTATGGTTTTCTTTTTAAATAAATAATCATCCTAAATATCCTGGTAGTAAATTTATTTTATTTTTTATTATATTTGCATTGCTTTTAGAGATGTTTCAGTTTTTATTTCTGAAGTTTTATTCTTTGAACCATTAACATTACAGAATATCTTGTGTCAGATTTTTTCTTTGCTTTATTTGTTACCTGTTGGACAAATTTATTTCTCCATTCCTTCTTTCCTCCCTCCCTTCTTCTTTTCCTTCCTTCCTTCCTTCCTTCCTTCCTTCCTTCCTTCCTCCCTTCCTTCCTTCCTTCCTTCCTTCCTTCCTTCCTTCCTTCCTTCCTTCCTTCCTTCCTTCCTTCCTTCCTTCCTTCCTTCCTTCCATTCTTCCTCCCTACCTCTTTTCCTTCCTTCCTTCCTTCTTCCTATTTCTAGGGCTTTATTGTCTCTTTTTCCTTTTCCACTTTAAAGGAATGTTTTAGATAAGGCACAAAAAAAAAGATCTGGGTCTCTTGTTCATTTAAAATCTTTTATCTCCCCTTTATCCCCCATTATTATGCTATTGAGATGGACAGGAACTGGGTTAGCCTGGCCTATAATCTCCTAGTCTATTCTGGTGAAAAGTAGCAATAAGTCAAAATAGTTTCCTCAGAATACTAAGACATAATTTTTATGTTTCTAGTTTTGAAGGCCTCTGCCTCTGGATCTTAAAATCATACTCCTCCTGTGGTGTGGCCTATCAAATTCTCATTCACTTTTCAGTTCTTCGGGGATACTGTTTCTCAGTCCCATTTATCTTCCTTTCTTTCAAGGATGGTGTTGGTAGCAGCAGGAGTTCTGACAGAGGCTTCTTAGGTAGGAACTTTAGCAGTTTATACTCCCCTTTAAACTACTGTGCATCTTCCAGATCTACTTTTTGAATTGGGACTGCTCCAACTTGGGAAATAGCTATTAGTGGCATAGATCCTCAAGGATAAATTATTTATGCTATGTGAAGTCCTTGTGTTAGATGAAAATTAGCCATTAAAGATAAATCACTACCCTTACTTTCCCAGTCCAGTAAGTTTTTAACAACAATAACAACATTTATGTAGGGTTTACTATGTGTCAGGCATTGAGCTTACTCTTTGTAATTACTATATCATTTGACCCTCATAACAACTCTGGGAGATAAATCCTATTATCCTCATTTTATAGAGGAGTTGAGCAATTTGTTCAGCGTCACACAGCTATTATAACAGCTTGGATTTGAATTCAGACTTTCCTGACTCCAGACTTAGAACTCTATTCTATGGACCGCTGAAAAATTTCAGAGGCATTACACAAACCTAAAGTTAAAACTATGTACTCATATATATATGTAGCTCCATTTCTAGAAGTCTTCTAGTCATCCTTTCATGAAAAGAGTATATGCCCTTCAGAGGTCCGAATGGGTGCCTATCACTATACTTTACAGCTGAGAAAGCAGGTTAGATACGGAGGATCACCTTTTACCTCCCTAGCACTTAGCAAAGTGCCCAGCACATAATAGGTATCAAGAAATGTTTATTGACTGACTGAATGACTAATGGTCCTATGTAGAAATGGTCTTCAGCACTCTATAATCCCATTGGAACTGTACATCTTCTCTCTTCCTAGACAAATACTAGAGCTCTGGTTCTATAAGAATAACGGCACAGTTTGGAAAAAGTTTTAGAAATGCTAAGGTTCAGAACAAGCTGAGCTCAGGAATGAATGTTAGTGTAGACTACAAGTCCAAGAGGAGAGGCAGAGTTGGAAGTATCCCAAAGCCACAAGAAATTAGAGTCTCTCTTCCCCCTTTTTCTGGATCCATTCTCAGTAATCTTTAAACAACCTAAGTCATGCAGACTAAGAGACTAATCAGAAATTGCTGTGTCAGGCATCTTTAGCAAGGAGTTAGAGCTCATGACCAGCTCCATGGAAAGTGTTCCAATTCATCTTCAACACAGTAAGAATAACAAAAACAGCTTTTTATTTTTAAATTTTGCTTCAAGTAAAGGGAAGGTCCAATAAAGGACATGACCATTTCTTGGTGTGTTTGGGATGATGTCACTGAAGAGATGATAAACTACACATCTGTTTTCTCCATCAGAAAAGAACGGTACTTGGGCTGGAAGGATAGAAAGAGTATAACTAATAGAAGTATTATTTTTGGGAGAAGTGAGGAGATGGAGAGGCATTAAAGTGATGTTTTAAAATGTGTACTAATGATTTGGCTGAAAGCATTTGCAGTATGGTTGTTAGATTTGTATATGACATAAATATGGAGGAATATCTATCTCATTGAATGACTGAGTTCATTTTTTATTCTGAATTGTCAAAGTAGTTCCCTCAGAGTACTGTGGCATAATTAAGTAACAAGATGAAATTTAATAGGGATAAATGTGAAATTCTATGTTTAGAATTAAATATAATCTGTAGAAACTTCTCCTCAACTAATACTTGTAGAAATTAATTTTGATTATTCCCTGGAAGATCTAATATTGAAGCTAAAGTTTAAATGTTTTGGCCACAGTACTCATGAGAAAAGGCCCTTTTGTTGGGAGTGATTGAAGGCAAAAGGAAAAGGGGATGACAGAAGATGAGGTGAATAGATAGTGTCATGGAAATAACAAACATGAACTTGGACAGACTTTGAAAGATAGTGGAAAACAGAAGAGATTAGTGTGCTATGGTCTATGACTCTATGGAGTCAGGAAGAGTCAGATATAATGGAAGAATAACAACATAATCCATGGCCTAGAATGCCAGCTCTGGTTTTACTTAACCCAAGTTCAGTCTTGAGGGTCTTCTTACTTCTGGTTTGTGCCCTCACCCAATATTTTCTTCCAAGATATATCAATTTATCCCAACCAGTGTTTTCCTTGAGATGATTAGAATGTATCTTATATCTAGATCTTTCCAGATACAGTTTAAGGGCTCTCAAATCCCTTATAACAATTGAGGTTATATCAACAACAAGATTATACAACGATCAATTCCTCAGGACTTGGCTCTTTTCAACAGTGAGATGATTCAGGTCAGTTCCAATTGTTTAGTGATGAAGAAAGCCATCTACATCCAGAGAGAGAACTGTGGGAACTGAGTGTGGATTACAACATAGCATTTCACTCTTTTTGTTGCGATTTGCTTGAATTTTATTTTCTTTCTCATTTTTTTTGATCTGATTTTTCTTGTGCAGCAAGATAATTATATAAATATGTATTCCTACTTTGAATCGAACATATATATTTTACCATGTTTAACATATATTGAATTACATGCCATCTAGGGGAGGGGATGGGGGGAGGGAGGGAAAATTGGAGTACAAGATTTTTCAAGGCTTAATGTTGAAAAAATTATCCTTGCATATGTTTTGAAAATAAAAAACCTCAATAAAAATATTTTTTAAAAAAGAATTTAGGCTATCAATACACAAAAAAGGGGGCAGACTTTATTCCACTCAAGAGAAAACAGGAAACACAAAGCTCTCATACCTATTCTGAAAGGTAACTCTCCTTCCTCTCTAATGAATGGAGACATTGCCCATTGTCTTGGCTTCTGTCTTGCCATTGGACTCCCTTGAGTCTGCAGGAAGGTAAAGCTAATGACTTTACACAAATCTGCCTAACTTCAATACAATTCATTTGCAAGACATCCCCTTTTATTGTCTCAGGAATGGACTATGAACAACAACAAAAATAAATTCTTCTCTCAGGGACCTATATATTCCTCTAGATCTAGAATTCTTCCTTATCTCTGAGGCATCCCTAGGAGGAAAGACATTTAAGAGTTAATAGTCACACCTATTCATCCACTGAGCTCATTTCTCCCCATATATCAGAACAGTTCTCTAGACTTATAGTCCTACTCTATGGCTGATGTCCCCCTATGAAAGAACAAAGTATAATCAATCATTTCTTTCTTGATTTTCCTTGGACCTAACAGTATAACTTTTTGTAGGGAAGGCTAGATAGCAGTGGATAAAGTGCCTGGCCTGGAGGTAGCAAGATTCTATTTAAACAAGTTTGGTTTCCTTCTTAAGGCCTTACCCTTTATAATGACTATTTATAAACTTACTATACTGTTTATAAAGGGGAGTCAGGAAACAAGAAAAAATTTTAATACAGTCAGTATCAACCATTTGCAAAACCCTGTTGCTTCAGAGTGAAAGAGCTAAAGAATTAAAAAATTTAAAAAGCAGCTAAAATTTTACCTATTTAAATTTTCTGTGAAATTATTGTAATCTATGTACAACTCCAAATTGTACATACTTTTTCTCAATAGTATTTTATTTTTCTAATGACATGTAAAGATAATTTTCAACATTCATTTTTGTAAGATTTTGAGTTCAAAATTTTTTCTCCTTCTCTCTTACTTCCCCCTTTCCCAAGATAGCAAGCACACATAGAATATATGTACAATCATTTAAAACATATTTCTATATTTATCGAGTTGTAAAAGAAAAATCAGAACAAAAAGGGAAAAAAACCATGAGAAAAAAAGTAAACCAACAAAAAAGGTGATCCATATTCAGTCTCTATAGTTCTTTCTCTGGATGCAGATGGCATTTTCCATCCCAAGTCTATTGGAATTGTCTTAGATCACTATATTGCTGAGAAGAACCAAGTCTATCACAGTTGATCATTACATAATCTTGCTACTACTGTATATAGTAGTACTTCTGTTCTGCTCACTTCACTCAGCATCAATTCATATAATCTTTCCAGGCTTTTCTGAAATTAGCCTGCTCATCATTTGTTATTGAACAATATTCCATTACATTCATATACCATAACTTATTAAACCATTCCCCAACTGATGGGCATCCACTCAATTTCCAGTTCCTTGCCACTATAAAAAAAAAAAAAAACTGCTACATTTTTTTTTTTTAAACATGTTAGTCCTTTAACTCTTTTATGATCTCTGTGGGATACAGACCCAGTAGTAATATTGGATCTAAGGCTTTTAATGGGCTTTTGGGCATATTATGGGCAATTGTTAAGTTTCTGGACCAATATTCCTGGAGAAAAGAGAAGTTCCTTCACAATACCAATTTTCTGAATCAAATAGAGATGTTTAAGGACCATAGAGAATCAAATAGAGATGTTTAAGTAGGTGGAACCAAAAAATAAACAAGAAACAGTCATGCTGTGGAGAAGCAATGCAGGACCCTTCATGTGCTCATTCTTATTATGACTTATTGTTTGTGCTGTTCAACAGTTTCAGGTGTGTCCCACTCTTTGTGACCCCATTTGGGATTTTCTTAGTAGAGATCCTGGAATGGTTAGCCATTTCCCTCTCAAGTTCAGTTAACACTCTATCCCCTGTGCCATGTAGCTGCCCATTGATTGAGATAAGTTTTCATTTAATCAGTGTTTGTAAAACTAGTTCAGTTGCATATGACTTTGGACAAGTAAGTCATAGCTTCTTTCTGCCTCAGTTACCTCATCTGTAAAATGAACTAGAGAAGGAAAGGAAAAATCACTCCAGTATCTTTGTCAAGAAAACCCCTACTATAGTCATAAAAAGTCAGATAGGAATCGACTGCAGCAGCAGCTTAAAGCTTATAAATAATACAGGTGAGACAGCACTGTATAGTAGAAAAAATACACATTTGACCCATATCAAATAGTGTCATTGTTATTCAGAAAAATGAAGCTGGAACTTGGCCAAAGTTTCTTCTGTTCCTAATCTTTTGAAGCCTTACTCTCTTCCGTGTATTGGAGAATATGGTGACAATGGCCTTCTTGCCATTCTTCACATACAACAATCTCTCCTCCTCCATGTCTTTCACTGTCTGCTGTTCATGGCTGGAATTCTCTCCCCGCGCCTTTCTGCCTCTTGGGTTGCTTGAAGTCTCAGCTAAAAATCCATCTTCTATAAGAAGTATTTCTTCATTCCCTTTCTTTCTGCGAAAAGGAATTTCCAATTGAAGTTGTATATATCTTTTTTGTACCTAGTTGTTTGCATATTGTTTCCCTCATTAAATTGTAAGCTCCTGGACAACTGAGTGTTTTTGATTTTCTTTGTATCTCCAGGGCTTACCAAAGTGCTTGGCACTTAGATACTTAATTAAAGTTTATTGATTAATTGATATTATAGAGAAAAGACATTTCCACCGACATTTGGTTAAGAGAACATAGATAACCTTGGCCCATAAGCACTTAATAAATGCTTGTTGACTTGATTATGTCAAACTGACACTAGCAACTCTTGGAGCCTGTTTTCTTCAAGTACAAAATTGGGATTCACACACTACCTCTCAGGAAAGTGTTTTGCAAATCGTAAGAGTATTAAATAAATGCATGTTGTTATTACAAAGTGAGGGGACAGGAGAGCTGGACCCGGGCTGGTCCCAAGCTTGGGGAGAGTCCAAATCAAACGTTCTCAACTTTATGGCATGGGTTTTCTTTCAGGCTGAAAAGTCTTTGCAATGCAATCTCAGTTTTTTTTTTTTTTAAAGGAAAAGAAATATATTAGCATTTTTCTGCAATACGTTAATTCAGTTAGCTGTTTGATTAGCCATGCATTGAATTAGGTTAAATAATATGCCCATGTCCTTTCTCATGTATACTGCTATTGAACTGAATTTCTCTCCTCCGTCCCATGTTTGCAGAATAGATATATTTTTTAAAGGGAATGGAAGGATTTGGCATTCATCTTCATTAATTTTCACCATGTACATTTCACTGCAATCCCCATCTGTTTAGAAATTCAGAGGCACCTCAACTCTTCCATTCCAAAGAATCAGTTCTCCCCTGAAGAAATGCGCTCGGGAAAAGGACATGACCACGGTCTCCATTTCCAACATACTGGTCTCTTTACCCGTTTCCCACGTGGGTGCCCGGCAACTCGACCCTCCCCCCTTTCCCTCCCCCATAATTTTAGGTTGGAGAACGCCCTTTCGAGTCGTCCCCTGTGACGTCACAATCCCGATTGTTCTTCAGGGCCAATCAACAAGGCCGATTTTCAGGGAAACCCGGGAGGGGGGGTGGAGGCGGCGCTCAGAGCGCGTGCGCGCGTCCTTCGCGTGGCTATATAAACATGGCCGGCGCAGCGACAAGCTGCTGCCGCTCTGCTGATAAGTAGGAGGCTTACGTTTAAGTCCGGGGTTTTTCCCCTCCTTTTTTTTTTTTTTTTTTTTTCCTTTTTTTTTTTTTTCTTTTTAAAGTTTTTCTCTATCCTCTGCCCCTGTCCTCCCGTGTATTTTTCCTTTTGTGTGCGTGCGTGTGTACCGGTCAGCGGTGGGGGTGACTGGCCGGGCGGCGGGACCACCGCGGTCAGTGCACAAGTTTGGGCCCAGGGAGAGCCGGAGAGCGAGTGCCGCAGCATGAGCTGGGGTCGCGGCGCGGGCTCGGGATCTTGCTGAGGCTCCGGGCCGGCCGGCTGGCGAGCGGGGAACAGCCCCACGTGGAAGCGCTGGGGCCAGGGCGGCGGGAGCATGGGCTTCCTGCCGGCGTGTCCGCCGCGACGCTGAGCGGCCCCCGGGCCGCTCTGGTGGGACCGGGGCTTCTCCGCCTTGCCGGCCCCTGACTTCTCTCCAGCGGACCCGGAGACTGGCTCGCTATGCTGTGGAGCTCGCACAGTTCTGGAGCCGGGAACCGTTCACGAAGCTTCTGCTCTCCTCTCCCCCATGAGCAGCAGCCCCGCGGCTGCCGCTGCAGCTGCAGCTGCCTCGGTCAGGGGGATGCCCGCCGGCCTTTCTGAACAAGGTGCCGCCGCCGCCGCCGCTCCCTCCCCGACGGGTCTCGGCGTCCCCGGGACGGTGACCATGGCCCCAGCGCTTTTGACCAATGGGAGTGTCCAGAGCCATCTCCCTCCGGCCGCCGGCAGCGCGCTCCCGTCATCGCTGAGGGGCACCCCGGTGCCCCTGAACACCAAGGCCCCCATGAATCTCAACCTGGTGACCGCGGCATCCCAACCGCTGGTGAAGGCGGCCCCTTTGGGGGCCCTGGTGACCAAACTGGCCACTGTCAGTACTGTTCCCAAAGCCAGCAGCGGTCCCAGGCTGCCCGCTCCCCAAATTGTGACCGCGAAAGCCCCCAACACAACTACGATCCAACTGCCTGCCAATTTCCAGCTCTCCCCTGGTAAGTTTCCTACTCTTCCCCCTCCCCCCCAGCCACGATGACGTGGGTGGCATCCGAGGTGACCTAGGGAAGGTTATAGAGGGGGCCCCGGTGCTCACTCTTCCTTTTACATTTCATTTTACATAGTATGTGTCAGAAACCTACATGGGAGCTCTCCTGAAGGACCTGACGCACACTCTGAGTTTGCGGGATCTTATTCGAAACCGAATCCGAGCCTGCTGGTAACTTGGGTTTTATTACCCGTTTGCAGCAGCTCTGTCTCCCCCCCCCCCCCCCCCCTTTATTTTTGAGTCATTGCTGTATTTTTTTTCTTGGTACGATTCTGGAAGAAGATATTTTCTCCCAGGTGACTCAGTGGAAGCTGAGAGGCAGCCTTGGCAGCAAGGCCTTAGCGATTCCCGGGAGACGGGCGCACCGCTTAGTATCATCTATAATCCATTTAAAGTTCCTTTGGAGGAGAGAACCTGCCGCTTCGCCCGGTTGCCTCAGGAGAGGGTGTTCCAAAGGGTCTCTTTGTAATGGGTGGGAGAAAAGCGCACTTTCCCCTAAGTCCTCTTTCTGCTTGTTTTCCTTGCGCTGGTTATTTACTGTGCTCGATCATTAATTTATGATAGCAATGTTTACATCATACAGAGTAAGTGACCTAGTTCATAAAATAGAACCAAAGGTCTAGAGTTATTAAAAATGGTTTGAAAATGCTTCAGTTGTGTTTAAGGCACATGCATTTTATCTTTTATTCATAATACAAATAGCGTTTTTTGGAATCAGTTTTTACCTGCATTTGAAAGTGTTACTTTGTGTTTTTGTGAAATCATCTCACCTTTCAGAAGATTTCAAGACTGGGGGCTGGCAAGGCTTCATAGTTGTTTTTACCATCCCTACTGGTTAGGTGGGAAACAGCTGCTAACTATTTACTGGTTGGGAAAAACTGGGGGTGGGATTCTGAATTGGAGGGCTCAGATAGGCCTTGCCTTTCGTTTGTAGACCATAATGGCATTTGAGCTTTCCACACTTTAGTCAGATTCTCCCTTCCACTCTTAGGAAGATAATGCTGTGTTCCTGTTTTTCCTTTGTAGAAATAGTTCCACAATTAAATGACTTGCCCAGAGGCAGAACATAAAGTATTTGGTTTAATTAGAGTTCCTTGAGGGCAGGGGTAGTCCAGGCCTTGTCTTTGTAGCCCCAGCACACTAGTCTTAGTCTAGTGCATTGAAAATTGACTTAGAAGTCAGAAAGAACTGGGTTCAAGTTCTAACTTTTGTATTTTGTGACCTTTGGCAAACACATAGGCTTAATCTCTTCTTTTCTCTGATAAGACTTTAAATTGAGAAGTTATTTACTGAATCTGTATAGGAAAATTCTGATATTGATGAAATCCCAAACCATCCCTATCTCCTGAGCCTCTTATGGTAGGTGCTTAAAGTTTGATGCATTTTGTTAATAAGAATATGCCTATAACAGATATTTAAGTTGAGTAATCTTGTTTTTCTTTGGCCGAAATAATTTTTGTGAAATTTAAATGAACCACATCTGTTCTCATTTGGAGAAGTTTTTACCCACAGGTAAAATGATAATTGGAATAATTGGAGTTCTGTACAGTAAAGGCGATAGATAAACAATTGATCCAAACAATGCAATCTCCTGTGTTAAACTTGATTGGCATCATACATTGGTTCTGAAATCCATGGGAAAATATGCCATCATATAAAAGCCCCTCCCCCAGTCTATAACTATATCAAGCTTATTGTGTGGTTGTCTATTTGCCCTGTTTTTTGTTCTAAAATTTAATTTCATTCAACAAATAATTAGTTCCTACTGTGTACCAAGTTCTCTGCTAGTACTGGGGATACTAAGACCCTCAAGTAGCTTGTGTTTAAAAGGGAGGGTGTTACATATGTGCAGGTAATTTGAGACTACACTAATCTTATGGGGATCAAGTAGGACTTTACATAGGAATTGGCAGTTTAGCTGAAGGACCTCCAAAGAAAGGATTCTAAGAGGAGTTGAGAAAGTACATTCTGGGTCTGGAGGTTATCTTGTGGTGAACTGGAAAACAATGGAGAGAGAATATAATAATAATATTACTTATAGCTAGTATTTCTGAAGTGCTTTAACATTCACAAAATGCTTTACATACATAGTTTTACTTGATTATAACAAACAATCCAGTGAAAATAGGTGTTATCATCTTTGTTTTTATCAAGGAGGAAACTGCAGGCCAGGAGATGTTAAATGATTTGCTTAGGGTCACATACCAGAACTTGAAAAGTCTTCCTCACTCAAGACATTGATTTCTCCATTATACCATCTAATTGGCTAATAACATGAAATTTAATAAGGATCAAGTTGAAAATTCTTACACTTGAGTTCCAAACATCAACTTCAAGTGGAAGATGGGGGAAGAGAAAGATCTGGAGATTCCAGTGGTATAGACTCAGGATGAGTGAGTCAGCAGTGTAATATGCCACCTCCAAAAAAGTTAATGTAATTTTTGGCTGCCATTAAGAGATAATGTTCAGGACTATGAAAGTTCTCATTAGACTGTGTCTTGAAATATTATGTTGAACCCAGCCATTATATTTTAGGAAAGACCTTGATAAACTGGAAAGTATCCAGAGCCAGTTATTCAGGTTATAAGTATTTATTAAACTTCTATGTGTAGTGTGCTGGGCACTGTACTATGCACTAGGGACACAAAGAAAATAAAAGGCAGCTTCAGCTCCCAAGGAAGTGATCAAATTGGATCTTGAGATTATTCCCCATGAGACTCTGTGGAAGGAGCTGGGGATGTTTAGCTTGGAGAAGAGAAAGCTTAAAGGTTACAGAGTAGCTGTGTTCAACTATTTGAAAGTTTTATCAGAGATTTGTCCCACTTGGCCTCAAAAGGCAAAAGAAAGAACCCTGAGTAGGAGTTATAAAAAGAGCCATTTGGGTTTGAGATGATAAGAAAAACTTCTTCATAACTATCCAAAAGTGGAATGAATTGGTATACCTGGATTCTTGTTTAGGAGTGGACTGGATTGTATGTTCTCTGAGGGAACTTTGAAATAACTATTAAGTTTCTGAGAATACAGAGTTTGGTGAATAGTTTGACAGGAATGTAACCTATATGAAGCAGAGTGAAATGAGATAAATCTGGAAAAATCTGTAACCATATAGTCAAGGGCTTATTTTTATCTTAGCAGTTGGGAACCACTAAACATGTTTGAGCAGGGGAATGACATGGGCACACTGGTGCTTGAAGAATATTATATTGGCAGCTATGTGAAGGATGGATTGGAGAGGAGAGAGATTGGAAGCAAGGAATTCAGTTGGGAGGGTATTAACATTAGTCTAGGTGAACTAGTGATTGACTGTGTGTATGGAGAGTATACAGTGGATCCTGCATATTTAGAGATAGAAATCAAAAGATTTGGCAATTGATAAATATGGTGGAGTGAGAGAAAAATAAGAGTGCGAGGATGACTGAGATTGTCAATCTTAGTGATCAGAAATATGATGCCATTAACAATAGAAGGACCAGAATTAAGAGTGCCTTGTGTCAGTGGATGTTGCATTTTTAAATAAATCTATGGTAAAGAAAACAAGAGATAACAGGATAAAAATTTTTATTTTTATTTCAAGGATGAAATTTTTGTTTCAATGATGCAGTTTTTTTTGTTGTTGTTGTTGTTGTTTTTTTTTTTTTTTTTTTTTTGTTATTGTTTTAGTGTTAAGTGAAACAGGGAAATTTGTTGGAGGAATTTTGGTTTAGAAAGGTATATAATGAATTTTATTTTGGACATTTTGAATTCAGTATTTTGTTGACAACCAAGTTGCAATGTCTAGAAGGCATTTGGTAATGTGAGACTAGAGATTGAAGGTGTTTAGAGCGCGCGCTCTCTCTCTCTCTCTCTCTCTCTATTCTATAGTGTGTGTATACACACACACACATATATATATACACATATATATATATATACACATAATAATGTGAGACTAGAGATTGAAGGTGTTTAGAGCGCTCTCTCTCTCTCTCTATATATATATATATTCTATAGTGTGTGTGTGTACAGGACAAAACTGGGGAACAAAACCATATCCAGCTAGAGGTATAGAAGGTGGTGATCAAGCAAAGGGGAGTGAGAAAGCTCAATCTGTTAGATAGAAGATCCAGAAAAGAACAGTGTCTATAAACAAAGTATCCAGAAGAAAAGACTTGTTAAGTTCTCAGAAGCTATAATTAGGTCAAGAAGGATAAGAATTTAGATTGATAAGTGAATGTGAGGGAAGGAAGTAAAAGCCATTGGTTAGTGTTTTTCTGTTTTGTTTTGGCAATTAAAGGAAGAAGAAAATAATGTAGACTTGGGAGAAAGCTTAGAGTTAAGGTGATACTAAGTAAGGATCGATTTGAATATAAGAAGAAATTGAGTCAGTCTCCTAGATTAGATTGAAATAGGGGCTCAAAAGTAGAAGGTCAGGAGGCAAGGGGTTCTTTGACTTCCATAGAGAATAGAGAAAAAGAGAAAGGAATAAGGGATCCTGGGCCTTGATTTTTCCCATGAGCAATCAAGTCCAATACAAAATACCATTTATTTTGCCAAGAGATATTGGATTATTTGAATCAACTTCTCCACTTTCTTTAGCATTTTTATTGATCAACCCACTCAAATTATTGCTTGACTAAATTTACAGGAACAAAATATAAGGTCATACAAATATTTCTAAATAATGGATGTGCTTCACTTAAATCCTCCCTCATTGTTTTGTTTAGAGGGGAAAAAGTTGAATTTATACAATCCATTTTAAATATTTGTTAAGGAATAGGGGGAACAGCTCTGTAATAGTGTTTTGGAGACAGATGGAATATTGGATTCATAAGGGGCACAGCCAATTTGAAGTATACAGTATTTTATGGTAATAAGCCTGAAAGATGACATCGAAAGCCTTTTATAATAGGGCTTCAGCTTACAGAAGTTTGTATTTAATTCCCCAAAGTATCTGGAAACCACTGAATTTTCTTGAGTAGAGGAATGACCTGTGCTTTTTTTTTGGCTGGCAGCTTTATGGAGGTTAAATTGGAGAGGGAGAGATAACTGTAACCAGGGAAACCAATTGGGAGATTGTTGCATTAGTTGAGGTGAGAGATGATGATGACTTAACTAGTTTGGCTGTATCACAAATAGAGGGAAGGGGGCTGGTCTAATTTGTTGAGACAGTAGAATTATTAAGATTTATCAACTTAGTGATTAAGGCTAAAGAGTTGAAGATGACTCCTAGGTTGTGAACCCAAGATGACTAGTTATATTTTAGACAGTGTTGAGTTTGAGATGTGTATGGGATATCTAGGTGAAGATCTTTAGCAGGCACTTGAAAAGATGCATGGGATTAGAGCTTAAATGAGAAGTGAAGATCAGCTATCAAGTCTGATTATCCATATGTATAAATATCTGTTTATCTCTATAAATAGAGGTAGTTATAGATGTAGTATATATAGATCTATAGAATTTTTTTTCCTGTTTCTAGCATCTAATAGCCTTGTGCATGTTATGCTTTTAATTCACAATTAAAGTGTAGTTCAAGAAATAAAAGAATCTCTGTATAGTAAATGTAGATGACTACCAAATACAGATGTAAAAATTGGGAGATTTGAACTCAGAAAGAAGGTGGCAAAGCTTTATCAAATGCTAACAGATGTGGTGGTCATGAGATTTACTGTAGTATGAATTTTAGGAGAAAAATGAGTTGTTTTAGACATGTTGAATCTGAGGTACTATGAGGAGTTGATTGGATTTTCAATGTATCTTATTTAATGGATTAGTGAAGCTAAGTTATTGGAATATTAATGCATATGGCTTTAAAAAGCATATTTTTCTGGTCTTTCTGTTTTTAATATCTTAATGCATTACATTATTTATACCAAAATCATTTTTCAATAATTTCTATCACCCAACAACACAAAGAGATAAAGTGAAACTCATATACTAGAAATGACAATTTGTAACATTTATAAACAGTAGTCCCCCACCTCTATTTAGTAAAAATGTATTCCAATATGCCACCTGGAATCTATATTTATAATTCCATCTGATCTAATCTTTGTTGCCCTCAAATGCTCTTTTACATTATTTTAGCATTCATACTGTCCTGGTTCTGCTTTCTTCACTCTGCAATAATTCCTTGTACTGAGATGAGGGAGATACATTTCATTATCTGTTCTAGGATTATTTATTGGGTTTTTAGCTACTCTCAGAAATGAATTTCTTTTAGTTATCTTGTCATTTTCTTTGAAATTATCAGATGTATTCTTCTAGTTTTGCTTATTTTATTGTTGAGTTCAAGCAAATCTTTATGTTTTTGAATTTTTCATTCATAATTTCCTGATGTATGCCATTATGTTTTCTGGTGATTTCCTAATTAGTAGGTGACCACTTTGTTTCTGGTTCTTTGTATCTACAAAAAGTGCTGTGATTTTGGTATATAGAGAACCTTTAATTTTTTGATCTTTTGGATTTATACTCAATAGACGAATTGCTGGATCAAAAGAGTATAAACATTTTAGTTACTTTACTCTAATTCCCAACTGTTTTCTGTATTAGTAACAGTAAATTAATGTTTCTGTCTTTTTTCTTTTCTTTTTTGATGAGGCAATTGGGGTAAAGTCACACCGCTAGGATGTGGTAAATGTCTGAGGTCACATTTGGACTCCTGTCCTCCTGACTCCAGGGCTGGTGCTCTATCCACTGGATCATCTAGGTGCCCCTGTGTGTTTCTGTCTTGAAGCACTGACTATTTTAGTTTTTAATTATGTTTTTAATTGGCTGCTTGAGAAATATCCCAATTGTGTTCATTTGCATTTTCCCCAGTGATTATGTGTATTTTTAAAAATGGTTGTTGATTACCTTTTTTTGAAATTCTCTTTATATCGGTTGGCCAACTGTTTTTTGGGAAATGCCTCATAGTCTTGTCAAGTCTATAAAAATACTGGAGGTTAGTGTTGAATATAAAGACTCTCCCCAGGTATAGATTCTACTCCTAATATCATTAATTTTGTTCATGCAAAAAGCCTTTTTAAATTTTAAATAAGCAAAGCATTGGGCATTCTTCTCTTAATCAGAGTTGTAAAGTGTACCTTCTTCCATTTCGTTGGTTTTTTTGGGGGGCAATTTAGGTCCTTTCCACACTTTCCCCTCAATCTTAAAAAGCACACATAGGGCTTGATTTTTAAAACTTATAATAAAAATGATAATAGCTAGTACTTTTTAAGATTTGCAAAATACTTTATATGTGTTAGCACATTTGATCTTCATAACCATTCAATAAAGTAGATGCTATTATTATATTCATATTACAGCAGGGGAAACAAGTTGAATTTTAGTGACTTGCTTAGGGTCATACAGCTAGTGCTTTCAGATAAGCTTTGAACACAGACTTTTCCTGACAAAATCCAGCACCATATCTACGGTATCTCTCAGCTGCCTGAACTCATGACTTGCATGTGTTTTAGCTCATGGCAAGAAAGTCTTGAAATTGTATTATGTCTGAGGGGTTGTCTGAACCTACAAGCTGTCCCCTGATACTTGATTGAGTCTGCCTGTTCAGATATCATTGGGTACGCTGAGCTTGCTTTTAGTAAAAAACTGTCCCTGGGAGATTACTCAGTATAGCAATAATGGATTAATTGTATATGGGTAGTTCATTGCAAAATAGGCAATGGGGATAGTGGTCTCTTTTTTTGTTTTTTTTGAGCTCTTAGATGAAAATAATTGTTTTGTAAGCCTAAATTTTTTTTTTTATTTATCATAAACCTACTTAAACTATAAAATAGTGGCAAATACTGTTATTATATAAAAGGAAACACGCAATAAACATTTAAGCATTCCCATACATATATATGTATATATATAAAGAAAACACAAAAATACTCAGTATTCTGTACAGTATTCAGTACTCTGAATTTTCTTAATTTTTCTTGTTCCTTGAGGAATCATTAAGAACTAGAAAGCTGTCATTATTTTGTTCAGTCATAATAATATTGACTATCTCATTTAACAGTGATTACAGTAGGTTTCACACACTGTTCTCATCTGACCTTCGCTGTAGCACCTTGAGGGATATCTGTAAACATCCCCATTTTTGCAGATGAGAAAACCATGACCCAGATCAGAATTACTTAGCTTGTAGTAAATGGCAGGGTCAAGATTTAAGTCTTTTTTCTTAGTTCATTTTTCTATGTAGAAATTACTTTTTTTGGCAGTATATTTGTCTGAGGCCTTCCTCTTCTCATTGGTGACTCTCTCCAAGATCACCATTTGGGGAAGGCCTGAAGCCATGCTTTGCCTCAATCCCTCTTTATTTTCCATGTTGTCTCTTCCCTCCACTTTTCATATATTCCATATTATTGTTTTCCCTTGCTCATAGAATTCTTTTGATTGCTTCTGTTTATAGGATATTTATTAAATGCCTATAACGTGTTAGGCACTGTGCTAAGTATTGGGAATACCAAAAAAAAAAAAAAAAAAAGACAAAAATGCTGATCTTGCTCTCAAGGAACTTACAGTCTAAGAGAAGAGATAACAAACATATATACACAAATGAGCTACATATGGGATAAATAGGAAATAATTAACAAAGGAAAGGCTCTAGAATTAAGAAGGATTGGAAAGGACTTCTTGTGACAATTGGAACTTAAAGAAAACCAGGGAAGCCAGTTGGCAGAGAAGAAAAGGGGAGAGTATTCCAAGAATAGAGGAGAGATGTAGAAAATGCCCAGAATTGAGAGCTGGAGTTACTTTTGTGGAACAACCAGGATGTCATTGTCACTGTATCAAAATACATATAAGGAAAAAAATTGGAAGGGGGGGAAGCAATTACAAAGGGCTTTGAATATATCTATAGGATTAGGTATTTGATCCTGGAAGCCCAGCCACTGGAGTTTACTGAGTTAGGGAGGGATGAGAAAATCTGACGCCATGCTGTTGTTTTGTTTTAATAAAGAAAAACCACTTTACTGGATGAATGGACAATAGAATGGTGAGAGACAAGGCAGGCAGGCCACCACCTGACTACTGGAGTAGTCTAGGTGATAAGGGCCTGTGCCAAAGTGGGGGTAATATAGAGGAGACAACAAGGGTGTATGCGAGAAATGTTGCAGGGTCTTGGCAATAGCTTAGATATGGAGAATGAGGGATAGTGAAGAGTTGAGGATTCCTTGCTTGTGAGCCTGAGGAACTGGAAGGACAATGTTATCATTTACAAAAGAGCTTCTTAAAATTTTTTTTCACCATTTATTAAAAATGAAGGTAGATTTTCATATTAATGAGATGGATGTTTATTTTTATATAAAGAATTAAATCTTGGTGAAATATTTGATATCTTTTACTATTGCCAAATTTTTTGCAACTACACATTCAGTTGAACAACCACATATGGAGTTTGAACTAGCAGTTTTACAAACTTGGATCTATAGAAAGTAATGAGGCAAAAAGGGGTGGAACTGGGAAATGAGGGTTTAGAGAGAAGATACTTATTTGTATTTTCGATATATTTAGTTTAAAATTTCCACAGGACATCCAAGTCTAGATGTCTAAAAGGCAGTTGGAGATGCACAGTTGGAAGCACTAAGTTTGGTACAGGAAATTTAGATTTGAGAGTCTTCAGCTTGGATAATTAAAGCTTCACTAGTGACAAAATCCTTAGAGATGCTTTTGATTGGAAGGTGTGATCTGGAGGAGGATTCAACAAAGGAGATAGAGGGAGTGGTCAGAACCAGGAGGGAGAGGTGTCATCAAAACCCAAAGAGTAGACTGTATTGAGGAGAAGAGTGATCAGTAATGGTAAAGGCTGCTGAGAGGTCAGGAAGAATGAGGACTGAGAAAAGGCCATTGGATATAGCATTGGTCATTTTGGGGAGTGCAGTTTTTCTTGAATGATTAAGGTCCAAAACGGAATTACAGAAGGGTTAAAGAAGAGAGTGAGAAGAGAAAATGAAGGCACCTATCCACAAAGGGTAGAAGAGATAAGATAGTGATGATAGAAGGATCAAGTGAAGGCCTTTTGATTATAAGGGAGACATAAATTTATTTGTGGGAAGAAGGAAAGGAATCAGCAGAAAAAGAGAGATTGAAAAATAAGTGTGAGAGTGGGTATGAGTGGGCTATGACAAAGGGCATTCTTTTAGAGGTGAACTGGAGGGACACATTCATGTGGGTTAAAGAAAAAAGCTGAGTAGATAGCTGGGATAAAAAGTTAGCCTTGGATTTTTCCTATTCAGATTACTTCTGACACATACTGGCTTTCTGACCCCTTGGCAAATAACCTGAACTCTGTCACCTCAGACAATGTTTTAAGTTTTTTTAAAAATTAGAAACAAGAAATAAGATTTTTCAATTTTTTTTTTTTTTTTTGTGTGTGTGTGAAAGTAAAGTTGTTCCTATATATCCTTTAAGAGGATTTTACCAAGTCCCTATTTCTCATCCCACCCCCATATTAGGCCTTTATTTTGCAAGACTCCTCTAGCTGTAAATATATAATCTCAGGAACTGAAGTTCTCAACTTTCATGTCATGGATCCCCTTAACAATTTGAAGTCTCTGGTCTCTTCAGGTGAATGATTTGTTGCCTACATTCATAATGGAAGAAAATGCTAAATTTCAGTTGAAAGTTAGTAAAAATAAAGATTTAACTTTTTCATATCCATGTGCATGGACCCTTTGAAATCTATCCATGAACTCCAGGTTAAGAATATGTACTACTTGACCTTAGGGATTTGTCCCTCATTTGAATTTGTTACCCTAGTACCTCTACACTGTGCCTAACACATGATATGTTGGAAAAAAAAAAATCCTTGCTTAAAAGCATTTATTTTAATCTTTAGAAAAGACATCGAAGAAGTGGTATTTATGAGAGAAAAAAAACTTTTTGACTGCCTTAGAATGGTAGTGACATTAAAATAGATTTCTAGCTCATTTGATTTGGTCATGCATTACTTCCTTCTGATGACATATTATACACTTCCCAGAACAATCCATAGCTCAATAACCTGAAACCCATGATATCCATAGCTTTTATAAGAACAGAATTTAAACTGGAAATCACTTGAGATCACCTAGAACAGTCGGGTAAAGTCTATAACATTCTCGAAATGTTTTTAAGTGTATAAAATTAAATAGGATTACAAAGAAAATCAGTTCTTTGAAATAGTTATTAAAATAACATACAATCTTCTCTACTCAACTCTCCCCCAACCTTAAGTTAAAAACCCCTGATATAGTCACTTGCAGAGGGTCATAAGTAGGGAATGAGTGCTAGTAGGGATTAGAATATTTTGAGAATATTTCGGAACACCTATCTGGTGGGCTGATTACTACCATAATTTTTTGGGGTAAGGTTAAATATTATATGAACCAACAACTCAAATTCAGTAAATCCTTTATTAAATATCTGCTATATACAAAGCACTATGTGATACCCTTTTCCTGTTGTTTCTGTCCAGATATGTGAATTCATAAATGTAGGGAAGTCTGCTAGTTCTGCAGGCACTGAAGACTTGTCCAGAGTCACATAACTGCTTGTGTTAGAAATAGGACTTGAACCCAGATCTTCCTGACTCCAAGACCAATTCTCTAGCTCAGTAACTGCTCTCTAAAGAAACTTTCAACGTTGCTTCAAAACAAAACAAGTGAGACTTTTAAATAAAAATCTATCTGCATAGAATATTCAGTATATAAGCATATGACAATGTATGTACATAAAACAAATATATGTGTGTATGTATAGAGATGTATATAAGGTGCACAGTGTATATAGATACCAATAAAGTTTTGAATGTGGTTAAATTTTAAAGAAAAATGGTGAAATCAGTCTTTAGGTTAAAAAAAAGAAATTGTGAGAAATTAGTATGAGCAGAATGTTGAATTACTTGGCTTTCTTTTGATCCTGTGCATTTTCTTTACTTGTTAGTAAAATGTACTGGCAGCCCATACAATTACTTTTAATGTTTTCTTGAGAGCGCATCTTAATATGAAATTGTAACTGCTATTATTTTCATCTGGTTAAATGGTAGCAAAAGTCAACAGTGTTATATCCTCTATTTTGTGTTTTTGAATAACTGAGGAAGCAAGACTGGTGCATAGTCTGCTTTAGGAATGTACAAGACATATCTTTGAAGAATGTATGTAGACCAACCCAGCTTTGTGTAAGGAAATAAGAAGATGTATCCTGATAATAGTGGACAGAATGCTAGTTTAGAGTGTTAGGAAAGCCTGAGTCAGCCCGCCTCAATCGCTTAATAAACTGACCTCTCTCAGGTTATGGTTTTCCTCATTGTAAAATTGGTATGATAATAGCATTATGAGAGAATATAATGAAATAACAGGGGAAAAGCCAAGAGGATAACATTTATTTAGTTCCTACTACATGCCAGACACTATGCTAAAAACTTTTAACAATTATCTTATTTTTTTTTGAGGTGCTGTTATTGTCTTCATTTTATTCTTGAGGAAACTGAAATAATCAGAAGTTAAGTGACGTGTTCAGGATCAACTAGTAGTATTTTATGTTATATTTGAATTTAGGTTTTCTGACTTCGAGGCCGGCCTTCATCTTTTAGGACCAGTGGTCTTCAAACTTTTTAAATAGAGGGCCAGTTCACTATCCCTCAGACTGTGGGAGGGCCGGACTATAGTAAAAACAAAAACTCACACTCTGTCTCCCCCCCTCAGCCCATTTGCCATAACCAGCTGCCCCTTAAATGTCATCCTCAGGCCACATGTGGCTGGCGGTGTAGTTTGAGAACCCCTGTTTTAGGACTCTTCTACCACTCTAGTCTACTGTATTCCCACTCACCATCTCTGACTATGACAATACAATAACATGTCAAAGAACTTTTATGTGAACTTCTGTCCTTATGTGATAAGGTTTTGTAAATCTTGAGCAAACCATATAAATGGTAGCTATTATAGTAACTTGGCCTAGGAGTTAGGATAGTATAAGTTGTATCTGGGGGTTTTCTTGACAAAGATACTGGAGTGGTTTGCTTGTCCTTCTCAAGTTCATTTTACAGATGAAGAAATTGAGGCAAAGAGGGTTAAGTAACTTGCCCAGGGTTATACAGCTAGTAATTGAGAAAGATTTAAATAAACTTAGATCTTGGTGATTCCAGGACTGGTACTCTATCCACTCTAGCCATCTAACTGCTTTTTTATTTATTTATATAACCTTACCCACAGTATTAAGCTCCTTATGAACAAAGACTAAGTCTTAGTCATTTTTATAAATCCCACTGTTTCCACAGATACAGTTAGCACCTTGCCCACAATAGATGCTCTATAATACTTAGCCAAAAAGCCTCCCCTAGTGACAAAAAACTCAGTTTCTTTGTCTGTAAGATGAGACAGTTAGAAAAGGTAATTTCTAAGATCCCTTACAGATGTAGGATCTTTATGAATTAAGCAGAAGGTACCAATATAGTGATGGTATCTGACATAGATATGCAACATTTTGCCCTAACAGTCTTTAGTTCCTTTACCTTGAGGAGGAAGCTGTATTTTCTAGAACTTCATTTAAAAATTTTTTTTCCCTTTTTCTCAATAGTATTTTTTCCCAAATAGTTTTCAGCATTCACTTTTGTAAGACTTTGTGTCCAAATTTTTCTCCCTTCACCCCTTACTTCCCTTTCCACAGGGCAGCAAATAATTTGAGATAGGTTAAATATGTCCAATTCTTTTAAACATAGTTCCATATTTTTTGTGTTCACGAAAAATCAGACCAAAAGGAGAAAAAAATACAAGAAAGAAAAAAAAAAGGTGAAAATGCAATGTTTCAATCTACATTCAATCTTCATAGTTTTATCTCTAGATGCAGATAGCATTTTCCATCTCAAGTCTATTGAAATTGTCTTGGATCACTATATTGCTGAGAAGAGCTAAATCTATCGTAGTTGATCATCACATACTGTGTGCAGTGTCCTCCTGGTTCTGTTCACCTCAGTCAGCATCAGTTCATGTCTCTCCAGGCTTTTCTGTAATTGACCTGATCATTTCTTATAGAACAATAACATTCCATTATATCCATATAATAAAACTTACTTGGCCATTTCTCAATTGATGGGTATCCACTTAATTTCTAGTTCTTGTCACTATAAAAAGAGCTGCTACAAACATTTTTGCACATCTGGTCCTTTTCCTTCTTTTATGATCTCTTTGGGATACAACCCAGTAGAGACATTACTAAATTGAAGAAAATGGACAGTTTTGTAGCTCTTTGGGCATAGTTCCAAATTGCTCCACAGAATGGTTAGATTACAACTTCACCAAAAAAAAAAAAAAAAAAAAAGAAATTAGTGCACCAGTTTTCCCACATCCCCAACATTCATCATTATTTTTTCCTGTCATCTTAGCCAGTCTTGAGAGATATGAGGTGGCACTTCAGAGTTGTTTTAATTTGCATTTCTCTAATCAATAATGATTTAGAGCATTTTTTCATCTGACTAGATGGTCTTCTGTCTGAAAATTGTTCATATCTTTTGACCATTTATCAGTTGAGGAATGGCTTATATTCTTATAGATTCGAGTCATTTCTCTCTATATTTTAGAAATTATTTCTCATCTTTTCCCCTTTTAATCTTGGTTGCATTGGCTTTGTGCAAAACCTTTTGAATTTAAAGTGATCAAAGATATCCAGTTTATATTTCATAATGACCTCTAGTTCTTCTTTGGTTATAAATTCCTCCCTTCTTCAAATATCTGATAGGTAAATTGTCATTGATTATTGTGCCATGTGTATGTATCCTATTCCACTGACCTACTACTCTGTTTCTTAGTCAGTACTAGGTGGTTTTGATGAATGCTGTTTTATAATAGAGTTTTAGGTCTGGTACTGCTAGACCACTGTCCTTTGCATTTCCCCCCCATTAATTGACCATTTCTTGATATATTTGATCTTTTCTTTCTACAGATGAATTTTGTTATTGTTCTTTATAGCTCCATAAATTTTTTTTTGGCAGTTTGATTAGCATGGCATTGAATAATTAGACTATTTTAGGTAGAATTGCCAAGCTCAACCAATCTGAGCAATTGATATTTTCCCAGTTGTTTAGATTTGACTTTGTGAAAATATTGGGTTCATATAATCCTAAGGTTTGTCTTAGCACATAGACAACCAAATATTTTATTTGCCTAGTTATTTTAAATGGAATTTCTCTTTCTATCTCTTACTGCTGGCTTTCTTTTGTAACATATAGAAATACTGATGATTTGTGTGGGTTTATTTTATATACTGCAACTCTGCTTAAATTAATTGTTTCAAGTAGTTTTTGGTTGATTCTCTACTCTAATTCCTTCTATTTCTTTTTCTTATTGCAAGAGCCAATGAATGCTGAGTGTTGAATAATAGTGGTGATAATAGCATCTTTTTTTCACCCTTGATCTTATTGGGAGTGTTTTTACCTTCTCCCCATTACAACAAATGCTTGCTGATGGTTTTAGATAGATGCTACTTTCATTTTAAGGAAAACTCCATTTATTCCTATGCTCTCTAGTGTTTTTAAAGGGAATGAGTGCTATATTTTGTATATATATCAGCACCATATTTGCATTATGAGAAGCAATTTCCAAATAGTTATGTAATATTGGGATTAATTCTTTAAATGTTTGTTAGAATTCACTTGCAAATCTATCTGACCCTGGAGATTTTTTTCTTAGGGAGTTGGCTCTTTCATTTGGAGGATAACTTGTTCAGTTTCTTCTGAAATGTGATTAAGGATTTTATTTCCTCTTCTGTTAATGTTATATTTATGCAAATATTCGTCTGTTTTAATTAGATTGTCAGATTTTTTTGGCAGCAAACCAAATGTTGTTTTTTTTTTCATAAAACCAACTCAGTTTTATTGGCTAGGTCTGTAGTTTTCTTTCATTTTTATTAATCTCTCCTTTGATTTTCAGAATTTCTAATTTGATATTTAATTGGGCTTTAAAATTTTTCCTTTTCTAGCTTTTATAAGTTGCATGCCCAACTCATTGATCGGCTCTTTCTCTCTGTTATTTATGTAAGTATTTATAGATAAAAAAAAATTTCCCCTAAGATCTGCTTTGGATATATCACAAAAATTTTGTTATGTTATCTCATTATTGTCATTTTCCTGGATAAAATTATTGATTGATTCTTATGATTTGTTGTTTGACCCACTCATTCTTTAGGATTAGATTGCCTAATTTCCAATTGGTTTTTAATCTATCTTTCCATGGCCTTTTATTAAATGTAATTTTTACTGCATCATGATCTGAAAAGGATTTTACTATTTCTGCCTTTCTTTATTTGATTATGAGCTTTTTATGCTCTAATTCATGTTTAATTTTTGTGCAGGTGCTATATACCTCTGTGAGTAAGGCATATTCCTTTCTATTCCATTCAGTTTTTTTCCAGATGTCTCTCATATCTGTTTTTTAAGAATCTATTACTCTCCTGAATTTCATTCTTTCCCACATATTTTGTGGCTAGAAATCCTGAGAAGGGGAAATTGAGAATTCCCCACTAATATAGTTTTGCTCTCTTATTTCTTCCTGTAACTAACTTAACTTCTCTAAGAATTTAGATACTGTACCACTTGGTGCATATGTCTTCATTGTCTGTGGTCCCCTTTAATATAGGATGTATCTTCCTGCCTTATCTTTTAATTAGATTTATTTTAATTTTTGCTACACCGGCTTTGTTTTGTTTTGTTTTGTTTCAGGGTTGAAACATTATATATTATGTTCCAGCCTTTTACCCTTATTCTGTGTATCTGTTTCAAATGTGTTTCTTGTAAACAACATTGTAGGATTCTGGTTTTTAATCCACTCTGCTATCCACTTCTGTTTTATGGGAGAGTTCATCCAATTTACATTCACAGTTATTGTCAGTTATGTATTTCTCTGCATTCTATTCTATTCTAATATACTTTTCTCTCTCTTCTCCCCCCCCCCCCTTAGTAGTATTTTGTTTCTAACAACCCTTCCCATAATCTATCCTCTCTTCTATCATCCCTTCTCCCTTCTTTTCCCCTCTTAACTGGTGTTTCTGCCTTCCTTCTATTTAGCCCCTTCCTTTTCTTTGTCCTTTCTCCTCCTAATTCTTTATAGTGTAAGATAAATTTTGAAACTCAACTGAGTATATATGTTATTCCCTCTTTGAACCAAAAAAGATGAGATTGAAGCTTCCTTCTTGCTCCTTTGAAGTTCCCTTATACCATCCAGTTAAAATTCTGCTAGCTTATTGTCTACAAACCTTCAAAACACTGCCTTTCTTTTTTTCAATGAGTTCAGTTCCTGACTCAATCTTTCTCTTCTTTCCTACCTCTACTATGGAATTTCAGTTTACATATTCATATTCTCTGAAAACACCTTAACCTTAGAGTTCCTCATTTTATTCATTTCACCTATCTGCTTATCTTTTCACCCAACAGCATTCATACACAAAGATGATCATCCTTTTTGTTGTGTCCTCACTCCCAAATATTCTTTTTCATCTTAATTCACTGTGCTGGAGAAAGGGGAACTATGGATGTGGAATACCTTAGGTTCTGTCAGATAAGTTCATTATCTTTTTGTTTAAATGTTTCTAATAACAAGAACAACAAAAATGGACATTCTTACAGCCCCTATGCAACAAGCATTACTTAAAAACTTTATAAATACTACCTCATCTGATCTTAATGACTGTTATGGGCCAGAATTTGAAACAAGGTGCTAAGCCAGTGGAATTGATAAAGGCAATGATAATTTAGCATGGTATTTAACAGTTCTCTAGTTAAGTAGATGTACTAAGTATTTACTAGAGTTCTACAAGATTCAAACCTTTAATAGAGCATATATAAGGTAGGAGCCTTAATTAGGATTCAGTCTGGGAGATTCAGAAGCCAGGATTCAGTTGGGGAGATTCAGAAGCCAGAGCTCAAGCTCTAGGAACCAAGACTACAAGAAGGCCTCTAAGAAAGATAACTGGGCAGGAAGAAAGGAAATAAGGCTTGGAAAGAGACAATAAAAGATTTGGACTTTAATCCCTAGCTGGTTTTGGTGTGATTATCACTCTGAACTGAAACTAAGGCTGCCTTCAGAAGCCCCCCAAGAAACCTGCTCCCAGAGAAATTACATTTTAGAATATTACAAACAACAATCTCATTAGGTAAATGATATTCTTACTCTCATTTTAAAGTTTTTGAAATTGAGGCAGACAGAGCTTGACTTGCTCAGTGTCACACTGCTAGTGGATATCTGAGTCCAAATTTGAACTCGGGTCTTCCTGAGGCTAGACCTGACACTATGTCCACTGTGTCACACACTATTTTTCTCAATTATAAGCATAATATTTGGTGTAACAAGTCACCACCCAGTGTTGTGCTGCTTCTTGTACCTTGGGGTCGGGACATCTACTTACCCTTTGGGCTTTCTTGCTTCCTCTAACTTGCTTTCTTGCTTGAGTATGTGATTACACCGGGGACTGTCAAGAGTCCTAGAAGTCACCCTAATAACTAGGATCATTCACAGCTCAAGTCCACGCCAATATTTCCATTTTACAAATGAACAATTAGAAATATAACCATTTACTTAATGGTAATATCATCATTAGATACTCATAAAAGCAAGTATTTATAATAAAATACATCACAATCTATATATGAACCTGAGTTCAACTTTCCTACCACTGTGCAGAAATGCCACACCCAAAAACCCAGAAAATAGGAAAAACTCGTGTTGTGAGTGTAACTAACTCACAGCTCTGGATTGTAGACTTTGATGTTCTGCCTTCATTCAAGAGCATCTGCACACCTGAAGCAGCTTCTCTATCCACTGCTTGTCTGCTGCTGTTCCTTAAACTCTCCAACGGGGCACCTTCTCTTCTCCAGAACTCTTATAGTATTTATAAGAATCATTCATATTAAAGTCACTCTATAAGTGGATGTTGTAAAAGAGCTACCAATTAATTTAAATAATAGTTTCCTTAAACCAGAAAACTGCACATCTTGCTAGTCTGAGCGCTACTAAACAGACTTGCCTGCTACACAATACAGTTCAAATTAAGGGCAGCAGATTTCATTTAAGAGTATTTCAGCTTGACTCTCTGGGCATGGCCAACCAGCCTATATAGAGCCACCTAAACTACTACATCATTTTTTTCCCCCCATTCCTGCTTTTCTCTTTCAAACCAAAGGGGGGCAGCAAAGGACAATGGGTATTTCTGGGAGGCTAACTCTCTCTTAAACTCTAGGGGGCGCTGAAAAGACATAGCTGGAACTCGAAGCTCTTATCCAATGAGGTTGAGCCTTTGCCCAACCAATGAGGGCTCACTAAACTGAAGTCTTCTGTCAGCTGACTGCTCCACTGCTGCTACTTCACCAGCAGGTTGAGTAAAGCTGCTTTTGACGTTTTGCTGTTTCTTCAGTCTTTTCTTACTATGGTTACTACCACTCCTTAGCTCCAGCATTCTATCTTAAACCTTTCATTGGCTTAAGTCAGAATCTTCTGGCGCCCAGTGATTAACCAACCATTCACTTACAAGGTAACTTCTATGAAATCGACAGACCTTTTAAAATCATTCCTCAGGTATCTAAGTATTAATTATTTCTCAGTTTTGAAGGTTTTACATTCCTAAGCATCAAAAGTTCTATATGCAAATGAGCAGAGGGGAACTATGGTACCCTAGGACTCTATAAGAATTCTCCTGAACAGGTCTGAGTTGCCATATTTTCCAGACACATTGGATCTAGCGTGGACAGGAGGCCCTTGAACATGTCAAAATGACTCTTCTCCCCCAATTTGTTGTTTTTACCCCAAGATGGGTAATCTGTATGTCATTGGGAGTTTGAAGGGATTAGTCTTTTTCCTTTCCCCTATGACTTTCCCTTTTTCTTTCTGTAATTTAAATCTCCAAAGCTTTAAACTGCCCTGCTGGGGGGCTCTCTGGTATAAAAAAGTTCCCAAATGCACACACCTGACTCTTGTATGTCTCTTAGACTTGTGATAGTGTTTTTGGTTAGCAGCATTAAATGAAATTTTTTCTCCCTTTTCAAGTGACAGGAATGAATGAGATAGCTATGTCTTCACAAGATATTTTTTTTAATGGCATAAAGCAGCAAAAAAAATTAAGAATCCACTGTGCATAAATCTGTACTAACAGTTGGGAAATATAAAAATAGATATAGCTTTTTACAGGGAACTTATGAGTAACTATGAAATACATAAGAATGTAACTTGCTGAGAGGTGCAAAAGGGAGATTTGGACAATGATCTGAGAAATTTTAGATAAAGATCTTTGTTCTTTTTTCTTCCTCAGTAGTAATTTATTTTTTCAAATACATGTGAAGATAGCTTTCAGCATTCATCTTTGTAAAACTTTTGTGTTCCATATTTTTCTCCCTCCCTCTTTTTACCTCTCTCCTCAAGAAAGTAAGTAATCTGATATAGGTTAAATATGTGTTATCCTTTTTAAACATTTCCAAATTTGTCATGTTGTGCAAGAAAAATCAGACCAAAAGGAAAAATCAGACAAAAAGGTGAAAATATTATGCATTGATTTACATTTAGTCTCCATAATTTTCTCTAAGAAGTTTAAAATTGAGTTTACTTTTTTGCTGCAAGTCATCAAGATACTCTTCCATTGGTTATGTCCCAATTTTTACTCTCAATACAGAGGCAGCTAATGATATAGTGGAGAGCGCTCAGAACCTGGATCCAGGAAAACCTGAATTCATAGTCAGCATTAGAAATCTTTGACAATCACTTCACTTCTGCGAATTCACCTTAATTCTAAAATGGGGATAAGCTTTACTTCATTGCAGGGTTGTTCTGAGGATCAAATAGGATAATATTTGGAAAAAGGACTTGGGATAAATATTATATATTCAGTCCAAAAGTGGGTTGTCTTGTTTTATAATAGGTTCTGTGGAATTGTGGTTGGTCATTTGTGTTGATAAGAGTTCTCAAGTCATTCAAAATTGTTTCTCTTAAGAATTCTTTTGTAACTTTTCTGTATTACTTGATATACACATCTTACCAGGTTTCTCTGAAACCATCCCTTTTATCTTTATTTTTAACTTTTCAAAATCTTTTATTTATTTATTTTTACAGCACATTTCATTACGTTAACATGCCATAATTTGTACATGAGCCTTTTTTTTTCTCTTTTAATCTCTTTGGGATATAGATCTAATATTGAATGTCACTGGGTCATAGAGTATGCCAATTTACTAACTTTGGGGCATCATTTTAAATAAATGAATATCTAGTCAGTTCACAGTTCTAAAAAACGGTACCTTAATTATCTATTTTCCTACAATCACTGCAGCATTTATCATTCAATTTTTTGCCTACTTTGCCAGTTGGATGAATGTGAGTTGGAACTTGTTTTTGAATTTTGTTTCTCTAATTAAGTGATTTGGAGCATTTCTTTTTTAAATATGGATTTTGATAGCTTTGATTTCTTAAAAAGTGCCTGTTCATAAATTTGATCACCCATTAGTTTGGAAATGGTTCTTATTCTTACAATTTGAATCGGTTCTCTCTATATATTAGAAATGAGACTTTGTTTTATCAGAAACTTCTATGGTCATTTGTTTCTGTTTATTGTATACTTAATTTCTTCTACTGATTGATCTTTCTGTTTCTTAATCATTTTGATGATTAAAGCTTTGTTTTAAAATTTAAGATCTTCTATTGCTTCCCCCTTTTCCCATCATTTCCCTAGCAAATTTTGACCTTTTCTTTCTCCAAATAATTATCATTATTATTGTTTTTAACTTTTTAAAGTAATCCTTTAATAGTCTGGCATGTCAATGAATATGTAAATTAGTTTGTGTAGTTTTTTTTTTTTAACCTTAGTCTACTCCAGGGGGCAGCTAAGTGACGCAGTGGATAGAGCACCAGTCCTGAATTCAGGAAGACCTGAGTTCAAATATGGTCTCAGACACTTAACACTTCCTAGCTGTGTGACCCTGAGCAAGTCACTTAACCCCAGCCTCAGGGGAAAAAAAAAAACAAAAAACAAAAAAAACCAAAACCCTTAGTCTACTCCTAAACAATTGATGATTCTCCAACCATTTAGTGTTCTGTTTTTATTTGTGTAAAAGAGTTGTAGTCAGATAGTTTTTAGGTATATCTTGATAGATAGTCTCAATTACGTTGCTAATATACAGAAAAGCTGTTGATGCTTGTTTATTTCATCTCTTGCAACTTTGTAGAAGTTGTCAATTGTTTCATTTATATTTTTAGCTGAATTTCTTGGGTTCTTTTAATAAATTTTGATGTCACATGCATGAAGTGATTGTTTTGGTTCATCTTGTCCATGCTTATTCTTTTAATTTGCTTTTCTTGTCTTGTAGCTGTATCTAATATTTCTAGCACTATCACTTAGTAATCTTGATAATACATATCTTTGCTTTATTCCTAAACCTATTAGAAAAACTATTTATAATACTGTCACTTACTGAAAAACAAAACACTTTTCTGAATCTATAATCATATTTTTTGTTATTGTTATTAATAGTCTTTTAATATGATAGTTTTTATAATATTAAATGGAACCCTGCAATTCCTTCTACAAATCCAGTGTTATAGTTGTGAATAATTTGTCTTTTGTTTTGTCCTTTCTAATATTTTATTTAATATTTTTACATCAGTGAACTTTAGGGATGTTGTTCTATAAGCCTTTCTTTATTTTGACTTTGATTTAGATCTTTAATCCATATTTGTATTGAGGAAGCATTGATAGGATTGTTTCTTCAAATTTTTTAACCTTTTCAGTTTATATTAATATTGAAATTGGGGCTTTTTTGTGGTGCTGGTAGTGATGAAGATTACTTTGTGGCTTAAATTTTTATTTTATTTTATTAGATTGGGTTAAATTCTTTTTAATCTGGGCATTTGGTAATTAAACCAAAATTGGTTTCCTGCATTTGAGGCATCATAATGTCCACTTATGACAGAGGCAATATCTTATATCATTTGCCAGTTTATATAGCTTATTTTTTTGAACAAAAATACTGTACTTCCAGCATAGCCTCAGAATACTAGCACTATGCTTCACAGTGAGAGATTGGAGTAGGAATTTAGGGAAGTGCTTTTAAAATACTTTTAAGGAGAAAGATTATTGCCAAAAAGACACATTGTTATTCAACCAAATTCTTCATGTATATTGAACCTTCTTTCACAGAACACATACACAAGAAAGTTGACATTATTGAAATACTTTTATTAAATCTGAAATACTTTATATTTCATATACTTTTACTTTTATATTTCTGAAGTTTATATTCAACTAATACATTTTTTTACTTTTGTTTTTCTAAAAAAAGCCAAAACACCAAACTTTACACATATTTTAATAAACTATTTTTAAATGTCCTGTTTATTATTCCCTCAGTAATGTTCTTTAACATATCTTAAGCTAATTGGGGAAGGGAGAGGTAGGAAAAGGAGGGAGAAAAAAATCTTACAAAAATGAGTGTTGAAAATAATTTTACATGTAATTAGAAAAACAAGGACTATATATATGTACATATGTGTATATATATATATATTTCAACATTAATTTTTCTAAGCCTTAGTGTTTCAAATTTTAATTCCTCCCTCCCTTACTTCCCCCTTTCCCAAAACAACAAGCAATCTGATATAGGTTAAATATGTGCAATCCTTTTGAATATAAATTCACTTTATAAAAAGCATTTAGAAAGGTGCCTGACCTATGGTAAACACTTTATAAATACCATCTTTTATTATGACTGTGACTATTGTTTACTGAAAAATAATTGCCATTTAGCATATTTTTGGGAAAAAATGTTAAAATGGGATTTAAGTTTAAAATATCTGAATAAAATGAGTTTTTAAAAATAACCCTTTTTATTTTTTCCTGCTATGTTTAGCCTGATATTTTGAACTAGTTGCTATCTATAGCATATATACAATTAATAAAAAATCATGCAACTTAAGCCTGTCTTAAGACAGTACTACTTAATGAAAAAGTCAAATCTGATAAATAATTTAAGATTACAAGAAATAAATTGTTTAGTCTAGATTCTCTCAAATGTAGCCAATACAGTATAGTTTGGTGTGCTAAATATGGAGTTAGGAGAATGTGATTTTGAATCTAAGCTCTCAGTGCTTCTGTGAGCCCTGTGTTAACATCTGACTCTCAGTTTTCTCTGTGAAAGTAAAGGGATTAAACTAGATGACCCCTGAAGTTACTTGGCCTCTATTACTATAATCCCATGTTTTAAAGCTATTATGTTCCCTCTAACTCTACTCTTCTCCAAGTTAAACCTTTCCCCAGTTACTTTATATAAGATCTCAAAGCTTGTTATGCTGGAGCCTACCTCTGAGCATTCTTGTAATCAGTGTTTTCTTCTAAAATGAGGTGTCCATTAATACATTGTTGGTGCAGTTGTGAACTATGCCCAAAGGGCTATCAAACTGTTGCATACCCTTTGATCCAGCAGTGTCTCTACTGGATTTGTATCCTTTTTAGGACCATGTCTAAGTGTGAAGCCCAGAAAGCCTGTAAATGATTAAAAGGGACTACCATTAAGAGATGAGTCAGTTCTCTGAAAGTTTCCATAGCAAAAAGCACACTTGAAGGAATTGCAGATCAGGTTTTACAGATGCTTAAATCCAGACAAACGGGCAGAGGAGAGGGCAAAGAATGCAACTGCCTCTCAGTTGTCTTGTATCATTATCATCCTCTCACATGAAAGGGATCTATTCTGCTGGTCAGAATTAGATTCCCCAGCAGCCACTAGAAGGTGGCCCAAAGCAGTCTCCCAAAAAGATCATAAAAAAGTGAAAGGAACCCGCATGTACAAAAATGTTTATAGCAACCGTTTTTGTAGTGGCAAGAAACTGGACACTGATTGGATGCCCATCAGCTGGAGAATGGCTGAATAAGTTATGGTATATGAATGTTATAGAACAGTCAGTAGGATGATTTCAGAGAAGCCTGGAGAGATTTACAGCAACTGATGCTAAGTGAATTGAGTACAACCAAGAGAACATTATTCCTGGCAATAAGAAAATTGTACAATGATCAATTCTGAAGGACATGGCTCTTTAATGAGGTGATTCAGGCCATTTTCAATGATGAAGAGAGCTATAGAAAGAGGACTGTGGATCACAGTAGTATTTTTACTTTTTTGATATTTGCTTGCTTTTTGTTTTATTTCTCTTTTTTGATCTGATTTTTCTTATGCAGCATGATAATTGTACAAATATGTATAGAAGAATTGCACATATTTAACCTATATTGGATTATTTGCTATCTGGGGTAGGGGTTAAGGGGAATGGAGAGAGACCTGTCTCTGACTGCATCATACTCTTCCTTGGGTGTTTTGAGTGCCAGAAGTATTGAATATAGAAATACACTGTCTGAGATCAAGTAGGTGACAGTGACAGGACAAATATTACATAAATAAGTGAGCCTGACCACAACTCTCTGAAGATAGGAACTTTAGATAGTTGTTTCAATTGCCCTCATATTCTGTTAGTCCCCATCTGGATTATGATGGTGTTGATTTTCAATGCCATATTAAAGGAGTGATTTTGACAAGCTGGAGTATTCAGGAAAATGTATTTGGTGCATCAAAGAGTATTCAGATTCTTGCCATAGGAAGTTTGGTTGAAAAATATTAGGTATACCTTGGAGAAGACTTGTTAGTTGTATTTAAGTAATTTAAATGTTGTGAAAGCAGGGTAATATTTGTTCTACATGATACAAGAGAACAAATAAGGAGCAGTAATCAGCCTTACCTGAGGCAGAAAGATGTTAAATAACTTGATTGGGTTTCACATGCATCAATTCTCCCTTGTCACTATATAACTGGCTTTCCTTTTCAATTGCATGGCTTTTTGGTGCCCAATTGAGATTTTTCTTATGAATGTCTAATTTAGTAGTTTGTCATTTTAAAGGCATGTCTAACTATCCATTACTCCATTTGGGATTTTCTTTTTTTTTTTTGGCAGAGGTATTGGAGTATTTTGCTATTTTTTTTTCCAGCTCATCTTGTAGGTGAGGATACTGAGGCAAACAGGGTTAAGTGATTTGCCCAGGGTCACACAGCTAATAATGAGGCTGGATTTCAATTCATGAAGATGAGTCTTCCTGATTCTAGGCCCAATGCTCTATTCATTGTGCTACCTCATTATAATTTGTTCTTATTAATAACAGTGATACTTTGTAGTAAGAGTTTATAGTCTTATTAGGATAACAGTTAGGATAAAGTCTATCTGAAGATAGTAGGCAAGATCATCTTAGAAGATTTTATTGTAAGGGTTGCTTTGAGTTTTTGGTTGTTTTTTTTTTTTTTTTTTTTTTTTTTTTTCCCCAAGTAAATGGCTTGGTTTGACCATGTTACCACATCCCTGACCCCTGAGGAAATAAAAAAAGCTTAATAACTTAAGATTTGGAAGAACTCCCATCCAAGTCTTGTATAGTAATGGAGCTTTTCCATTATCTCATCCAACATATTTTTCTATCTAATGGACCATAAGCTAAATTGAATAGGATTTAAAGATCTTAAAATTGTAAGAAGCTATTTCTTTACATTTAACTGCTTTGGGAATTTGATAACTGGAACACACCTCTAGGAGACCAGGAGGATAGCTGCTTATTCCCTAGAGATCCCAGTTTGAGAGACTGCCTGTCTATCAGTCCAAGATGAGAGCTTTATAGGAAATGATCAGCTTTTATATCAAAAGATCACAGACTTCTTTTGCTCTAGCTAAATGCCATGTGAATAATTCTTTCTAGGTGCTTTTATTGTCTAGTTCCTTTCTTCCTCTTAGAGGAAATTATAATACCTTAAAAGAAAAGGAGAGTTAAATGAAACTAAACTTATGTCACCTGAATCTGCCAGTATAAGAGGTACATCTTTCCCCGCTACTTTGGGGGCAAAATATATTTAAAAATTATAATTTTACCATATTCATTTTCCTTTCTTATTTCTGTTTACCTTGTTAGATATTGCATATATTGTTTTCCTGATTCTGCTGTAATGGGCACTTAGTAATTATATTTTGATAATAAGGTATCAACTTATCTCCTTTCTGTTTGAAATTGAACTTTAGCAATTCTGTTGTTAGGTTTAACCTTTCTTCATCTGTTCCTTGAAAAAGCTATATATTGCCTAATAGCATTGTTTCCCAGTGCCAACAAGCAAGACTTTCTCGTCATCACGTAGTTTATTCAGGATCTTTAGGAACTGTTACTTTCTTTAAAAGGGAATAAATATTAAGAATTAAGAAGCTTATGGTAGTACAAATTAATCTTCTGTCATTCTGATTCGAAACCAAGGGTTAGACAATTTGGGGAGTTTGCTGTCTTTTGCCATTCCTTGTACCTTTATGGTGTCTAGCACAGCAAAATGTTAATAAATGTTTATTGTTTACCCTTTTTTATACCATTGGTTCTCAGAATGTAGTGTGGGAGGTTTTTGAGGTCAAAACTATTTTCATAATAGAAAAAAATTTTAAATTTCAATCTAGTACTATAAATATAAACATAGATAACCTTCTTGAGAAAAAGCTCTTTGGGGAAGATCCTTAATAATTTTAAGAGTATAGATAGGTCCCATAATTAAGAATTTGTTAACTACTGCTTTACATGGTATCACACTGTCCAAAGATTTAATTTTATAGTACAATGCAATATCTATATCCTACCTTTCCTGTCTTCTTATACTAGACTCTAACACATATTCTTTGTTACAGTGACACTGGCCTCCTGGATGTTCAATGAACAAGACACTTCATCTCTTGCTTGGCTCTGGGCATTTTCTCTGATTGTCCCTCATGCCTAGAATGTTCTTCTTTATTCCTCTATGCCCCTGGCTCCCTATTTTCTTTTAAGTCCCAACAAAAATCCCAACTTCTCCAGGAATCTTTTTCCAATCCTTCTTTATTCTAGTGCCTTCCCTTTTAAAATTATTTCCTATTTATTTTGCATATAACTGGATGTGTATTTTTAAGCAGTGTTTGTACATTTGCAATATCTCCTCTTAGATTGCAAGCTCCTTGAGGGCTGGGACTGTTTTTTGCCTCTTTTTTTTTTTTTTTTTTTTTTGTATACTGAGGCTTAGCATAGTGCCTGACAAACAGTAAGTACAAGTTTATTAATTGAACTTGATCACTGGGTTTTATATTTTTGCTCTCCTTTTAATCTCCTCTTTGATCCATTTTTTGAAGTAGAAATTTATTTTGCTTGAGACTATCCTCTGAACTATTTCATCTTAAATCCTCATTTTGTCATGCCTTGGCCTGACATATTTTCCTGTTTAATATGTTTCTATATGAAAAACTTTCAGACCTCTTGGAAAACATCTGGATTTTTCTGATAGCCCCATGTTCTTCAAAGCTCTTTGGGCTGTTTGTGCTAGCTTCTGACTTCTTGGTTCCAGATCAACTTGTATTATTTTGCTCCCCTCTATAGTAGTGAGCTGTGAGAGCTGCCTGTCTTATTGCTTCATCAGACCGGGATTGAGATCCAACTTTAGAAAAGATTTTCAGTTTCCTTCAGTCCAGAGATAACATTCAAGTCTCAAATTGTTATGAAGACCCTTTTGAACAAATTTAAAGCCTTGTCTTTTTTCTGATTGTCAAGTTGGACATAATATTCACAATGAGCAATTACTGTTGGTAATTTTTTAGACCAAGTAATTTACTGAATACATTCATGTTCCAAGCTCTTGCATTTTTCTGATGTTCTTATTTAAAACTGTTTTGCTGCTTTGGAAAATCCTTAGCAAAGAGAGTAAATCCCTTGAGGGCTAACAAAATGTGCATATTATCAATATTTTTTTTGGTAAAGACATTTTTTAAAAATATTAAAATCTGAGAGGTGAAAAAACTGTAGGAGCATTGTCTAAAGATACTCTGGTTAAATAGATCAATTGATTAATTTACTAATATTTGTGGTTTTTAAAAACTACACATGTTAATTTTAAAGGAGAAAGAAAACATACTTGAGTTATGAGAGGGAAGCCCCTATCAGAGCGTTTTGTTGTAAGTAAGAAAGATAGGGGAAAAGGAAATGATTTAAAGTTTGAAGATGTATTGTGAGAACTTAACAACTTTCTCTTATGTACAGGAACTGTTTTAATAAGAAGTAACAGTGGTCAGCTGATGTTGGTGTCTCAACAAGCTTTAGCTCAAGCTGAAACGCCAAGCCCTATGAATGTAAGAACAGCAGTACCATCAAGTACTCATGCAGTCAAAATTTGCACTGTGCCAGTAAGTAAATGACATTGTCTGACTATATATATATCCTGCCTTCTTTCACCACCTTTTTTCCCTTTTATTCCCCCTTCATCATTAAGAGAGGAAGGAAGGGGGATTATACTTAGTTCATTTCAGTGAGACCACCTTTTTTAGATATATGATTTGAATGAGGTTTCTGAAGTCACTATATAATGAGCCAGATATGACCTTTAAGATGCCCACTTAACCAAACTTGTTTTTTTTGTAGGTAGTAATTGCTTAAATAATCAAATGTTAATTATTACTTTCTTAACTTAAAGATTTTACAGTAATTCTTTATGACAAATTAATATTTCAAATAAAAACCTCCATAAATTTTAATGCTACTTTGACTTTTGGTCATGGAAGGGGGTTCATGTTAATATTTGTTTATATGACATGTAGGGACACATATATCACAACATGTTTATACATATGTTACATTAATACATATATATGCTTCTGTATTTATAAATACACTATTGTATTGAAAAATGTAAATTTTTTTAAAAAGGAAATGCTGATAAAAATATGTAATTAGTGCTAGATGAGAATGTGTTTTTGTACATATACGTATATATGTGTGTGAGATAGTATCCACATAAATGTTGATTTTTTTTTTTGATAGAAACCTTTTAAAATTATATATTATTTTAAAAATTATTCTATTTGCTTACAAATTTTGAAGATCTTAAATATTTCTTAATCTTTTGGGGAAAGAGTACAAATGGGGTATTTGTCAGGAGGAGTTGCTGACTAGAACTTTGAAGTTCTAAATGGCTAAAATGTAAAAGGTCAAAATGAGGGTAGGGGAGAAGTGCAGAGAAACAAACCAAATCTCAAGGATTGACTGGAAGGCAAGTTCAAGTAGTATAATACAGTATGGAACTAGTAGTACTATGAAATAGAGATAAATAGGTAGATTGTATCCAAATTTGTGAAGGATCTTCATCGCTAGTCTTAAGATTTACACTTTATTCTGAAGACAAAACAGAAAGCTACATGGGGTTTTTGAATGGGAGAGTGATCCTTTCAAGCATTAGGAAAATCACTTTGGAAAAGAAAAAGAGATGGGAGGAAGGGAATCTAACCACTTTTATAGTTAAGCTGAGCACTAATGAGGACTTGAACCAGGATAACAGCTATAAAACTGGCAAGATTGAAAAGCTTTGATTCCTACTCTGTTCTTTACACTACTATTACTATAACCCTTCTCTAGGACTAAGTTTTTTTTCCTCTTTAAAAAGAAAAAGCTGGTTTAGATCTAAGGTTTCCACCATACCCTCAAGAGGTATGAGAAGATTGCCAAGGGATTATGTGAATATTTGATATATAAAGATATTATTCTTTTGAAATTAATCTCATTTCCCATATGCATATACTTCATTTCATATTAAGTTAGGGATGCAGAATAGTTTGCTGAAAGCTGGAATGGAAGTTTGGGAATCCCTAATCTAAAGCAAAACTTTAAAAACAGTTTCCTTTTGTGACCCCTTTTCCCCTGAGAATTTTACATGTCCCTGGGTATGTAGGTATATGTAGGTATAAAAGTCAAACTTTTACTGATAATAAATCATAATTTTGTAACCCTCACATTCGATTATGAGGTATTTAGATGAACTTTAAGATTATTTTCAATCCTAGAGCCCATCAGATAATAGCCTCTTTGAAAAAAAGGATTGATATGAAAATTGAATGATTGCACTATCTCCATCAATAGGGAAATTTGGAAGAAGGGCAGATTTTTAAAACTGATTGTTGGTGGGCAATTATGAGCATATTGAGTTTAAAGTGTTGGTAGTTCAAATTCATTTCCAATCTAAGTGGAGATTCAATTAAGTAGTTTAAAATTTAAATAATAGAGGAACCACCTGTAACATAAGTAGGTGAAGCAAATTACTAAATCATACATACATATCTGAGAGACAAAAATAAGCTTAGCTGAGTGTTATCACACACTCTCAGAGTTGGAAGGGAATCTCCGAGGCCATCTGATCCAACCCATACCTGAAGGAGAATCTCCTCTGCAAAGTGTAAATATTGTTTTCCCCAGTAGAAGGTAAGCTTCTTGAAGGCAGGAAGTATTTCATTTTTGCTTTTAAATTCCTAGGGCTTAGCATAGTGCCTGGCATTTAATTAAATTGAGCTTGCACAAATTAAACTATTTAAAGTGAAGAGAAACTCACTATTGTAGAAAGACACTGGCTTTGGAACCAGAGGACCCGGGTTCAAATTCAGCCTTGGTTACTTAATATGTAGCTTTAGAGAAGTTACTTTATCTTTAGGCTCTAGTTTCTTTATCTGTGAAATGAGAAGGTTGAATTAGATGGCTTCTAAGGTCCCTTCCAGCTCAAAAAAATCTATAATCCTATGCTTTCTACCTTAGCTTGTAAATATTTTTATTGAAATGTTGCATTGGAATTTTTATCCCAAAGAGACAAATAGAGAATTTGGCTTTTTTTTTTTTTTTTTTTAATGAATTCCATAATTTGATTGCATTGAGCTAGAGTATTAGAGTATCAGGTTATATTTTTTTAATGTAATTTTAAAACCATATATGTAACATAATTTCTGCTTGTTGACTTAGGGACTGCCCCCTTCCAATGTCTTTTTTTGGGGGTCTTGGAAGGTTCCAATTTCCTTGGAAGGTTCAAACCAGTCAATAATGCTAAAAATGTATATTGTCCTATTACAGATGATTTTGGCCTCAGCTATGAGCAGATGCTTAAACTGACATATTTAGTAGGGCAGAGAGTAAAAGAGTTGGGGAAGTAATAGAAGAAAGTCCAAGAGGTCAAAGGATCACAGTCACTGGAGAGGCAAGAATAAATTTGAAATTTGACCCTGATGAAGCCCAGACTTTGGTGAGATGATCTTGATGTCATTTCAGGAAGAAAGAAACTAATGATCACTGAAAAGCATTCATCTAAACCTGAAAACCTGGTTATTCCAGGCTTTCATCACTCAGTTTGATGTGGGCATAACTGAATTGGTTGCACATAGCAGAATTATCCCCTAAAATATTAGGCGGCCAGTTGCCTTATTGGGAAGGAAGAAGTCTTACTCAAATATTTTTGAATGTTAGAGATAATTTCTTAAATTCTTAAAAAGATAGAAACTTTTAGTGATGAAGAGTTAAAATAAATGAGAGGTACCAGAGGAGAAGAGGTGCCCTTCGAGAAGGAAGAAACCTGATTAGATCAATTTACAAATTCTTAAATGTTTGTTTTCTTATTGAACTCTTCCAAATCCTAGTAATCCTGCCTATTTTTATATTTTCTTTTCAGAACTCTGGTACACAATTAATTAAGAAAGTAGCAGTGGCTCCAGTCAAGACAGTGACTCCAGTCAGGGCAGTAACCTCCGTCAAGGCAGTAGCTCCAGTAAAGGCAGTGACACCTGTTAAAGCAGTTGCTGCCCCTGTGAAAACTGTGGCACAATTAGGAAGTACTGTGGTAACTTCCCTCCCAAAACCTTCCATAGTACAGGTAGGTTCTTACTGTCTCTTGCTTATCTATGTCCATGTTACATCTTTTATTTCCTTGGCGAAGCTACAATAGTGAGCGACTGTTTTCATACAATATAAAAAGTATTTGAGACAGTTTTTTTTTTTTTTTTTTTTTTTTTTTATTTTAGCCAAGTAAATCACTTAATTAGATATGAAGGACTTCCCAGAATAATTAAAGTAGTAATAGTTCACACATGAAGATTCACAAAGTGCTTTTTTAATAACATTCATATGAATATTATTTTAAAGATGGGAAGAATGAGATTATGAAATGTTGTGATTTGCCTAAAGTCACTCAAGTAATATAAAGTTTGAGGGAAGAGAGGGCATGAACCCAGGGCTTCTGAATCCAGTACCATGGTTAATAGAGTTGGAATAGTTTTTGCATCTGACAAGAGGTTAGCCTAATATATAATTTGGTACTTGAGAAAATTAAAGCAAAATAAATGCTTAACAATTAAGGAAAGGCTAATTATGTGAAAATAGGTCCCTAGAAGTTAACTGCTTTTTGTACTTTTGCTTTGCTTTTCTTTTCTTTGGAAATCAATTCATTGCATGATTGTTTGAGCAGATTTTAACAATGATTTCAGAGGACTAGGAAAGGGAAATAATTGCCACAGATGATACTATTAGTGTAAAATGTGAGGGGAAGGGCAGAACTTTTGGCACAAATGGTTCAACTTTTGGCAGAATTTTAGTAGAATTATAAAGAGTGGTAGATTAGCTAGCTTTGGTCACCTTTATTCTTTACTTTTGTGCCAGAATAATTCAATCCCAAGCCAGTCACATAAACTTGGAAATAGTTATGGAAGCCCAAGAATAGAGTTTGCAGGATGACTTTCTAAATGTCTAGGAAGTAAATATTTTTGAGGAATTAGCCGGTCTGAATTTGGAGAATTTTGTTACTAGTTGGTTTCAAGCATAGCCCTTTGTCTGGCGGTTAATTTAGGAATGTATTACTTATTGGTGTCTAGGGATTAGCTCGGTAGTATTTTCAATAGTAATATAATAAGGGAAGTAATGTCAGACCTTAGATTCTGAGATGATTCTTTACCAATTTGAGTAACTATACTAGGTGGTATAGTAGAGTGAAAAGAAAACTAAATGTCATGTTTGGATCTCTTTTTATTAAAACAATTGAAAGAATAAGGGCTATGACTGATATTGGAACAAGACCCTTCAGAGTGAATTTCAATTCTTTTAATGTGAGACCAAATATGATAATACATGACATTCTAGTATGTAGAAATTGAACTTGAGAAAAAGTACTCGGTCCACCTTGTGGAGAAAATCAGCACTACTTTAGATTTTAAAAAAATTTCCTGTTGGAAAATTAGAAGTGGATATGGAAGCCATCAAGGATTTGTGTATAAATTTAAAGGCAAAAAGAATTTTATAATGAATTTAAAAAAATTTTCCCCTGTTCCTAAAGGAATTCAAGAACTATTTTCTTATACTATTATAGTTGTGATGACATTTGAACAGAGTGGAAAAAATCTATTTATGCTGGATAATATCCAAATAACTTGTCATAGGTCTAGTTCTTCTTTAGTGATGGACTTCTTGGTGATGGATATATTTTGATGGTGTACTTTGGCACACTGGTTCAATTTACAGTTAATAGGTAAGGGGGAAAAGAAAGAAGGAAAAAAAATAGAAAGATAAACATTTCTAATTCTAGGATGGTCACTTTGGGGTCTACATATATTTTTCAGATTCAGAATATAGCCTCTAATTGAAATTTTGTTTTACCTGCTAAATTTATATGTATTCAGTTCACATTACTCCTTCCAGACCTCAAATTCTAGCCCTGTCATCATCCATATACATAAGTTGTGTATATCATTTTTTTTTTTTTTTTTTTTTTTTTTTTTTTTTTACTGCTTTCATAAGTAATTGGATGGGAGCTTAGGCAGATTGAATTTGAGGTGAGAAGTTGTGGACTTTGGAGGACTATAAGGGAAATTCTTAGAAAAGGCTCAGGTGATAAAACTTCTGTGAACCAGTTAGGAGTCTCAAAGTTGTGGGGAAGCATTTAGTAGCTGGAAGGAGATGGAATTGAAGATCCACAATTAATGGTTTTGTCAAGTTAGAAAACTTATAAAGATTGTATTTACTTGAGCTTTTGTAGCAGTGAGAAAGGAAAGGAAGAAACAGGCATTTATATTAAATACTTAATATGTGCCAGCCACTATGCTGATGATGTACAATTATTATCTCATTCACAACAACCTTGAGAAGTAAGTGCTATTATTATTTGTCCCCATTTTACCATTGAGGAAATTGAGGCACAGAAAGGTTAAATGACTTGCCCAGAGTCACACAGCTAATAAGTGTATAAGAGTGGATTTTATCTCTGGTCTTCTTGATTCAGGCCTAACACTCTACTGTGCTAATTGCCTTAATAGAGAAAGAAGAGGTGCATTAAGGCTCTCCCCTCTATCAAGCAGCAAGTTTCATGAGGTTTACCTCCTGGTTTCTTCTCTACTAGGTTGAAGTTTCATTGCGTTATCCTGGGCAATGAGAAGAACACTCACATAAAGGGAGTGTTTTCATAAAATGATCATCAGTTAAAGTCTTAAGGGTTATTTTGACTTAATATATAATTGCTACACAGAAAGGATTTTTTTTAAGACAATGAAGTGGATTTATTGAATTTCAATTACAGATTCACAGTCTGGAATTGGTAGGGAACTCTGATACCATATTAGTCAATACATATCTGAATTTTTATTTTATTTTTTATTTGAAGAATTATCTCTAGAAGCTGCCTCCATTCGCTTTTGGAGAGATGTTTGTTCAAAAGTTTCTTCTTACACCAAGCTGAAATCTCCCCCTCTGCTATATATGGTTGTCTGTTGGTGTTCTTTCTACCTTATGGGTTCATATTGACAAAAGATTTTTTAAGTGCCTGCTATGCTGAAGGCCTTGAATTAGGTAATGGTGGTACAAAGGCAAAAATGAACCAACCAACTAGAAGTCTAATCCCATTTATGGTGACATTTCATTTATTTTCCTATGCTGTCTAGAAGCTATCTCCAGTTTCCTCTGATATGTACATATTGCCTTACTTCTTGTCCTATCCTTTGTTGTGCTGATTCTCCTCCTCCTATGCTAAAATGTGTTGCCTAGGATTGAATCTCTCCAAATATTGGATTCTATATTCTACATTGGCTGTCATTTCCCTCATTCTGAGTGCTTTGTGGGTATGTGTATATGTGTTTGGTTTTTTTTTGGGGGGGCGAGGGGGAATGTATGTGTCTCTGTGTGTGTTTAATATGGTCCATTTAGTCCACTAAAGCCTCCATATTTCTTTCATATAGATTCTCTAGCTGTGTCTTTCCTGTTGTGTTTATGTATGGTGGTGTTTTTTATGGTGTGGTTTTTTGTTTTTTTTTTTTTCCTGTTAGTATTGAACACTACTTTTTAGACTTATTATATTTTGTCTTATGACATTCAGCCTAAGGCTTTCATCTGTGGAGATTTTTTGGATTCTTACTCTTTCAAGGTAGTAGAACTCTCTTTCCATATGGTATGTAGGTTGATAAATGTGCTGTGTCTGCCTTTATGGCAGCTATTCTCAGTTTTTTTTTTTTTTTATCTCAGAAAGACACTTCCTTCCTCTACTCTCCCTTCCCTTCCAAAAAAAAAAAAAATTTTTTTTTTTTTGTATGGGTTATGTCTATTGATATTTACAATAATAGAAAATAATTTTGACCTCATGACACCCCTGAAAAGATATCTGAACCACACTTAGAGAACCATTAATCTAGGTGTTACTTTACTCTTTCTCTATCCACCTTGAATTTCAGCTTCCTATTAGGTATTGATTTGTATTTTCTAGCCCAAATATTCTTAGCAGAACCCGCCCCCCCAAAAAAATTAATCCAGCAACAAAGAACTGAGCCACTAGTGATGCTTTCTTCCTGCCATGAAGAACCACCCTTTGCACAAAGGATCCTTATTTCTTTTCTGATCATCTTTTTCCAGTACACTCCTTAATATTCTTCACAAGCCTGATCTTATTTTGAACTTTAACTCTCCCTGTCCTCTGATCTTCTTCCCTGAGATGTCCAGTTCTCTCTTTTTTTTCTCCCTGAATTGATGATTGCTTATCCTTTCTTTCTGAATAAGGTGTGTCTTGATGACCTCACTCAGTATCACAATAACTTTCCTGACTGAAGTGTCTCTTCTATCTGTGCTGTGTCTTATTAGAATTTCTAGTAAGTTTCTTGAAGGTAGACACTATCTTTGCTTTTGTATTTATATCCACAGAATTTAGCACAGCATATGGTACATAATAAGTGATTAATGAATTCTCATTCACTAACACTTTTAAAAATTTTTATTTTTATGGATACCTTACTTTCATTTTTTACATAGATGAAGTCATCCCTTTCTAGCTCTTACTTAACCACCTAACCATTGTAAAAAGATAAAACAGAAATTTAATAGAAATAGGCGTTTAAGTAAACAGAACCCTTCAATTCATCAAGGATGTCTATTTCATACCTATAATCTCTTACCTCTGAAAAGAAGGGAAGTAGATTTTTTCCGATCTCTTCTCCAAGTTTAGTCATGATAATTATGCAGTGTTCAGGTTTTTTTTTTTTTTTTTTTTTTTTTTTTCTATTTATATTGTTGTTTCAACACTCTTATAGAGTTGTCATTTTTTCACATTGACTCCCAATTACCTGTCCATCTTTCTGTCTCCTGTACTTGTTTATTTTTAAAAAAAAATCTAGTTGATATGTTTTCCTTGCCTCCATAAGTCTTTTTAAATGCCACTCCTTCTCTTTATTTCACATTAGAATTGTTTTCTATCTTTTGATTTTCATCATTGAGTTTTATGTCTCTCTTCCTTGTAGAATTTTAAATCTTTTGATCATTGATCATAGAAAACTGTCTAGTTCAGCCTTTCATTTTATACATGAGGAAACTAAGGGAAAGAGATTTAAATAACTTGCCCAAGATGACATAGGTTGTACATATTCATCAATTTTGGATTTTGAATCCATGTTTCCTGATTATAGCTATTTTCCATTGTAGCATTTTGAGTATGATATCTTCAAATCTAGCTAGTTGTTCAACTATGCCCAGGTTTGCTGAATCTGATGGGGGAGGGTATGGGATTCAGGTTCTCTCTCTAACATGAATATATATACATAGTTGAACAACTAGCTAGATTTGAATATATGTAAGACTCTGGGAAGGTCACTGCTAGAGACAAATATCCCAAAGAAGTGAAAACACGAATATAGACCAGAAAGAACAATCAAGAATACTAAGATGCTGTGTCCAGTTACATCTATTAAAACATTCCTATCATTTCTACTCAAGCAAGTAGTTTCTCCTTATATTATTGAGGGGGGAAAAAAAAAAATGAAAGAAATGGTTATCAAAACTTAAAACAAGTTTAATTGGCCCTTGGTTAAAAATCCCTGACATAGAAAGAAGAGAGACAGAGAAAAAGCCAAAAGACAAGGACTTTCAATAGGGGACTTGTATTTAAATATGTGACAGTCTTTCAAAAAATAGTTTCCTTTCTCACAGACATTATTGTGTTTATGGTTTTTTTTTTTTTTTTTTCTATAGTTTTCTTGGCTAGCTAAGAATAACAAGGAATTTGAATAAATTTACATTCCATGTATGCATTGAGATTTCTTTGACCTGTTGCTTGGGAATGAAATCTCTGAGAAACATAAGAAATCTGAAATCCTGGAACAGCTTTACAAATGCACTAGCAATGATCAGATTAGAGCTGCATGTTTTTTTTTTTTTTTTTTTTTTTTTTTTTTTTTTTTTTTTTTTTGTTTCCCCCTATTTGCTACAAGTGTTCAATGTGGACATTTCTGCGTGTTGTAAGCCTTATTTGATATTTTTATTCTTATAAATGCAATGATAGTGTTTTCCTTCAACTAATATGTCCTTTTTAAAAAGAAACATGCTATCTAACATCAGTATTTTTATGTTTTCTTTGTCCTGCAGATGGTGCTAGAATCATGTCTCATTTCAGTTGAAGGGGGGAAAACTTTACAGAATGAAGTGAATGATGTGGTTAAAATGATTCCTTTGTGTACTTAATTTAGAAGTCTGTATAAGAAACAGTTAAAAAAATAATATATTCTCAGTGTGCTTTTATATGTAAGCGGGGAAAAAAAGAAGTTTTTTTCATGTCAAACTGTATTTTTATTAAGAATGACCTGCGGCTTTTAAATAGAGTGAGATACCTCCATCTAAGGATAGAGGAAGAGAGAGAGTATTACTAGTGCCAAAATGTAACAGTTTTTTCTCTTTTCAGACTGTGACTACACCAGCCAGTGTTGTCACAGTTACCCCAGTAAAACCATTGAATACTGTAACTCCCCTGAAGCCTTCAGTCATCGCAACACCAGCAATCCCCTCACAAGAGAGCACCCAGAAAGTTGAGACTCCAGCAGCTGTACAAACTAGTATCTCTGTGGTAATATTCTGTGATTCTTGAAATGGTTTTCCTTGCATCCTATAATCTTTTAGCTAAAGATGAATGCTTTATACTCATTGCAATGTCTTATCCTTTTCCTTCCCGTAATTAGGAAATGCTAGAAAATGTGACAAAATGCAAAAACTTTCTTGCAATGTTGATAAAACTAGCATGTGGTGGGTCTCAGTCTCCAGAAATGGGACAGAATGTGAAGAAGCTTGTGGAAAATCTCTTGGTAAGTTATTTCTTTTTTTTCTGGGAGACAGGGTTAAGTGACTTGCTTGGGTTCACATAGCTAGGAAATCTGTGGCCTGATCTGAGCACTCCTGCCTCCAGATTTGGTACTCTATTATACCATTTAGCTGCACTGCTGATAAGCTATTTTTTTTTTTTTTTTAAACAAATCTTGCAAACCTTAAAACCAGAAGTGCCAACTTAATTTAGCATGATAGAAATGATGTTAAGTCCTAATGGGAGAGGTATTAGAAAAAGGGGAAACAATATAATTATCATCTTAAATCCCTCTTTTTTTATTAAGTGGTCTTAGTAAGCTGAACTTGAATTATAGTTATAATGTTAAAGCATTATAACATCTCTTGATCTCTTGATATAGGCTTTACTTTCCCCCTCTTTTTCACTCACCCCTCTAAAAAAAAAAAAGAAAAAAAACAGACTTAGCTTACTTACATCAGTGGTATCACACTGAAATAGAAGCAGAATCACTGTGGGGTCTGCATGTTGACTTCAAAATGAAAATAGACATTATCTGTATTGTATTTTTGTTTGTTTTTGTGACATTTCCTTATTAGTTTTTTTTATGTAGTTTGGGTCTCAGGAGAGTTTCGCTGATCTTTTTGCAAGTTTGACAGTTCTGGCTTATAAGCAGTATTTATTTTCAGTATAGAGTTATGTGTTTTGCTTTTTAAAACTTTTTAAAACTTTGCATTTTAGTTGTGTAAGCTTCTAATACAGTACCTAGCATGATTCCTGGCAAATGTTAGATACTTGTATAAATGAATCAGTATTATTTGGATATGGAATCCAGACCTGCATGCAGGGTCAGCAAATTTTCTATAACATATAAATCTTAAAAGTTCTTTTGGGAGCATTGAGAGATTAAGTAACAGATACTATAAGATACAGGTCTTTCATGACTGGTCTTTACTGGATCCACCATATTGTTTTTTTTATTTATGGATATGTATGTTCTAGCATACATGAATATATAAAGGTGCTGTATGTTAGATTTTAATCCTTCAAAAGATCTGTGATTTAGTAGTTTGGGTACTGTTTTCTATCACTACAGAAAACAGCCCTTTCAGATGTTAGTTAAAAGTCCCTATGACCACAAAGCTGTTCCCCCAACATTTTGGTTCATCAAACCTTTTCAAACCAGCTTGGCTGGTTGTCAGATGATAGCTATGGAGTCCACCTCTCTGCTTTCCTTTCTTTCCAACTTTCTAGTTGATACTTTATCCTTTGCCATTTTCTATCTGTCATAATAAAGCATTGAAGTAGGAGAATATTGCATTTGTGATTATAAGATATTATCTTTTCCCTTTAGTATTATTACAATTTTAATTACCTTTAGGGTTAGTATAATTATTTAAAATGAAGGCTAATTTTGCTTTTTGAAGGGAAATATTCAAATATTTTGAAATGTTGAAATATAATAGGTACTAAATGGTTTGTAGTATTTGTTTTCAAAAGGAAACTTGCTGAGGATTTTCTGAATGAGAATGTATAAATGAAGTCAGAGCTGATGGTACAATCTGGTTCCCACCTACCTTTCTAGCTTTATTTTATATTCTTTTTTGGTCAACAAAACCTATACAAGCAATTTCCCCAATATAAACATTCTAGATAAGCCTTCAAGGCTTATGTTAGATGCACCTTTTGTAATATTCTCCAGTTTTAACATGTCAACTTAAAATGCAAGGACTATGCTATTTTTGTCTTATATCCCCAGAGTGTTGCATAATGCCTTGCATATAGTAGGTATTTAAGAAATGTTCGAATTGATATTGAGGTTGGGGAGGTAGTGGGGGGGAGGCATGACCATAAAGAATTTATGTGGCTTGGAAAACAGATGTAATTTTCAAGAATTTTCCCTCTTGGTTTAGAATCTATATGTTCTTTTAAATACAGTGTATGTTTCTCAGAATATATCTGTTAATTTTATCTGAAATAGCATTCTAAAAGGATAATGTAGTCTGGCCAACGCATGTTGCATTTATTTTAATTTTCTCTTTTAATAGTTTCATTCTCTTCCTTTTTCCCCTCCCTATTTTAAGAAGTGGTTTTTTTTTTTTTTTGTTTTTTTTTTTGTTTTTTGCTTTGTAAAAAGTTTGTATAATTAGTGGTATTGCTCTTGTATTGGGGTATTAATTTTTTTAGAACATTTTGTGTACCTATGTCATTAGGAATCTGAATTATTATATGTATTTCTATAAAATAGCAGTTCTACTTATCCACAATGTTTACGTGCAACTGAGACTTTGTTTTAGGTTACTGAAAGTTTCCTACAGTTGAAAAGTATCTTTATCTAGATGAAGGCAAAACATATATTTTGGCAGTAGTTAATAGCATTTTATTCTTTTCTTCTAAGGATGCAAAAATCGAACCAGAGGAATTTACCAAAAAGTTGTACATTGAACTCAAGTCCTCACCTCAACCACATCTTGTCCCTTTTCTAAAGGTAAGATTATTTTGGAGGCTGGGTATATAGGAAAGGGAGATGGGGTGGCAACTGTATGATAATAAAATTATTATGTTTAATCTGAATAAGATTATTATTACCTTACTTTGAAGAAGACTACTAAGGGAAACATTATGAAGTATAATTTTAAGAAATAGAACATAAAGTTCTCTCCATGCTTTTTAGCTTGTAAAATTTTGAGGGGAGAATTCCTTTATATACTGGAGAAGTAGTAACCTATTTTAGTCAAACCTTTTTCCTGTGTATTTTTTCCATGAGAAATAATATACCAATTTTTATCACTTGCACAGGAACATTTCTCAGAATAGTTTGTAGATTTATAGACGATCCTCTGCCTTTAGTGAGCATTCAAATCATTTTCCTGTCTCATTGAATAGTTTGCCAACAACCTTGCTTCTTACCTGTCCTTAGGACTGACTCAAGACAGGTTTTGCAGTGGTATGACTTCTGTGGTATGGGAGGATGGGAAGATGTACTCAGGTACTTAAGTCACTTTTGAGGCTACTTTGGTTCATCCTGGACTGTTCTGTGAATTGCCCTTGTTAATTTCTTTGAAATAGCTGCCAGACTCTGGTTTTCTTCTGAAAGGTATCTAAATTGAACTTTAGTCTTCTTTATTCAAAAACTTATTTGGGTTTCACTGCTTTAAAAGGAAGAAGCAGTTAAGAGTGATAAGAGTCAATTGTTAGGCATATTATGGATTAAAGAGTTTATTCCCTGTTTCCCTCTGTTAGCACTAAAATTCTTTGGAAAGCTTTCATAGGACTGCAGTAACAGAAATTTAATTTATAGTTAGGATGGTTTAGTAGTGCAATGAATAGAATGTTGGACTTAGGAAATGAATGCAATGAATAGAATGTTGGAGTTAGGAAATTCAGCTTTCCACAGTGACAAGCTATAAGACTTCACTGCTCTTTGTCTCAGGTTCCTTATTTGTAAAATTGAGAAAATAATGGCTTGTAGTATCTCACAGGGTTATGAACAGCAGATGAAATGTTTGTAAAGCACTTCAGAAACCCTAAAGCTCTCTATATAAATGCTAGCTCTTATTATTTGAAGACATTATATGAAAAAGGGAAGCAGTGGGTAGTAGAAGTGGAAAGAAAAGTTACTAAATTGGGGTGGGTTAGTTAATTCCTGAAATTCAGTATGTCTCCTTTAACAAGATGAGGACTATTTTTTCATTATTATCTTACATCACTCTCTTCCCAGATTTTCTTGTACTTTTAGTTTTTTTAAGAAAGATTTTAAAAATCCTTTTTGAGCTCTTCCATGACAGGCTAATTCACATTTTTCTTTAAGGCTTTGGATATGAGTTGTTGACTTTGTTGTCTTCTGAATTTGTATTTTGATTTTTCCCTGTCATCATAGTAACTTTATTCAGAATATTTTTCTGCTGTTTGTTCATTTTCAAGCTGGTTTTTTAAAATGTGTGTTAAAGTGGGGTTCACTTCTGGAGTCCCAAGCTTCAGAGGGGGTGTATGTGTATGTGTGTGTGTGTGTTTTGCAGTTTTCAGACTTCCAAGTTTTCATTCCTTCCAAGATGGTATGATTTATGGAGAGGTGTGTTTGCCATTTTCCTCAACCAATAAACTTTAGTGACTGGTTTGTGAGTGACTATAAGTACTCTTTTCCTTTACCCTGAAACTTTGGCCATGGTCCCTGGTTGACCACAAACTCTGGTGTTCTATTGCTTCTCCTCATTTTGGGACTGGGACGCAGAACTGTGATCTACTTCCACATATAAGCAATACAACAGAGTCCTGCCCCTGGTGCCAGCAAAAGAACCCCTGTAAATATTCTTCTGACCAGATGTCCAGCTCTCTTGCTTGTCTGTGGTTTGAAAGGTCTGGAAATTACCACTACTGCCACTAATTCAGTCTCCCTGATGCTGATGTTGATTTAAGTATATTTCTCCTGTATCATGGCTGTTTCCTTCTAAATGGTTAGTGTGAACTTTTTGATTAACTAAATAAGGGGAGAAAAAAGAGGAAAGATAACAGCATCTGTCAGGTACTTTGCTAAGTACTTTATAAATATTATTTGATTCTCACAACTCATCCTTCTTTAACAATTGAGGAAACTGACAAAATGAGATTAAGGGTCTGAGGCTGTATTTGAATTTAGTTCTTTCTCACTCTAAGCCCAGTGCTTTTTCCACTAAACCTCTTAGCTGCCTCTAACAATTGTAAAATATTATATCTTGTCTAGATTACTATGAAACTGTGGCATTCAGATGTCATATAAATATAAATATAAATATGCCTTAATGATTTCTTTGGGTGAATGTTGTAAAGACTCCCAAAGAGTAGTGGGGTTATAAATTAGTAAATATTAGCACTTCTACTAATGAAAAATAGCCATTTTCCATTGAAAGAAAAAAAAAATTTATTTTAATGATTAAGTTCTGTTATCTAGGAAGAAAGTTTTATAAATATAGGTCACATCTATGTAATCAGTTTTAAAGGTTTTTGTCTTCTCCCCAAACTTTTTTTAATAGTTGAATTTTCAAGGAGTTTTAAATGTACTGCTTTTTGAAAATAACAATTTATTTTAAACTTAAATCAAATGATCAATTCTGATGGACATGGCTCTCTTCAACAATGAGACAATTCAAATCAAGTTCCAATTGTCCAGTAATGAAGAGAGCCATTTACACCCAGCGAGGGGACTATGGGAACTGAGTGTGGATCACAACATAGCATTTTCACTCTTTCTGTTATTGTTTGCTTGCATTTTTGTTTTCCTTCTCAGGATTTCTTTTTTTCTTTCTAGATCTGATTTTTCTTGTGCATCAAGATAACTATAGATATGTGTACATATATTGGATTTAACATATTTAACATTTATTGGACTATCTACCATCTAGGGGAGGGGATGGAAGGAAAGAGGGGAAATTTGGAACAGCAAGGGTCAATGTTTAAAAAGATTAAAAAGATTACCCATGCATATGTTTTGTAAATAAAAAGATATAATAATTTTAAAAAAAACTTAAAATAGAAAAAAAATTCATGTGCACCACAAACATGAGAGGATTCAAAATATATAGCAATAAATTTCCATTTCAAGAAAGCCTACGTATAACAAATACTATGCGTTGTGTTCAGAGCTATCTATCTTATCCTTTGTATTCTGCATTTTTTAAAATAACCTTTTTAAAATTTTAGACAAATGTAATTTTTCCTCTAATTTTATTTAGGGCTAAGTATGGTCATCCATTTTTGCATTCTTCATGCTTCTTTAAAAGTGTTATTGCTATTATCAAGTTTCAGAGAATCTTTTCTAAATTACTTTTTAAAAGATTTAGATTAGGAATATCAGAAATGACAACTTTTTGAGAACTATTTGATAATGTTAAGGATTATTCAGATTTCACTTCTTTTTTTGGTTTAATGGCAGAAATGAGATTTTGAGAAGTTCAATATCACAGGGACATTTGAATAACTAGCTTCATGATAATATTACTTGGTTTATTTAGTTTTAACTAATTTTGAATAAATTTTCAAAGTATTTTGGACTTTAGGGTTCTTGTTGACTTAAAGAGGAAATTCTATTTATCCCTTTCATTTTCTCCATCATCACCTCTTAGCGTCCTAGTGAAGCACATTTGACTGCAATGAAGACATTTACCTTACTTTTGTCTTTCTTTTCTGATTATGCTTCACCTCTTTCAGGTGTGATAGCTTAGTCTTCATTTAGACAGAAGAAAGAAATCAGAATGTAGTGGAACAATGAAAATATATTCTAGTGGTATAATCTAAAAATAGTTTTAAATTATTCTTTTTTCGAGGGAAAAAATCATTTCAGCTTGTAGTTATTAAAAAAATTTTTTATATCTTATTTTTAAAAAATAACAGCTGGATTTGCCCCAGTATCCATTTTCTTCCCTATTTCTGAGGAACCATTGCATAAAACAGATAATCAGCTTTTTAACTATTAATGCAACATCTGAAAATTCTTAATTTCAGCCTTTACTTTCTAAAAAGAAGATTAAAGCCATTTGGTAATGATCTAACTTTCTTAGTATTTCTTTTTCTATTTTCATTTTATTTCCTGGAACTCAGTTTTTAAATTCATGAATACTGTGGTAATGTTATTAAAGCCCCAGTACAGATCTGGTTTGTTTATAGCAGGGGCCCTTGAAGTTTGGGGGGATTTAAATGAATGTTATATATTTTAATTTTAACTTTGGTCCAAAGTATATTTAAATGTTTGCATATGGTTGTTTTTTTGTTGTTTTGGGTTTTTTTGGTAACAGTTTTCAATTATGTTTTTTAAAAACACTAATTTCCTCACAGCTTTTAGGAAGACTTCCATTCTAGGATTGACATAGTGTTTTGAATTAGCATGCCACTATTGAATAAGTGACAGAATTTGATGATAAAAATTTTATCCATAATATTTATTTGCTAAGGCTGAATATATAACAGATTTTCTGAGGCAGCTAGGTGGTACAGTGAAAAGAGCTGTGGACCTGGAGTTAGGAATACCTGACTCACATCTAAATTGACGGTGGTCTTCAGTTACTATCTTTGTATCCATGGGCAATTCACTTAACATCTCTTTGCCTCAGTTTCCTCATCACATAAAATAGGGATAATAATAGCACCTATTTTGCAGTTTTATTGTGAGAATTAAGATGAAATAATAATAGTAAAATGATTCACATAATGCTTGGCACAGAGTAAGTACTATATAGATGTTAGTGTTGTTACTATTGTTGTTTTATTGGCAATTGTTATTTTAAAAAAGCAAATAGGGTTTTTGGAATTGTGGGGAAAGTTTGCATAGCAAATAACAGTTCATAAATGTTTATTTCAAGTACTTTTTGTTTTTTAATTGCTTGGTTGTTTGGTTCTTAGTGATAAGTATTGAATTTTTCCATTTTTAGAAAAGTGTGACTGCCTTACGACAGCTAATGCCCAGCTCCCAGAGCTTCATTGAGCAGTGTGTCCAGCAAACTCCTTCCCAGGTCGTCATTCCTACATGTGCCACAGTCACTTATCCTCCTCCTGTAGTGACAACAGCTGTTTCTTCCATCCACACGGAAAAGCCCGTCCATGTTTCCACAGCACCAACAGTGGGCACTGTCTCCATTCAGACTGCGAGTCCTATGGCTAGTACTGGAGGCATTGGAGTTGTCGCCCTTCGCTCTGGAAGCCCCGTTATTGGAGCTGGAGGACCCACAGTCGGAGCTGTTGCTGTCCACCCTATAAATCCAGCTTCTGTCCCAGGAGGTGTGACTAGCAAGGCTGTCACGCTCCATTCTGTAAGTTCAACCACCAGTCCAGCAGGAGTAACAGCTGGAACTGTCTTCCTTCAACCTGCAAAGCCTCTTGTGACCTGTGGTGCTACTACAGTAGCAACTGTTTCACTGCAACCTGAAAAACCCCTCATCCCTGGGGCAGCAGTAACGCTGTCACTTCCACCAACAAAACCCACTGTGACTTCTGGAGAAGTTGTGGGGCCATCCATTTCTCTTCCACCTTCAAAGTCAGTTGTGAATTCTGGAGTAGCCACATCTGCCTCTGTAAAGCCTGTCATTGGGCCTCCTATTCATATCAAACTTACACAACCTGGCTCCTTCCTTTCACAACCAGCCAGTACTCCACAAACTCTGAAATTCAAACAGTTAGTGAGTAACATTTTTTCCCCTCTAATATAGTCATTAATTTTGGGGAATTAAGGCCAATTGTTTCTAGACTTGGTAGTTGTAGGAATTTCACGGAAATAAAGGGACTAACGGAAAGCTTGTTGATTGATTTAATTATAGCATGTTTAATGATCTAATTGAAAGTTTTGTTGAGAGGATGTATGTGTTCCTTTAGATTTCACCTGCAAGGAATTATAGGAGCAATTTCTAGGTGTAGCTAGGTGGGGTGGTGGGTAAAGCACTATAGTAAGGAAGACCTGAGTTAAAATCTAGCCTTAGACACTGACTAGCTGTGTGATCCTGAGCAAGTTATTTAACCTCTTTTGCCTCAGTTTCCTCATGGGGAAAATGGGATTAATGACAGCATACTTCCCAGGGTTGTTGTGAAGATCAATTCAGATTATTGTTAAAGTGCTTAGCACAATGTTGGATTGGCACTCTTGTGTAGTCATTTAAGCAGTTTAAGTTTATATGGTGCTCTATACTTTAGGATTGTTTTAAAGAAAACATTCTATAAAATGTAGATTGAGGAAAAGACTTGCAGAAACTGGTTAAGTGGTCAGTATCACATAATTCAATTTCAGGTTGTCTTAACCCATAAGAATTGTTCTTTCACATCATGCGATACTTTTGTTCCTTAACTTAGATCATAATATTGTTCTCTTTTTGAGATTGTAGGCTTTTAGTTACATCTTACAGGCTATTTTATGCCAAGTTCTGTGCTGATAGTGGGGCAGTAATAGAGGTAGCCCCTATGTAGGAGTACATTTTGTACACAAAAATCTCAAACCAGATTGGGAAAGGAATGAAGAAAAAGAGAAAGGAGGCAATTGTTCTAAATGTGGGAAGGTGAATAATTCAAAGTTACTGAGTATATTACTGCAGAATAGAGAGATTCTGTAATCTACTCCCACATATCAGGGACAACCAGTGAATGGTGACAATCATTTCTTGTCCTTTTAAAGCCCTGGCTAATCTCTTGCCTACCTCTTTTTGGGTCTGTCAAACACATGAGTGGAAAATATTCATGGCATGGCACTGGGAAGACCCAAGGTTAATTTTAAGAACAGCCATATCACAACAGGGTTTCAGGGTTCCAAGGGGATTGTTAGAGAGGAGGAGATAACTATATATATGATAAAATTGTCCCAAGGTAGGTGGCCCATCCTGAACAGAAGTAAATCTGTTATATATCCTCTATAGGTCATACTCAAGTTTGTGTATTTGTGGGTCCATGATCATTCCTCTCCAGAAAGAAAAAATAAAACATTTCTCACAGTATTTTGGCTTTTCTTGGAATACTTTAAGGAAATTGTAACCAAGAATGAGAATTGTGTCTAGTTAATTGACATACAATTCTTCAATTATGTTTCTTCCATCATTCTTTCAAGGAATGTAAACTGTGTTCTTTTTCTGAGAGTTTACTGTTTTTGTTTGCCTTTGTTTCAATTTCAGTTAACAAATTTGATTTTAGTATTCATGTCTAGCTATTTAAAACAGATTGGATACAGCAAAGGCTGCTGTAGCTAAATACTGGCTAGTGGAGATGTATTATAATCAGGCTTCTAACAGAGTTACCTGAGGCACAAAATACCATAAACTATTTTGTGTGGTAATGCCTCACGGAATGGGGTTTAATACTCACAGAGCTGGAAGAATCCATGAAATAGAATCATTTTTAGATGACTTAAATTAGCAGTACTGAAGTTAAAAAATGAATAATTAAAAATGAAAAAGACTATCATGACTAGGTTTGTAATAAGAGATGATCTAATTTAATTTTGAGTCTAAGTAAAAGGGAAAACATCCTGCTAGAAGTACAGGGAGTTTTGAAATACTTCAGAGAAAGTATATAGGGAAATGTAGGGGAAAAAAAATATGGCAAATACTGACTAAGAATGTTAATCCATGGATTTAGTTTGTAGTCTATATATCCCATCTATAATAGAAGGCAGTGTTTTCTTAGGTGCATTTCAACATTTCCATGTACGAGGTATTCTGCTAAGTGCCAAGGATACAAAAATGAACAGTGAATACAGTCCTTACCCTTAAGTAACCTACAGTGCATAGGGGGACAGCATGAATAGCAGTAGAAAAAAATATGGTGTGCATACCTACTATTATGATAGAAGCAAAGAAAAGACCCAGAGTCCTATGTGAAATTTTGATGAGCTAGAGAACTCATTCATTTAAGGATATTGAATAAGGAGATAGAAATCAGTGGATTTTATGGAAAAACATCAAAACAGGCTTGAAGAGAAGATTTATTCAGTATATTAATGGCAGATGGAGGTCAAGATTGGGTGACATTTAACACTGTGTAATTTTGTTGGCGTGTTGGCTTTTAGGAAGGGGGAGAATATTATGAAAAAAAAGGTTGAAAGGGAAACCAGAATTAGAAATGTCATTCTGGGGAGCTGGAATTTTATCCTTTTGCCTTTTGCAATTAGGGAGACATTGAAAGATTCCAAATGGAAGAATGATATCAGATAAATACCTTGTCAAAGTCTTTTTAGCATCTTTGTGAAGAATGGATTAGAAAGGAGCAAAATAGTGGCAGGAAGACCAGTTAGTTGGCTATTAGGAAAGAGATAATTAGGATCTGAACTAAGTTGGTTGTTATGTGAGTGAAAAAGACCATGTCTGTGAAAAGATGGTGTGGAAGTGGAAGCAGTCATGCCTGGCAACTTGTAGGTTATATGTGAGTAAGTGAAAAAGAAGAAAAGGTGATTCAGTTACGAGCCTTAGTGATTGGAGGAAAAGTGGTTGGTGCCTTCAAAAAATTGGTTGGTAAAGACATTTTTGAGTTTAGCTTTGGACATAATAAATTTGAGAGGCCAGTGGAACAAAGAGGATTTGGTTCTAATTAATTATCTTTGGATTTATTTAAACCCGTTTTGACTTCACTTAAAATTTCTGCTTGTTGTCATTTGGGATATCAAATCTTAAATTATAGCTTCTGAGCAAAGGCAAAAATAGTACTTTTTAACTTTTTATTTGTGCTAATAAGTGGAAACAATTTTTTTTTAAAAATGTGGTCCCTAGATGTTTACTTTTTTTTTTTAACTTATTTTTAACATTGCCTATTCTTCATGCTATTACAAACTTTGACCATAATTGCCCCTCAATTTTCATCTTTGCACACTGAAATTTTTTTTCCTAAATTTTTTTTTTTTAGCCTATTTCAATATGTCAGTTTCTGTATTCTCTTGATTATCATTTTGGTTGTTCTTTTCTGGGCCTGCTCTTGCTCTGTTTATTTCTACATTGAAGTGCATTGACTAGAACTTCATGGAATAGATGAATCATGCTTTTGTTCAAAGATAGGGTAATGTTTTCTGATGATATTTAATATAATATAGCCTATTATCAGAAGTGTTATCATTTCTTTGTAGATTCTACCATTTCTATATAGTTTGAGGTGAATTTTTATATCTTAAGAGAACAGAATAGCTGTTAGTACGCAGATTATTCATAAATATAAAGATAGGCAACACAAAACCTTTTCTGTTGCCAAAATAGAGTGTGATCCTTATCAGGGTTATAAGATGAATTGCTTGAAAAGGTCTGTTACTTTTGGATTCAAGAAGATCTGGTGTAGATCCTTTCTCTGACACACACATGCATGCATGCATACACATACATGTTGCATGGCTGTAAAAGCATATTGTTTAACCTCTCTTTTAGTTGCCATAATCATCTAAGATGTAAGTTATAGATAAGTTGCAGATCTGCCTTGGTGGAGAAAGTTTCCACATAGATGAAATAAGAGATTCAGACACACCTTCCCCAAGACAACCCCCCCTGATTCTAGAAAGTTGCTGTGGCCAAAATTTTTTTGGCCTATGGCTAATCTTGTGATGATCCCTGGACAACATTAAGAACAAATTAGAGGCAAGTATAAAAATATCAAAGTACCAAATATAAATATAAATATATTTTAAATTAAATATATTAAATTTTAAATTAATTAATTATTAAATTAAACATATTAATTAAATTAATTAATTATTTAATTAATAATGTATTAAATGTATTTTAAATATAAGTACATCATGACCAAACATTTATGCCAGATACATGTAAACCTAGAGTTGAGAGACCCCTCACATGCCAAGTTAGGCCCACCTTCTCATTTTATCACATGAGAAAACTGAGACCAGAAGGGTTAAGTGATGTCACAGGTAATAAAGAACAGAGATGAGACTTGAGACATTTGATGCCAGAGCCAGTGCTTTTTCAGTTGGACTATGGTCTTGTCACCCTGAGAGTTTTTGATAAAAATCTAGTATTTGTTCATGTTAATATGGCTGACAGAACAATAGAATAGGAAGAAATAAAATTTTCCTTACCATGATAAAAGCAATTTACCTTACCCAAGTTCCAGCATTTGTGAGATGGAAAAACATTTAGAAGCATTCTCACTAAAAATTCATACATTACCAAAGTATTCATTTTTCACTATTTCTGATTCAACAGATAACTCTTAAATATCAGCTATACCTAGGTACTCTGCATATGAAACAAAATGAAAAACATTTCCTGCCCTCAAAAATTTTTTGTGTTATACTGACAGAATAAAACAGTAAAAAGACAAGAATGCATCTAATAATTCCAGAAGGAAGGAGAATCAAATTAAGGATATCATTCAGGTTTCTTTAGGAGATGGTATGTGAGCTGAGCCTTGAAAAAGCTAGGAATTCTCAGAAGCAGAGTTAGAGTGCTCTTTGGCATGGAAAACTGCAAAAGCATGGAGATGATACCACATTTCTGGAATTGCATATAGGGTAGAATTGATCAAAGTGGGGGAGCAGTATGTTGTCTCCTTAGAAAAATAAGTAAAAGCCATATTGTGTAGTAAGCTTATTGTATTTGTATTTTCTCCTACAGGTAGACATTTTTTAAGCCTCAGAGTGACATGTTCAATCTTGTCCTTTAGGAAGATTATTTTGATAATTGTGTGGAGAAGAGATTGGAGAGAAAACTGTAAACCTGGGGACAGGTCAGGATATTATTGGAAGGTAGAGAGGTGAGAAAAGGGAGTACTGAAGTAATGCCCACAAGATGTTGCAAACTTACTAGGGAGAGGGCAAAATAGAGAATGATCAGTTTGATCAATTGGGAGGATTAAAGATGGTGGTACCCTCAGTAGAGATAAGCTTGGAAGATTAGGTAGTTTTATAAGGGAAGATGATTTTTTTTTTTTTTTTTTTTTTTTATGTGTTGAAATAACCTATGGGATATTAAGCTAAGATGCTGAGTTTTGTTAGTTGTGGATGTGGGATTTAGTTTAATTTAGGATAGGAAATCCTAGCAGTTATAAGAAAAAAAATTAGAGATCTGCAGTAGTTTTTTTTTTTTTTTTTTTTTTTTTTTTTTTTTTTTTTTTTTTTTTTTGAGGCTGGGGATAAGTGACTTGCCCAGGGTCACACTGCTAGGAAGTGTTAAGTGTCTGAGATCAGATTTGAACTCAGGTCCTCCTGAATTCAAGGCAGGTGCTCTATTATCCACTGTGCCACCCAGCTGCCCCTGCAGTATAAATTAAAAGACCAAAATGTTGTTATCATTTATACCATATTATAATTAGGGGAAAAAACCCTACTGTTCTAACAACAACAAAAATAGAATACATCAGTTCAATTACATAAAAGAAAAACTACCAGAATTAAATCATATATTAAGTCATGAAAACAGCATATTTCCAACAAAGGCATTAAATACTTAGGAATTAATTCTTTTTTTTTAGACATACCTGTCATTTATAAAGACAACTATAAAATTGAATAATGGAGTTTAGTAGAAAGGATACTGGACTGGCAGTGAAAGGACATAGATTGAAATTCTGACTTCTTACTAACTTTGAGATACTGGTGTTAAATCACTTAACTTCTTTTTTCCCCCAATTTCCCCCTCCCACGCCCTCCCCCCCCCCAATTCTGTATAATAAAGTAAGATTGGATTCTGTCTCAAGGTTCTTTCCAACTCTAAATGCTGGCTGTTCTAGAACTTTGTGGGACTCACATCCTTTCTGGAAGTAATCATATGCCTTGTTGATTGTAATAGTAAGGTTTGCAAGTTAGTCAATACTTGGATATTTCATCCCTGAGTGGACAAAAATAGGTGATTATTATGTGGGAGTTCTTGGCAGTCTCCTTATGTCTGAAAGTTTCTTTCTGACTACTACTTGCTTGAAATGATCATTTTCTGTAAGTTTGTAAAAGATAAACTGTAACTACACATAATCCCTTTCTACCAGTGAATTTTCTTTAGTTTATATCTTTGATAATCTTGATTAATTGGTTCTATATTCATAATTTTTTAAAAATAGATTTTTATCGATCAGTTTTATTTTTTGCATTTATTGGATCTTTTCCCCATTCCCCCCTTATTCTTTAAGCTTACATTTTGCATTAGAGGATAAAATCTGAGGTTTTCCAATTTAATCTAGTTACTTTTACAGAGGAAAGGAAGAATTTAACCTTTGCAGAGCATACTCTGCCAGTCAGCAAGGATGTGTTGTTGTGTTTTTTTTTTTTTGTTTTTTTTTTTTTTTTTTTTGTAATTTTGTATCCTGCAACTTTTATATATATAAAACAATTTTTATAGAATTATTTCTATAGCTTTTCAGCAGAATCTTTGGGGTTCTCTAAGCATACCATCATATCATCTGCAAAGAGTGATAGTTTGGTTTCCTCATTACCTACTCTTAATTCCTTTAATCTCTTTCTCGACTCTTATTGCTGATGCTAGGGTTTCTAATACAATATTGAATAGTAATGGTGATAGTGGGCAATCTTGTTTCACTCCTGATCTTACTGGGAAAGGTTCTAGTTTATTGCCATTACATATGATGTTACTGATTATTTTAAGGAATAGTCCATTTATTCCTATATCCTCAAGTGTTTTTAGTAGGAATGGATGTTGGATTTTGTCAAATGCTTTTTCTGCATCTATTGAGATGATCATATGGTTTTTGTTAATTTGATTATTGATATACTCGATTATTCTTACAGTTTTTCTAATATTGAACCAGCCCTCTGCATTCCTGGTATAAATCCCACTTGGGCATAGTGTATTATCCTGGGGATGATTTTCTGTAGTCTTTTTGCTAATATTTTATTTAAAATTTTAGCATCAATATTCTTTAGGGAGATTGGTCTATAATTTTCTTTCTCTGTTTTCAGCCTACCTGGTTCAATATCAATACCATGGTATCAATACCATGTCTGTGTCATAAAAGGAATTTGATAGGATTCCTTTAATCCTTATTTTTTCAAATAGTTTATATAGCATTGGAGTTAATTGTTCTTTAAATGTTTTATAGAATTCACATATAAATCCATCTGGTCCTGGGGATTTTTCTTAGGGAGTTGATTAATAGCTTGTTCTATTTCTTTTTCTGAAATGGGACTATTTAGACTACTTCTTCCTCTGTTAATCTGGGCAAGCTATATTTTTTAAGGTATTCTTCCATTTCATTTAAGTTATCGAATTTATTTGTATAAAGTTGGGCAAAGTAACTCTTAACTATTGTTCTAGTTTCCTCTTCATTAGTGGCGAGTTCTCCCTTTTCATTTTTAAGAGTAACAATTTGCTTTTCCTCTTTCCTTTTTTAAATCAGATTTACTAAGGGTTTGCCTATTTTGTTGTTTTTTTCATAGAACCAACTCTTAGTTTTATTAATTAATTCAATAATTTTTTTACTTTCAATTTTATTAATCTCTCCTTTTATTTTTAGAATTTCAAGTTTCGTGTTTGTCTGGGGATTTTTAATTTGTTCCTTTTCTAGCATTTTTAGTTGTAAGCCCAATTTGTTGACCCTCTCTTTCTCTATTTTATGCAAGTAGGCCTCTAGAGATATAAAACTTCCCCTTATTACTGCTTTGGCTGTATCCCACACATTTTGGTATGATGTCTCATTATTGGCATTTTCTTGGGTGAAGTTAACTTTAATTATTTATTTATATTTATATATATAAAATATATATATATATATATAAATATATTTATATATAATATATATATATAAATATATATAATATATTTATATATATGTATATATAATATTTATATATATAAATATATTTATTATAAGTTAATTATTAATTATGTCTATGATTTGCTGTTTTACCCAATCATTCTTTAGTATAAGATTATTTAGTTTCCAATTATTTTTTGGTCTATTTTCCCCTGGCTTTTTATTGAATGTAATTTTGAATGTAATTTTCATTGCATCTGCCTTGCTGCATTTGATTTTGAGGTTTTCATATCCTAATATATGGTCAATTTTTGTATAGGTTCCATAAATTGCTGAGAAGAAAGTATACTCCTTTCTGTCTCCATTTAGTTTTCTCTAATGATCTATCATATCAAACTTTTTTTGTATTTTATTTATTTTGTGGTTTGATTTATCTAATTCTGAGAGTGCAAGGTTAAGATCTCCCACTATTATAGTTTTGCTGTCTATTTTTTCTTACAGCTCTCTTAATTTCTCTTTTAAGAATTTAGATGCTGCACCACTTGGTGCGTATATGTTTAATATTGATACTGCTTCATTATCTATATTACCCTTTAGCAAGACATAGGGCCCTTCCCTATTTTTCCCTCTTTTAATTTGATCAATTTTTGCTTTTGCTTGATCTGAGATGAGGATGGCTACCCCTGCTTTTTTGGCTTCACCTGAAGCATAGTAGATTCTGCTCCAACTTTTTACCTTTATTCTGTATGTATCACCCTGTTTGAGGTGTGTTTCCTGTAAACAACATATTAGGATTCTGGCTTTTAATCCAGTCTGCTAACTGCTTCCTCTTTATGGGGGAGTTTACCCCATTCATATTTATGGTTAAAATGACTAATTCTATATTGCTTGCCATCATGTTAACCCCTGCTTATTCTTTTCTCAGATTTAGTTTTCTTATATTTAAATATTTACTCTTCAGCATGATGAATTGGAACTGATTTTTTTTTTTTTTAAACCTATATCTGGTATATTTGAAGATATAAAAAAAGTAAAATTAGCCTAAAACCAATTACTTTTTTAGTACAGCTTTTTAGAGTAGTTCTATCCTAAATGCCAATTGCAATGTTATTATTGCCATATCTTTGGTTTTTCCAAATGAATTGCCACATAGTTGTCTTTAACTAGTGGGTATATAAAGCAGAATATTGCTATTTTGGGTTTGTTAAATTCTGCCTTATGTTTATTTGAAAAGAGTCATGAATTAGTAGTGCATTATTAACTTGTGATTTTGATTGGTATTGACACAAAATCAGATTAAATTAATATTTTAAATATTTCAAGAATTTAGAGTTTTTAAAAATTAGTGAACAACCAATTTTTTCTTCTGTATAATCAAGCAGTACAAATTTCTGAATTAGCCATGTCTGAAAATAATCTTTTATTCTATATCCTGAATCTATCACTTGGAAGTATGGTAGCATGATTCATTTTTTGGAATGATGGATTATTGTATTGATCAGAAATTCTTAGTATTTCCAAATTGTAAAAATATCTTAAAATTTTCCTTTTTGTCAATACATTTCAGCAACCATTACCACCTAACTTTCTTGAACTGGGAACATCTTTAGCATTTGAAGAGAACCTTGCTGCTCAGCTCTTAAAGATGAATTCTTTCTTCTCAGGAGAAGTTGAAATAATGGAAAAGAAAATAGCTTCTATTTGAAATAATGATGATCACCAAATATTTTGTATATTTCCTTGTTTCCAGTTGTAATTTTCTGGCTATTTAATTCAGTTATTCATAAACAGAGTACTCAGGTATTAGATAATGCTGTTCACTCCCTGACTAGTTCTTAGGAAGAATAAGAAGAGAGGTTCACTTTTCTTTTTTGTTTTAAGGAAAAAGTAATTTAAGGGCAGAGTGGTGGTAGCTGAAAATATTGGCTAGGTTTTGGGTGATCTGTGGATTTTGATTATTCATGCAATTTTTGTATTATTTGAGGATTTTTATTATTCATTTAAGTTTGGCTACATATAATGAAAAGATATATAGTAAAATATCTCTGGATATGAAAGCCTAGAATATACACAAATAATGTATCCATTATGTAGCCATTATCTCATGGCTTTCTCAATGTCTTATCAGGTATTTGTTTGTTTGTTTAATGGACTAGCTATGTGGGCTTGTCAATTAGAAGCATTTCATAGAATCTTGGAGCTAGACCTGTTAGGTCATTTTTAACAACTCCCACTATCTTTATCAGCTTGCTTTATAACTTTTCTGACCAGTTGTCTTCATATAGCTTTTGTTTAAAGACTCTAGGGATGTAGAAAGTCTTTTCTACTCTGGATCAGGTCAGATTCTTAAGAAGTTTTCCCTTGTAGTCTTTTTGTGTATAATTTCTCCTGTAATTTCTTTAGTGTCCCCTCTGATTAAGCATGTAACTCATTTAACTTTTATATAGCAATTATGTTTCATTTTAAGTCTTTTATGTAATCTTTCTTGTTGCCTTCAACTAAATCTTGTAGGGAAACATACCTAGAGATAGTTGGATACCAAGTGGTTATCTGCCTAGGCTATAATTTTAGATTTTGTTGAGAAATACTTAAAAATTACTGCTAATAAGTATGAATGAAATTATACTTATTAAGTACTAGTTGCAGTGTTCCAGACACTATGCTACTGTAGTATTTTGGGAAGTCCATAATTACACTGACGACTAAAAACATCCCGTGAGTAATGCCTTAAGGAAGAGTGAGTAAAGATCTGAAACTTTTAATTTCTTAGTTGTACTCTATATTCACTTTGTGAAACTGGATGAATCTTCTTTGAACAAACTACAGTTTGCATTTCCAAAGATTATTAATAGAAATAATATCTTGATAATTATCTAAGACAAGTTGTAGAGCAGTGCTGATTTGCTTTGAGAGAATGGGTTTCCTTAATTCCCTATACTGATGAAATCACAGATCCAGTCCAAAATAGAAGCAAAAACTAACTTTGTGTACTTGAAAGAATACAGTACAGCACAGTATAATATATATTTAAGTGCCTGCTATGTGCCAAATATTGTCTTAATTGCTGAGGATACAAATAAGAAAAAGACAGTCCTTGTCCTGGAGGACCTTACAGTCTAATAGGAGAAGAACAAAGGGAAACTGAAAGGAGTCAAGAGAAAAATGCTGAGCGTGGGAGCATGATGTTGGTGAAACACAGCTAGTGGAAAATGAAGAGTTGGCTGGGCTTCAGATGCTTCTTTAAGCCTTAGGGAGGAGTTTTTTCTTCAGTCAGAATGGATATTGACACAGGATATTGAAAAGTACTGATGCTGTATGAGTTCTACAGCTGAAGGAATCTCTCTAAGGATGAGTTTCCTGATGAGCTTTGAGATTTTCCCCAGGGCAGGGAAGTGGTTACAGAATGTAGTGATGAACTCAAATAAACTCTAATATACTATGTCACAGCATTAATTTTGATTGGTAATTGCCAATCAAATTTGATTAGGGCTAATAAGCCTAAAGTATGTAGGGCTTATTATTATACCCATTGTCTTAGAGAAAGGAAGGAACATTATGCTTTCTCCCATACCCACTGGAGTAGCTACTCATAGGCCTTTTCCTAATACTAGATATTAATTTATTAGATTATTTAATTTAAGATTAATTTTATTTAAGATTAATTAGATTATTAATTAGATAATAATTAGATAAAAACTAATACTAGAGAAGCTTCATCCAGTGTGAATGTCTTGCCTCTCTCCATGCATTCTGGTGGTCCTTTATTCTTGAGGGCTTATCCTATTGGTGCTGGACTTAGTTTGGGTACCTAATTGACTATGGTTCATAACTCCCATACTCATCTTCACTCTTCCTCAGTAGCAGGAAAGCTGCGCAATGGGTTTGCTACCAGACACAGATTTATCAAGGATTTCTCAAGTCATTTGACTAACTAGGTGATAATTTATCTTTACTTTCCATCCATAGCTCTTTGTTAAATGTTTGCAGATCTTTAAAGGTATCATGAAATCATTTTTTAAAAACTATAATGGCATAATGCTAAGATAAAGGAAGCACAGACCCTTGAAACAACAATTATGACGACTAGCCCTCAATAGTTATGGTTGTGACCTTAAATTATATAATTATATACTATGATTTTCTTTATAATGGCAACACTTAGGAACTATAAGTTGCTATAAAAGGACTGTTTGATAAGAAGGGTGGTTTTTTTTGTTTTTTAGTGGCATGTATGTGACTAATCAAGACAGATTGTGGAGGATAAGTCAAGAAAGTGATAATAATTAATGGAAAATTCTGAGTTTAATTTTTGCTCTTTTATGCGAGTCAGTTATACTCCAGACAAGAAATTATATCCTATCTTCTCTCTGTGTGTAGCTCTTTCTCTATCTCTGTCTATATATGTTTGTGTGTATGTGATTATCTGTTTTACCTTTAAAAATTGGTCATACTAGGCAATGTCTTTGCACTGAAAGTGGAATCTGTTTTTTCAAACTAGCCAAATGTTTATGAAATCAAACTTTGAAAGTTGAAAGCTGGGCCTGAAACTGAAATTCAGTGTCAAACAATTCTAGTTCAGCTGTTTGAAGTAGTACAGGATGAAGTATGGATTATTCATGTCTTTTAGAACCTTGGAATTCATAAACAGTTATTTTATGCTAGAAACATTTAAATGATAGCTTTTTTGTTATGTCAAGGTGAAAGTATATTTGAAATTTCGTGACTTCAGTGTGTTGTTAAACTTGAAAGCTTCCCTTGTATTGCCCAAAGATGTAGTCAAAAAAACATATTGGGTTTTGGGTGGTTGTATTGTGAATTTTTTTCCCTATGCATTGTCTTTTTCCCCCTCTTTGTCTTTTCTTTGAAAAAAAAAACAAACAGTAATTTGTTATTTTCAGGTAGTACAGCAGCCTTCTGGAGGCATTGTCAAACAAGTGACTGCCCTACCACATTCTTCAGCCCTGACTACTCAGAAATCTGGACAAAAGAGGATGCCTCTGAATACACTAATACAAACAAATCAGTTTCCTACAGGTAGGGTTTCTGTTTTGCAATTGGGATTTGGAACATCTTGGGGTGATAGGATTGTGGGGGAAATGTTTTTTCTTTTCTCTTTTCTCTTACTTGGGGGGTTAGAAAGGATTTGGATTTGAGGATGCTACTTTGACTTAGCAGTAAATTGCAAAGTAATGTTACAGCATATTAGAGATTAATAGAGAAAGAATTAGCCATGTATTAATACCATTGGGTTGTATTTTGTCCACTATTATTGGGGTGTGTGTGTGTGTGTCTGGCTGTCTGTCTCTGCGTGTGTGTAGTCACATGTATATATGCATAGGTGAATGGCTTCAGGTGATATTCTGGCCCTGGGAAAAATAGATTAGTTTTTTTTATTTAAAAAGTATAGTGCTAGGAAAGTATTCTTCATTTGTTTGCAGCCAGCAGTCATGAATTGTTAGAAAGTAAAAAAGTTTTCTAAAAATATGTTGTGGTCTAATATAACTTCAATACTGATATGGCTATTTGGCCAGTTTAAAAAAAAGCTGAAATTTTGAAGTTTGAATTCTGTGGCATAAATATAAAAAATCAAATTCATTTCTTGGGGCTAAGACAGGATGAAGTGTGATGTGTTTTATAGTTTGAAAAGAATCATAGTCTAAATATATAAACAAAAATAATTGTGTTAAGTGAAGCATGGATCTCTTAAGATAGTAATGAGAGTTTAATCTTACAGAATAAAATGTAAATTCGATGTTGTATTTTAATTAAGTGGACATAATTGTTAATTTGTCAGCTTAAAATTGTCTTTAATCAGACAATATGTGAAATAATTATCTTGATTTTTTTCCTATTGTGACATGTTTGAGTGTATGTATTATGGGTGGCTTTTTTTCCCTTCCCAGCTTCCATACTAAAGCAAATTACCCTGCCAGGAAATAAAATTTTGTCGCTTCAAGCAACTGCTGTTCAGAAAAACAAAATAAAAGAGAATGGAACAACATCCTTCAGGTAAAGAAAGTAGCTAGAACTTCATATGACATAAAGGAATGATCTCAACAAAGAATAGATAGGATTACCAATAGAATAAATAATACTTTAGACTGCTTGGTTTAAACTGTCTCTTTGGCAGGCTATGATCTTTAATGATGGAAAAAGAAGAAATATCTGTATATTTACAATTGATCTTTAAATTATAAGAAAACTTGAAATAGGCTCAATCAAAAAATAAATTTCTATATCCATAATATGTGCGTCCACATATTAGATTATCCCTTTGTTTTGTTTTTTACTCAATCAGCAAACATTCATTAAGTAGTAAATATGTGCCAGGCACAGTGCTAAACATTAGACAATTTTTTTAAAATATGGAAATATAGTTAATATCTCAATTTACTTGGAAATCATAATGAATGAAACATCTTTGAAAATTAGCAAAGTGTTTAGTCTGGATTGAGCCACTGAATTCTTGTTCAGTTTAGATGCCATTGGATTTAATTTGAAATTGATTGGTAGCCTTCAAAAATTTAAGGTAAAGGCAGAAATTATTGACTTAAGTTTTAATTATGGCTTTTGTCACAAAACCTGGCTTATAGCTGAGTTGTACTTAACTATCCATTGTTAGCAGACCATTAACCTTCAGAAGTAGAAATATACTGCTGAATTATCATAAAAATGAAAGTTTGTGAATTAATCCAGTTGGCCAGTTTGTTAAATTTATGGTTCAAAATGTTCATAGAAATGCATATTATCTAACATTTTTTAGAATGTTTATTATTGTCAAAGTTCTTAAGAAATATTTTCTATATAAATTCTTTGCTTTTATTGCAAATAAGAGTTGTCTGCTGTTGTTTTTTCTTACTATTCAATAGCATTTGATTAGTGGTTGTAGTCTATTAAACTTCAAAAGATTATATGGTGAAGCAAGCCAGAGAATTATAAAGTGAACAAATATTGTCATTTCTCTTAGGTTATAGTAATTAAAATTTCCATTTTACAGTCATTGTCACATTAAAATATGATATATAATACCATTATGGAATTTTCCATTTATAATGTGTTTGAAATCTTCTATATATTTATATAGTAGCAAAGGTGAAGTACAGGGCTTATCTTCTGATACCTGTATTTTGAAAGTCAGTATTGTTGATTAAATATCTGAATTTATCTGTCTTATGTTGTTATCTCCTTCTTCCCTCTGTCTTTATTTAATCAAGTATTTGATGAGATTTAAATTTTTTAATTTTGATGAGATAAGTATTTGATGAGATTTAAATCTTTTGTACTCGTGTTTTTAAGGTCTTCTATATACAGTAATTCCTCTCCCATATCAACACCCCCCCCAAAAAAAAAAAAAAAGTAATAATTTTTCATTAAGAGTGATTGTTTTAAATGCAGACCTTATTAAAGTAACAAGGTAGATATACTTCTTTGTTCTAGACAGATATACTGCTCCTATTTTTTCTCATGGCTTTTTTTCTTTGTCTACATACCATCAAATAAATCGTCTTGCTACCTCTCTGCAATTTTTTTTTTTTTTGCCCTAAAAGTGATGTTATTTGACTATCACCAGTACAAATATCCCATCAATTATTAAACATTAATTACCAGTTCTTTTTTAAAACTACATTTTGTTAATAAAATAAATTTTTAAATGAATTTTTATTGATAAATCACTCTGGCATATTACCTAAATTTATTGCTCTCTCTCCTTCTTTTTCTCAAAAACTACCCTTTATAACAAAGATGTTTTTGATAAAGAAGAAAAAAACCAATAAGATTGATTATTACATTGGAAAAATTTGGTAGTATACAGTATTCCACAACTCTGGACCCTGCACCTCACCTCTTCAAAGTACCTAATCTAGGTCTATCTTTTTATAACTTTTGGGGGTCAAAGTTGTCCTTCAAAAATTTGCAGCCTTTGTTTTGTGTTTTTTTTTCCTCTTGTCATTATTATTCTCATTTTGAATTTATTTTATCAGTTTTCCAATTAATGAAACATATTCTTCGTTTACCAGCTTTTTCTGTCATAAAAAGTGCTAATATAATATAATGGAGTACTTTTTCCCCTATGGTGTAATAGTATAGAGTAACTCTCTTTACATATTTCTCAATTGGTTTCCAAAACATTTTTATCAGTTTTCAGCTCCACTAATTATATACCTACTGTAGTAGGTGTCTATCCACAACCCTTTCAATATCTCTTGCTCTCATCTTTTATCATCTTATTTCCTAGGTATTATGTAAAATCTTACGGATTTTAATTCATTTGTTTGTTCAGAACTAGAAAGAGCAAGATTTTGCAACTAAATGAATTTTAGTTTTTAGTTGTCCTAAAACAGCAAGTATAACACAACTAAAGGAAGCTAAATCATTTGTCTCCCACTCAACATTAACTAAATCTTCAATTTTAAGATTTCCCTACATGTTAACATTTTACATCAAAATGTTGACATTTCCTATAGGCTGAATTGAAGTGTCTGCTTGCGAGTGTCAGACTGGTGATTTAATGGCAGAGCTGAGAACTTCTAACATTGGCCCTTGACACATTGTATGTATGGTAGTGGTTGGTCCTTTTTAATAGTTCTTCATTTAGTGCTGGTGAGCCATTTAATGGGTACCCAAGCCCCTATGTACCATTTAGATATGATGACAGGTCTGTGATTTGAGCCTTGAGCTGCTGCTGGCATTCCTTGTGACTGCTGTTTGTAGCCCTGCTTCTTTGCCTCATTGACTGCAGGTTACCACTATTGCTGAAGGAACCATCCTCATTTCTCTTAGTTGCATGCCAAGTTCATCTCCTGGCTGCTGCTGTTTCCCAGCTTTTCACAGCTATAGCATGTTGTTTGAAGATAGTGGGTTTTTTCCCCTGTATAGCTTCTAGTCAACTACATGCCACTTTGTATTACTGCAACTCAAGTGGTCCGTTGTGATAACTTCCTTCCAATATATCCTGCCCAATTTGACCATGCCTGTGCTTATAATTCCTCCCTTTCTGTGCATTTTTGGGCTCTGGTATGTTATAAAAAGAACACACTTTTAACCTGAAAAAACAGCATGGAACAGACACCATGCTTGTTAGGATTTCTTGCTTATAAAATATATTTAGAACAGTAAAAACAGAACAAACTCATTTATGTGGCAAAGTAGTGAGATCATTCTATAGTAGAGGTGAAAAGCCTATCAAACTTAAGGATAGCTGGTTGTCCAAAATATGAATTTAAGTTCAACTTTAAATTTAATTAAAGTATCCCTAAACATAATATAAATTTAAAAGCTATTTAAACGTGGGATGACTCTTTTGATTATATAAATAAACATTCTTAGAGTATAACAAAAGCTACAAAAACATTGTGGGCCTAAAAGTAGCCACCAATTAAGAAAGCATTAAAGCTCAAATTTATTATTAATTGAATAACAATAATAAAGTCAAAATCCCTACAGCCTATATTGGACAATTTTGTAACTGTATAGAAGATATAATGCTAATTTGTGGCTTGAGCATTGACTTTAGAGAATTCCATTTAGTTTGGAATTTCTCCATGAATTTGTAGTTTTAACTTTCTATTTTGTCTGAATTCTTTTGAATTCCCAATTTAACATCTAGTATCACTCTTTAAGAAAAAAAAATTTGAAGAGGAAAACACAATGAAAAATCTGCTATTCCCTGCCTTAATTCTTTCAGTGATAATAGTCACTTCATCAAGTAAGTTTTTTTTTTTGTTTGTTTTGTTTTGTTTTGTTTTTTGCTAAATGTCTGACTTTTTTAGAAAGTCACTTTACATGGGAAAAAATCACTATTTCTTCACCTTAATTTCTTTCCCAAGAGTCAAAATTGATAAAACTAAGTGTTACATAGTGATCAGGCAATCTTTATTAATATATTCCTTAATTTGGGGTGATTGGGTTAAGTCTCTCTTAGTTGTCTTTAGGATGTTTTTGAGGGAATAATATATAATATTTGAACACCAGAGGGTGCCAGAGACTTGTTTTTGTGTCCTTGTTTATTACTAGCTCAAATCTTGCTAGTAGAGGGTGTGAGGTGGAATTGTACATTCAGAACTTAAAGATATCTCGGGGGTAATCAGATCTCTACCATCTTCCCGTTTTTTGCCTGTCTTAAGAAAGGGGGGGAGAGTAATTAGGAAATCAAAACTGTGTTGTTGTTTTGAAACATCAATAAAACTTTTTTTTTTTTCCTTAAAGACTATGAGGGCAGAGTAGGAAAGGTCAAAAAATTACATTCAGTTAAACATTTGAGAAAATTTGTTGGTTGGTACTTATCTCTCCAAATTTAAGGAATTTAATTGCTTTGTGCAACTTGGAATAGTGAGGTTCCCTACCTTTGGGGACTATACTACTTCCTCCTGGACTTTTACTATAAAAAGGAATAAGATCTTCTAGTACATTTAATTAAATGGTTTCTACCTATTGATAAATATAGTTACTGTTTATTTTATTATCCCTCTTTGACTTTTTTTCCTTTTATATAGTTAACACAAATTAGTTATTAATTGCATTTTTTCCTGCTTTCACATTATTCTATGTGCTTTTTCATATAATTCTATTCTCATTATCTTGATCATTCTTGTTGCTAACTTGCTCATGATTACTTTTGCTTTAGGTATTTATTTGGTAGCATCTTTTGGCAGCAACCTATGTTTTAGAGATCCTTTGGAATACTAGAGGTTGTAACATGGCTAGGAAAGCCAAGATCAAATAGTAATCTGTGATTGATTGGGAATAAGTCAGATGGAAAAGTTGATGATTCCAATGTGCTTCTGATTATTTGAGGACCAACTAACAAATTTTGGTATTTTCTTCACTCCTTGCTTCTCCTTTCTTGCCTTTTGATTTCTTCAATACTTGGTGAGCTCTTTGATTTAAAAAAAAAAAAAAAAAAAAAAAAAGGAGCTTATAAGTCAGCTTTGAATTCTAGTAGCGATTTTCCTAAAAATCAAACTGATAATAATTCTAGGTTGTTGGGAAGGAATTTGGAAGTAATGGGAAAAAATCAAATGTTGTGTTTGCTTTTTGCAACTTATCCAATAAGGCTAATTTTCTTTCTGACTAGCAAGAATTTCTTTTAACCAAACTTTCTGCAGAATTAGAAGAGAAATGATTATTATTTTTAAAAGAATATAAATAGTTTCCAGCTCTTTCTTCCCAGAGGTGTGAATTTCAGCTAATTTCCTTGGTGGATTGAGGAAGGGGATGTCACTTATTTTCCAACTGCTTAATTTTCTAGAATAAAGATGAGCCTTTTGCATTACTGAATAGAATATGTGTTTTGCTATATCTGTCCAAGTGTGGCATAATCTATAATGATGCTTCCTTTTTGTTTCTTGGAAGGTAAGGAAAAGATGGATGATGTCTTAGTGGAAGGAGGAAGCTGCTAATTTTATTGTTATGGCTTATTAATAATAGAATTATATACTATTAAATTTGCAAAACATTTACATATGTTATTTTGCTAGCTTCTCACAATAGTTCTGTAAGGTAGGTGGTGGTATTGCCCCCATTTTATGGATGTGAAAACTTGAGTCAAGTGATCCCAAAATATGTAAGCAAGTATCCTGTCTGAGGTAGGATTTAAATTGAGATCTGCCTGAGTCCAAGTCTAGCATACACAGTAGATAAAGAGGAGGAAGGGAAAACATTTTAAGTTCTCTCTGAGCCATCTTAAGTGTGATGGTAGTGCTATATTTTTTTATTGTATTTTATTTTTAGTTATGTTTTGCATCAATGATTTAAAACATATATTCCTCCTTTCACCAGAGGGACAAGAAAACCTAAATTTTCAAATCTAGTCTCAGACAAATATTTAGCTATATGACCCTGAACAGTAACTTAACCTTTGTCTTCCTCAGCTTCTTCAACTGTAAAATGGATGTTATAATAGCATCTGCCTTGTAGGATTATTATGAAGATCAAATGTGATCTTAGCATAGTGTGTGGCGCATAGTAGATGCTTAATAAATAATTGTTTCCCTCAACCTTTCCCCACTGTGTAGAAAAAACAGAAATTACAGTGATAAAGGTTAGACCTTTTTCATTATGAGGTAAAAGTTACCTGATTAAAATTAAGGACTACTTCCCTAGATTGTTCCCCAAGCCATTTTTTTTTTTAAATAGTTTTTATTTACCAGATATATGCATGGGTAATTTTACAACATTGGCAATTGCCAAACCTTTTGTTCTAATTTTTTCCGTCCTTCCTCTCTCCCCTAGATGACCAATACATGTTAAAAGTACAAAGTAAATACATTATATGTATACATGTCCAAACAGTTGTTTTGCTGTACAAAAAGAATCAGACTTTGAAATAGTGTACAATTAACCTGTGAAGGAAATCCAAAATGCAGGCGGACAAAATTAGAAGGATAGGGAATTCTGTGTAGGGGTTCATAGTCATCTCCCAGAATTGGGTGTAGCTGGTTCAGATCATTACTGCTCTATTGGAACTGATTTCGTTCATCTCATTGTTGAAAATGGTCACATCCATCAGAATTGATCCATCATATAATATTGTTGTTGAAGTAGACAACGATTTCCTGGTCCTACTCATTTCACTCAGCATCAGTTCATGTAAGTTCAGGCCTTTCTGAAATCATCCTGTTGATCATTTCTTACAGAACAATAATATTCCATGATATTCATATACCACAATTTATTTAGCCATTCCCCAATTGATGGGTATCCACGTAGTTTCCAGTTTCTGGCCACTACAAAGAGGGCTGCCACAAACATTCTTGCATATACAGGTCCCTTTCCCTTCTTTAAAATCTCTTTGGGATATAAGCCCAGTAGTAACACTGCTGGGTCAAAGGGTATGGACAATTTGATAACTTTTTGAGCATAGTTCAAAATTGCTCTCCAGAATGGCTGGATGTATTCACAATTCCACCAACAATGTATCGGTGTTTCTCTTTTCCCACATCCCCTCCAACATTCTGTATTATCCTTCCCTGTCATTCTAGCCAATCTGATAGGTGTATAGTGGTATCTCAGAGTTGTTTTAATTTGCATTTCTCTGATTAATAATGAGTTGGAGCATCTTTTCATGTTACTAGAAATAGTTTCAATTTCTTCATCTGAGAATTGTCTGTTCATATCCTTTGACCACTTATTAATTGGAGATTGGCCCACGCCATCTTTTGTAGCAAAATTTTTTAAACGGGATAGGGGAAAGATGGTAGTTCAGTAATAATGTATTTCTATCTAGTACTATATGCAATCTTCTACACCCATAGTCCCCTACCCCGGTGATGAAGGGAGGGGGAAGTAAATCATCTCAACTTTTCTTCAGGGCCAAGCTTGATCCTTTTAATTTCAATTTGAGAGATTTAAAAATTGTTTCCATTTACAGTGTGAATATTGTTTTCCCAGTTTTGTTAACTTCAGTTATCTGAGTCTTTTCACAGGGACTGCATTGAGTCTCAGATTGGAATTGTTATAGGAAATTTTTTTTTTTTTTTTATTCATTTTTCCAAATTATCCCCTCCCTCCAATCCCTCCCCCCGAAGACAGGTAATCCCATACATTTTACTTGTGTTACAATGTTATAGGAAATTCTTAAAGACATTCTCTTTCGTAGTATAGTCTCAAGAGTTGCCCAGAGCACAGAGTAGATAATAACTTGTACAGGTCACAAAACCTGTACCCCAGGTCTTTGTGGTTTTGAGACTGTCAACCTTATCACTATTCCATGTTGCCTTTCATAAATCCTTCCCCTGTTTCTTTGAATTCTTAAGACAAAAATAATATTCAGTCAGTTAATTTTGCTGTTGCTCAAATGATTTATTTCCAAATATTTGCTACCACAAAAAAGTCTGTTATAAATATTTCTTGTGCATATGGAACTTTTTTTTTATCTCTGATCTCCAGACAGCAAGACTTTTGGTTCAGAAAGCAATGGCATTTTCATTATTTTATTTTTTTTTAAATGGCTTTTTTTTTTTTTTTTTTTTTTTTTTTTTAAATAAAACCATAATTCCAAATTTCCAGAATGATTGTATCAAATTGCCAGCTCCACCAGGGAATTAGTCTGCCTGTCTTCCTTCAGTATCTCCAATATTAAATAACTTTGAAACTGCTGTTATCTTTGTCAACTTTTCTGGATGTATGAGGTAAAAATCTTAAGTAGTTTTGATTTGCATTTCCTCCTTTTAGTGATTTAGAACTTTCATTCATATAGTTTTCAGTAGTTTACTCTAATCCTTAGACCATTTATCCATTGGAGAATAAGTACCATAAATTTTAAATAAATGAATTTAACAATAAAAAGTTGGGAGTAAACCATCCTTCTTGGAAGATTTCACAACAAGAATTAAGTTCTTTTTCTAAGTTTGAATGGAATAAACATTGTAGCCCTTGCTTAGCACATAGTAGGTGCTTGAAAAATATTTGTTGACTGACACTTCCCAGACTGCTGTGATTTACAATGCAAAGTGTTACACGGGCTGTCACATGGAGTAGTGGGAATAATCTGCCAAAGGAGATTATGAAATTTTCTGGCTCCAGAATGCAGCAGTCATAATCTGTCTACTACGTGTAGATTAAGGTTACAATTGTTTGAAGGTTTGAAAACTAGATGGTCAGTATCCTTAGCAGATTTTTAATCAATCCACAAACCTTTTTACATAAAAACGCCTACTTCTCAAAATCTACTTCTTCTAATTCCCTCTAATCCTATTTCTGGTCCTCTGAGCTGGCTAGAGCTACAGTGTTGAAACTATTATGTAGCAGAGAATTTTTATGTAAAACAACATGGTTTTGGTTGGGAAGCTAAATGCAAGATCTCATAAAATCCCTTCCAGCCTTGTGATTCCAGTATTCACTTTCCTGTTTCTTCAAATAAACCAAAAATTGTCCAAAAGGACTTTAACTATCTTTTCAGGAATTGTGCTTTGTAACTCTCTTGCTCTATCTTATTCCATGCTTAGAAATTTTTTTTCATACTGCTGCTTTCCCTTCCTAAAACGTAGTATATTTTGTCTCCTTCAGGAGTATATCCTCCTTTCCTCCAGGGGAGTTTTTAATCTGTTCGTGAGCCATATAGGGTACTGTATGGCACTTTCTCCCTCAGCAGGGTCCTCTTCTACTTCTCCTGACTGTCTGTTACCATGGCAACCGGCAGCTGGGCTAGAGGGAGCTGTGCTCAGCCTGGGGCCAGATGGGAGGAGGCAGGCAACAGATCTTGTAGGGGCAGTTCTCTGTGTGCCTGTGGAGAAGGGCTGTAAAGAGATTCTAAGAAAATGAAGGACATCTTCATTTACTGCAGTCATCTTCTAATTCCCTTGGGTCTTCTGAAAAGCCAAGGAGTATTGGTCTCCTTTTGCCATCATGTTTCATGTTAAGGGAATACTGGGATTGTAGTTTGTGTATGAGTTCTCAGCAGGAGTAGATCTAAGGCCTTGACATCTAGCTTTAATCCATGCCTGATTGCACATATTCATTGCTTTTTGGGGCAATGGTGTACAAATTAATGTTATATTTTATTTTCTTGCTATACTTTCAAATTATCTTAACTGTATTTTAAGGGAAGGATGACTTTCTATCTTGAATCCAGCCTGCAGTTATCAATTTTTAAATATCCCTTAATCTATCTTTCTCTGATGTTCAGTTATTTGAATTGTGATAAGGAGAGCTTTGAGACAGGTGTCAGGTGTAAGGTATGTGTGAGGTTCTTTCTTCAGTATATGAGCATATCTTGAATGTGAAGTTACTTCTATTGAATGTGAAAATGTCTGTTTTGGGATTTTAAATCCTCATCTCTAAGAGTGAGAAGAGACTTTGTAGCCTCTCATTTTATAGGAAAGGAAGCAAGCTCCCAGAGGTCAAAGGATCTCTTCAGGGCTGTTCATTGAACTGAGGCTTATTAAAATGTTTCCCTCAATAATAAGAATTCTCCTTTATTTTACTCATAACATCTTTTCATTATTTTGTTCAGAGCTGGAATGGACCTTAGGTGTCATCTTATTCAACCTCTTCCTCTTCATGAGGAAATTTGGGAACCTAGATCATATGGCAGAGTCAAAATTTGAACCCTCTTTTTTGGACTCCAAATATTTCAAATATAAACTACTGCTAGTTATACTTGTAAAAAATTCACAACCTCTCAATATTTAAGTAAGTGTAGCAGCTAGGTAATGCAGTGGATAGTGTGCTGGGCCTAAAGTCAGGAAGATGAATCTTCATGAGTTCAAATGTGGCCCCAGATACCCACTACTTGTGTGACTGTGAGTAAGTCACTAATCCTATTTGCCTCATTATCCTTTCCTGTAAAATGAGCTGGAGAAGGAAATGGCAAATCATTCTAGTAGCTTTGTCAAGAAAATCCTTGTGAAGTCAGAAGTATAACATGCACTCCTAGCAGTTACTATTACCAGTCTGTCATAGGCCCAACAGAGTACCTTTGCCCACTGACCTTTGCAGTGTCAACTCTACCCAGCTCGCCTCCTCTGAGGCCTTCAAAGGTCTTTGGCCACGATCTCTTGAATCTATAGTTTAATAACTGGTAGCGCACTCAATAACAGCCACATGTAAACTTAAAAGCCTTTATTATACCTACTCACAGAATACCCTGACTTAATGCCTGACTTGTTAGCACCCTAGTGAACACCTAGTCTGAAGACCCACGTGTTCACTTCCAAACTCCTTACCTCTCGGCTATCCATCAGCTTGGCTCAGCTACCCCAGGTTTGGGAGCCAGGTTAAAGAGAACGACTGCTGTCTGCAGTGGGCTTATAAAGGGCCTGTGAGGTCACACACACAGCCAACCATCTAGAGAGCCGTCACTCATTACGAAGCTATCTCAATATGGCCAGGATCCCACCCACAGGGCAGTCATATATCCACAGAGATTACTTCCTGGGGCACTCAATCTCCTGTTGCACTGTGCCCGCCCATTTAAAGGACCTTTACAATTCTCTTCTCTTGTTTTGCTTGAACCGCATCCTTATAAGATGAGTCAGATGTGACTGAAAAATAACTGAACAACAACAAAAAGTTTATTAATTTTTAAACTTTGAAATGCAATTTATACTACTTATGTAGGTACTGAATTAATTATAATGTCAAGGTACCCAGCCAGCTCTTGTCCTCCACTTGTTTAGTCATTGTTTCCAAGACTGTTTTTGAGGATTAGAATTGCTAATACCAGGTACTATTTGACTGGACACTGAGATTGTCATCTCTTGGCTTGGGCACTTGATCCTAACAATTATATTTTTATTTTCCCTTTCCTTGAATACATGCAGTACCCCAGAGACAGTCATTTAATCTTTTGACAGAACGTTTAGCACAGGCACAGAATTGTGGAATTGTGTGATTGAATTAGGAGCCTTAATAATCTAGTTCAGCCCCCACCCCTATCATGTAGATGGCATAGTGATGCTAGAGGTTTGCCCAGGATTGCATAATGAGTTAGGAACAGAGCCCAGGACCCAAACTGAATTCTCCTTACTGCTAATCCAGGACTTTTCCTGTCTCTCTTATGCCAGCATGGTTACACAAATTGTCTTACTATATCTCTGTATGGGGAATGAAAGGGAAGTCTTAGTGATGCTAATGGTAAAAAGAATGCTGTTTTTGATTAGATTATTTCCCACTCACCAAGTTATATGTTCTGATTTTGTGTTTGTATAGCATTTCTTTGTCTAATAATGTAACTGCTTTTTTCCCCTCTTGTTGCACAGCTAGAAAAAAGGTGTAGAAATCCTATGTTAGATTCTATTTTTGTTTTGTGCTTTTTAATGGAGCAACTCATGAGGAGAGTGTGAATTAATTAGTTTTTTTTCCTTGTTCAGAATACGTGAAAAGGTACATTCAAGGAAAAAAAAAATCTTACTTGCTCCTAACTTTATGATGATAGGTAATGGGTATTAGTATTAAAATACCCTCTTTGAGGATATTTATGTAAAGTCCTATTTGGAATGATTTAGGAGTAAGGGACTTGTTCTGCTGCATGTAAAGAAATAATAGCATATCATTCTTTTATCATTATTAGCATCTCTTAAGGAAAATTTCCTTAACCCTTTAATTTTCAATTGTAACATGGACCTGTCCAAAGTTGTATTATATTGGTAGATCATCTTTCCTCTTCATAGTCTAGGGCTAATGTCATGGACAGATGTTTTGACTGTAATGGATTTTAGTCACTTGCAACTACCATGAATGAAGAAAATCAAAGATTCTATTACAGGTCTACTGTGCTTTTGTATTTTTAATCCCTCTCATTTGAGGGGGGGAGAGGGGAAAAGAAAAAGAGCTATAGGAAGGTAAGTTGTGATTGCAGATCCCTCCTATCAGATGAGAATGTGCTTTAGCACAAATAGTTGTAGATTGCACTGGTATTTCTGTCAGCAATCCAGTAAATATTTTTCATATATAGGAGAATAGATTATAGTCTTTCTTCTTGTCATAAATTACATAAAAGAACAAAGCAAGAACTTGTCTTTCTCTTAGAGATGAAGATGACATCAATGACGTCACTTCCATGGCAGGAGTCAACCTCAGTGAAGAAAACGCCTGCATCTTAGCAGCAAATTCTGAACTAGTCGGCACACTGACCCGTTCTCATAAAGAAGAACCATTCCTTTTTACAGGGGCTCTCCAAAAGAGAATTTTAGACATTGGTAAGTTAAAATGTTTCAAAATGTGACAAGTAAAGTGCTTGATGTTGATCCATGTGATGAAAAGGCTGCAAAATACTAAATATCACATTTGACCAAATTAGCTATTGAGATAAAAAGCTTTGCAGGCAAGAATTTCTAGTCTAATGGCCTCAGAACTCCTTAAAAATTAAAGATTCTCTAGATTTCATAGATGTTGGGGAATTTTTTGTTTTGTTTTTATTTTGGACATGAAAAATAATATACCTACACAGAAACATGTACTCCCTGCATTTTATATAATTTCTAATTTAGATAGCAAAATATCACATTATCTGTTCACATTTCTTTGGTTTAGAAGAGGACATTGCATCTTTTCATATGTGGACCCATATACACACATTTCCTTATATGTTCTTCCTGTCATTTCATAGATTTTATAGGGATATGACATAATGGTGTGTGTGTGTGTGTGTGTGTATGTGTTTGTACACATGCATATATAAAAATTAGCCACGGAGAATAATGGTGGTTTCTTGTTGTTGTTTTTTATCTTAGTCCTTGAGTAAGAATCATCCCATCTCATTCTTAAAAGGACTCATGACTGTGGAAAGTAAGGATGTTCTCCTTTAGGCCAGAGAAATTGACAGAATTCCATTTTACATGCCAGTAATCTGGATCTCAGTTTTGGAGATGCATATCCTAATATTACTGGAAGCATGTATGATTTTCTTATGGCCCTACTTCATTGTTATCCAGATAATATCCTTTTACCATCTGGTCTGTTGATTGAAGGAATCATACAACTAAGTTTTCAGTGAGGCTATTTATTTTTGTTTGAAAGAATGATTCAAAAATCTCATAGAGCTAGTCCTTTTGAGACTTAATCTTTGTCTATGTATTTTTTTAAATTACCACCTCTATTTCAGGTTTACTTCACATTTTTTTTTTTTTTTACTTCACATTTTAAAAGTTCATTTTTATTCTGTACTTAAACATGAAATAAATGGCCTTTCCAAATGCATACTTGAATAGTAGAAAAGGATTGTGACACAAAAATGTACATCTTCTATGCATAGCTCATGTATTGACTATATGATAAATTTAGTTTATAGTTGTTAAAGCTTTCCTGGTTGTTTGTGCTTCTTTCTTGCCTTCTGTTATCTTATCTTATCTTTTTTTTTTTTTAATATGAAAGGTATATTTCATACTCAGCTAATCTAAGAAAATATAGTGAATATTTACTGAATATAAGGCACTTAATAAATCCAGCATGAGAAGCATGGTTTTTTTAAACTTGATTTTAGAATAATTTATTTCTTTTTAGTCTTCTAGACAAACGAAAATTTGCTAATTTTCTAAAAAGGAGATCAAGCTCAATGGATGCTAGTTTTGAAACTTCAGTTTTAACACATGCATATGAATGGTGATTGTATGTTTGCTTACCTCTTCTTGGGAATCTATCATTATAGTCATAGAGATAGCTCCCTATAACGTATCCTGGGATAAACAAAGTCCATTGTTAGATTTTTGTGTAGTTACTAATCTGTGGTGATGGCACATATACAGTTTTATCTGTATTTTTCTCCTATTTACTCCCTTATGGGACTGCTGTCATTAAGAGATGTGCTGACTATTGGATAGGAGCACATATTATTGCTGCACTGTTATTCTGCTTCATTCCTTTTGAAATCCATTTTTAGCATGATAAAAAACTTGATTGCATGAAAGGAAGACATCAGTGTTGACACAGGTATCCTGATATTCTGGGGTATTGTTTTGGGGTCAGGTATTTTGTGATTTTGGAGGGAGCATGAGCTATTTAGGAAGCTGATGCTGTTAAATATATAGCTTTATTGGAGCATATACATATACATATATATATATATATGTGTGTGTATGTATGTATGTATGTATATATGTACATATACAGACATTAAGAGATTTTCCTAACATGCACACAAACACACACACAATGAAAAACCTATTATATGTTAAATAACATTTTAAAATGAAAAGTAACTATTTTTTATAACTGAAAAAATTTAGTGAGTAGAATAGCATTGGTTCACAACTTTTGGAGGATGGAGTTAGGCACATGAAAATCTCAATGTCTGGTTCAATAGAAGATATTTGAATTCTTGTATCTACTTCTGCATTCAATCTTTCGTAACGTTATTTTTGTTGAAATATACAATACATATGTATTTGGGAAAAGAAGACTATTTTAATAAATAAATAAGATCTTAGTGTTATTTTGAAAATAGTTTTGACCCAATGAATCTGCCAGAAGAGAGTTTCAGAGGTACTCAGGAATATCTGGACCACATTTTTGAGAAGTTACTGTTAAGAATAACAAGCAACAAATATTTGTTTATAGTGCTTTAAAGCTTATGAAATACTTTATATATGCTAATTTAATCCTTAATACAAACCTGATAATAGTTTTTTACTATACTTCCTCTTTACAAACTCAGGGCTTTTTTTTACTGTATCTTTTTTTTTTTTTTTTACTGTATCTTTGCCAAAAGTATCTTTCAGGTATAGATGCTATCAAAAAAAAAAAAAAAAAAAACACCCAAAAAACAAAACAAAACAAAAAAACCTGTGTTGCTATAAATATGGGTTAATTTTTTTTTTCAACACAACATGAAACATACTATTTTATCCCAATTTTTTATTGTATGAAAATTATTTCTCCCTCTTGTGATTATCTTATCTCCCATAATAGTTAATTTTCAAATCACTCATTTGACTTTGACATGTATCTTGTGCTTTTGTTTCTCTGTGTGGTTATGAATTCTGTGACGTGCTCTCCTGGCAGTTACAATTACTAGTCTGTCCTAGACCCACCAGAGTACCTTTGACCACTGTCCTTTGCAGTGTGAACTCTACCCGGCTCGCCTCCTCTGAGGCCTTCTAAGGTCTCTGGCCACAATCTCTTGAATCTATAGCTTAATAACCGGTAGCGCACTCAAGAACAACCACGTGTAATCTTAAAAGCCTTTATTATACCTACTCACATAATGCCCTAACTGATGCCCTGCTTGTTGGTTCCCAAGTGAACACCTGGTCAGAAGACCCATGTGTTCACTACCAAAACCCTTACCTCTTTTGGCTATCCATCTTCGCTTGGCCACCCAGGCTAGGAAGCCAAGGTGAAGAACGCCAGGTTAAAGAGCCCACCTGCTGCCTGCAGTGGGCTTACATATGGCCTGTGAGGTCACACACACAGCCAATCAGCGAGAGAGTCACCCATTACGAAGCTATCTCAATATGGCCAGGATCCTGCCCAAGGGCAGTCCTAATATCCACAGAAATTACTTCCGGGCCTCAATGATGCGCTGTGGTGCAGCCCATTTAAAGGCTCCTTACAGAATTCATAGCATGTCAGAGAAGACAGTAAAACAGTGTGATACAAAAGACAAAGGTATGGACTTTAAATCCCATCAATGACATAACCTGACCTGTAACAAGTCTGTTAGCTGTGAAGCCTCAGTTTCTTCATCTATAAAATGAAAGAGGATTAGACTAAATCTCAGGTTCCTTTCAGGTTCCTTTCATTTCTTGTTCTCTGATTAATTAGTCTTTTGATCACAACCATACAATCGAAGTATGATTTTGTAGACAGTGGATTTTTTATCTTACTTCATAAGGGAGAGACAATATCCTTCAGATTCCTGCAAAGGAAACTGGACTTTTCAGAGCTGCCTTTTCTCTAACCTTGCTCTCACTGTCTAGCTTATAGGTTTTCAGCTTGAAAAGAGGTAATTAAACATTTTGTGGTTTTAAAAATGTGGAGACAGTCTCAAACAACTGCTTAATATAACTCTTTGTTAAACTCAAAGTAAAAGTCAATATTTTAAATGATCATGTCAAAAAAATATAAGCTTTTTGAAGGTACAAACTATTTGATTTTTGTTTTTTGAATTCCAAACATCTACCATGATGTCTTTTATGTTGTCTTGTATTCAAATGTTGTCTTATAACTGAAAAGAGTTTTAAAAGAGTTGAATGGTCTGTCTCCTTGGGTGAGAAAATTTGTCTCATCTTTTGTTTGCATGATCACATACATAGTTATATTTTTAATTAATTAATTTTCCATATTTAGTAAGTATTTGTTTTCTCTCCTTAGAAAAAACAAATCCCTCATACTCGAGCAAAATACTCAAGTTTTCATATTGGCTATATCCAAAAATCAAACACTGTTGTCAGTATAATTAAAAGATTTTATTTGGCTACAGTTATATGTTCATGAATTTATTTAGGTTTTGTAGTGCATGTGGGTGGATGCACACTTCAAAAATACTCTTTAGCCACTAATGAGGAAGCATTAAAGTAATATTTTGCCTTTGGGTATGCAGTTCAAGTTGTTTTCATGAAACTTTCCATATTTAATCAAGGAATTTTGCCATTCCTCTCTTAATAACAAAGAAAGGGGTTAGTAACACCTTTACACAGATAAGAGATTTTTCAAAAGGACACATAAGTTGATACTTTGGTACCTGATACTGTATATAAATCGGTAATCAGCTTGCTTGTTACTTGTAAGAAACAATGTCCTTCTGTGCAAAAAACGTATAGGGTTTAAAAACATGTAGAAAGAATAGATTTCCAAATTCGTTGAAATAAATAGCATGAATTGTTAACAAGTACTGTGTTAAACAGGGAACAATGCAATTTTCTATTTTAAAAATTACTAAAATTAACAGAATATGTCACTAATTTCTACAGTTATTGTTCTCCCCCTTGAAGACTAGACTTGATTTGTGTTCTTATTAACTTTGTCCTATAAATGACCTTGCATGGAGAATGATTCTAGGGGCTAAGTGAAACAATGTCTATATTTTCTGAAGCTTCAGGCTAAGTTTTATTAATGTAATGTCTAAGATCTTTGAAGTTGTGACTTTACCAGGAAAATCATAATCTCCAAACCTTTATTCATAATGGGTATGACTTCCAGGGGGAACAGAATACCTGCTGTGCTAATTATTTCAATTATCAGCTACTGCTAAAACATGTAATGGATTTTCTCTGCTTCCACAGGTAAAAGGCATGACATTATGGAACTTAACTCTGATGTTGTGAACTTGATCTCCCATGCTACACAGGAGCGATTACGAGGCCTTATAGAAAAACTGACTATAATTGCTCAACATCGAATGACAACCTGCAAGGTAAAGGAAATCATTAAGGAAGTTCTGAGTAGTAGTTTTTTTTTTTTTTTTTTTTTTTTTTCCCCTTTTTTCCCATATTAAAAGGTCCATTTATTGTATGTCTTCATAGTTAAATATCTTAAGGAAAGTAGCCAGGTTAAATTATTCTGTAGTTGGTATTTGTGTAAAATATTTCATACTTTTAATTGTTTTCATAATCCAGAAGATGCAAACGTATGTACACGTGGAAAAAATAAAATTAACATTTAATTTGTTATCCAAGGGTTTGTGTTGGAAGGGAAATAAATTAGGGTACCATGCTTGACTCCCTTTTTGTTTTGTAAAAATGGTAGCACCATGGTTTATCATTCATATCCCTTGTTAATATAAGGCACAGGAGCTCACTGAATGAAAGCTGATGTCCCTGGTGAATGCGACTGTCTGCATTTGTAAAAATCATAGAACCAAATGCGTAGTGTCCCTGGTGATGTGCTCACACTAGCCATTATCAAGATAAAGGCACTAGAGGCAGTTGTTAGTTTGGGGAGGAAGAAATGATTGGGTGGTGAGTAATAGATAATAGCCTATCTCTTTTCCTACATCAAGGAATGCTAGTAAGTGCATTTGGAGTAAGATTGCATGTGGATAAGAAAAAGCTGAGCTGAAAGATGTTAAAACATTTGGGTTTTGTAGTATGGTCACCACCATGATGCCCTAGCCGTAGATTAAGAGGAATTCAGGGGAACATCAGCTGCCACACCACCGGTGAGTCCCCTGGAGTAATTGTCCTACTTCTCTACTTCACTTAAACTTTGGGGAAGATTGGATTGTTGTTGCTGAGGTCTTCAAATAACATAATTTTTTAGTGAAAATTCATTGGGCTGAATACCAGCCATATGAACTCAGCAGTAGAAAAGGCTCTGGAAAAATAAAACCTGAGGGATCAAGACCATTGTTTCCAGAGCCCCAGGGAGTGAAGCTTTGTATACTTCTGGTTGTCGGCTGAACTGAAAGTTGTACATGTGAAGCCTCTGATATTAGTCTATCTTGAAAAGCAAGCATAATTTATATTGATTTTTTTTTTTTTTTTTTTTTTTTTTTTTTGGTCCCCCACTATGGGTTAAAAAACAATTTCAGTTTCTAAAGTTTGTTACTTTTTACATTTTTGAGCAATGTTTATTCTTTTTAATTCTTTTTTTTTTTTAAGCAGCTGTATTATTATTTTAAATTTGCATGCATCAGTGTAGCCCCATTTTCATTGGATTATTCTTGTATAAATTTTAACATAGTCTGTCAATACTAATTGGTGATGAAGTTTTGGGATTTGTTTTAGAAAGTCATGTTTAGCATTCTAAATCTTGTTCAGTGTGCTATTGCTTGCCGTTTTTAGACTGGAACTTATTTTATGTGCCAATAGAACCTGTTGTAGAGTTTATTCTTCCCTTGGTGAGCTGGTTAACATATACCTTACTTTAAAAGACTTCATTAGGAAAAAGATTATGGCCTTCTCACCTTGCTGCCCCATACAGCTATCTCATTTCCTCCTGTTTCCATATAAAAGGAGCTATTCAGGTGGAGAGAAGACAGCTTACTACATAATCCTTTGTCTTAATTTACCCATGTTGTCTTCGATTTTGAATTCTTTGATATCAAGCTCATCTGAATCATCATTTTTTCCTAAATTGTCCATTCTGTCATTCTAATGATATTTGCCACATTTCTGAAGGGACAATTCTATTACTGACTACAGCTGGCATTTCGTCTTTCTAATTTCTTCTTTCACTTGGGTTGTTCTCTTTAGTTCTATACTTAAACCCAGGTTCACTCGCAGTGCTTCCTATTCGTGTAAATAAAACACTGTAAAGAGGCAGCAAGCCACACATTTGGAGGTTCAAGGCATATAACTTGCTATTGCTGTTGCTGCCGGGTGTGTTTCCCGTGACCTTGTCTGCAAGCTATTTGCTGGAGAATTGGTTCACTTTTTTTCTCAATAGGAAAATGCCATATTTCCTTTGTTGTATATAGTTTGCTTCCTTGATATTGATAGCATCCAGTCTATGTCATTTCTTTTATTCTTAGTTGAGTATTTAATGTAGAGTGGTCCTAAAATTAGGTGAAGTGTGTCTTTTTTTTTATTTTTCCCCCTGTTTTTGTCTGAAAAATTCAGCTGGGTCCACCAGCTGGATAGACAGGAAGGAAGGTAGTGAGGTCAGGCTAGGTATTTAAAAGGTTAGAGACTCAGTAGGAAGAAAGGGAGGAACTCATCTGTGGAAGAAACATCTGGAAAAGTAAATAAAGGTGGTTTATGCCAGGGGCAACTGTATTTGAGTAGGAGAAATCTCAGCATGTAAAAAAGATTGGGCCAAAACTTTTTGATTTGTGCCCCCTTTCATTTAGTATGTTGTGTTCCATTTTAAATTAAATCCTGTCAGTAAACTATCTCCAGAGTGTCTGAAAATGAAAATGGGTAAAGATGAGGTATTTAAGAAACCACTAGTGATTTTGTTTATATACTTCTATGGTAGGCCTATAATTTATTCCATACTTTTAACTTGTATTATTTAACTCTATGAAACATATGAAGATTCTTTTTATATTAGACTCTTAGCAAAATAAGTAGTACTGTTACATCTTTTCTTCTTAAAGTATGTAATATTCTTTTGATCTGGTTAAACTCAAACAATAAAAATTTAATTTTAAAAGGAGAATTCTGGCCATATGAAACTCCCTTCCTTCTCCATCCTCTCTGGCTAATTGAAAATCCTTATAAGAATGAAAGAAAGATGGGGATGGGCACCAAAGATATTTATGAATTTAAGCGGTTTTAAATATATATCTAGCTGTGGATTAATTATTTCAAGAAGCATTGTTTGTCTTTAAAATTTTCTATAAAGGTCATTATTAAAGAATGAGTTAACATTAATAATTTTTAAATAACTTTTTTTTTAATCTAGCATTCCACCTTTAAAAAGACAGAGGAAAATGTGAAGTTGTAATAGTGTTCAAGAAAAAATTTAGAAAATACTAAATATAGAGAGCTTTTTTACCCAGAGTATTTGAGTCAGTGGAACTTTTCTTGTGATTTTTCAATGTTAACTGTTCAGTTATATGCAGATTACGTTAAGTTTTTACCCAATGTTGTAATTATAACGTTAAATAAATTTTGCTTTATTCTGAATTTTACAAAGAATTTAAATTACAAGGAACAGTTATACAGGTATATATGTGAAACCATTCTATAGTCAGAATAATTTTAAGAAAAGTGTTTATTTCCTATCTTTTTTCTATTACTATTCTTTCTCCTCATTCTTTCTACATTTTTAACCATGGGATAGATGATTCTTTAAAACTTGATGAATGTTAAGTAATAAATCACATAATTTAGATTATGTAGTCTATAGCTCAGTCTTATTTTCAACTTTTTATTGATAACATTTTCTTATTTTGATGTTTTAAGACTTAGCCAAAGAAATTATTAATTTGACCTAAACTTTTTTGGGGAAATTAATTGTTTAATTACCTTTCTGTTTCTAGGGAAGATATTTAAAAAACATCATGGTAGAAGGTAGAAGATATATAATCACTATCTCCTTTCACATACATCTCTTCCGCTATATTAGTATTAAAATCATTTGTTGTCCAAAGATCTATCTATATGAAATAGGACTTGTTTCTATAACCATTGTTTGTTTCTTTCTAGGAAAGTGAAAATTATGTCATGTCTAGTGATACCAGATCACAACTTAGATTTCTTGAGAAGCTGGATCACATTGAAAAGCAACGAAAGGATGAAGAAGAACGAGAGATGTTGCTCAGAGCAGCTAAGGTGGGGACTTAATTCTCTTAGCAGTAAATGTGACTTGATGGTAAAGTTGGGATTTATTTGATTGCTTGCATTCTTAGTTATGTTAAATAAAATATGCCTATTTTGTCTCAAAAAAATCTTTCTGTGATATTTTGATTTTATATCAGTTTAATCTGCATGGTTGACTGTAGTAGGAGCAGTCACATTAATCTGTTGAGAAATATATCCATTGAGACATAATATTTGTAGTGTTGTATTGTAGTATGAATATGTCAAAGCTGAATTTGAGAGAAAAAAGTCTGGAGAGTAAGGAACAAAAGGGGGAGACCAAGGAAGAAAAAATACTTGACAATAGAAGAAATGACATAACATATTAAGAGCCAAAAAGCAGTCATTTTTATTTAATATTGTATTGGACTTTTTTTTTTTTTTTTTTTTTTTTTTTTTTTTTTTTTTTTTTTATTACAGCTTTTTATTTACAAGATACATGCAAGGGTAATTTTTCAGCATTGACAATTGCAAAACCTTTTGTCCCAACTTCCTTCCCACCCCTTCCCCCAGAAGGTGGGTAGACCTATACATGTTAAATATGTTAAAGTTGTATTGGACTTCTTATGCTACGTGGAACCTTAATTTCTTTGGTTCTCAATTCCCCACTATAAAATGAGAGGAATTTCTAAAGTGCCTTCAAACTTTATCTAAATTGGAAGAGACTGCAATCTTCTAGTCTAACCCAACCCATCCAAACCTTTCTTGAGTTGCTGATTTGAGGAGCATTTTATTTGTTTGACTGGCAGAGTTTGCAGGGATAATAGCTTCCAAGTTCAATTCTATTCAATACTATACTATTCAATAGTATACTGATTAGTTTCATGATCTAGCCTTCTTGTCACAACCATTGGCTTATTTTACATTTCATTTCTCTTATCCCTCAATTCCATTATTGCTTTTATTAAGAGTCCACTATCCCACTGATCCTTTCTTGTTAGCCTCAGTTCTCTTGGCCAGAGAAAAGATGAGGTGTTACAAGCAAAGGATCATTAGAGTTCCTTCTGTTTTTGAGATTATAATTGTGTGATTATAAATGTAACAATTTCTTTCTCATTCTTAACAGTATAGAAATCCTAAAAATAAAAACATTTTTTTACCTTGTCTCTCACCAGAGTTTTTTGAGGGGAGTGTGGGTATTGGATTAAAGAATGGCAGTTCAGAAGTAGATCTTTATTTAGAGGATAAATTTGAGAATTATTGGCTTAATGTTAAATTGCTCTCTTCGAGCTGATTGTTTTGTGACTGAACAAGTCACTTCAGTTCTTTATATTTAGTCTGGAGATAAATTTGTCTGTGATGCACTCCAGTAAGATTTAATATCTCTAAGGCTTTTAACATCACTTTTAGAACATGATCTAAATACAAAATACTGCATTATGATGAGGAAATATTGTTGCACAGACCAATTATAGTGTCTCCCCCATCTCCCTAGTAGGAAAAACAGACCTATTATAAACAATAAACCATTTCCAAAATACTGAAAAACTTTCATTTGAAGTAGCACTAAACTGAAATACCCAGGTTTTTTCAACTTGATAGATAATTAAAAAGTATTTTATTATATGGATAATGTTGGACTTGGAATTGAGAAGGCCTGGGTTCAAATTCTGCTTTTGTTACTCTGTGGCAATATGCAGATCATTTGTGATTTACATTGGTAGAGTGAGGTGCCAACACTGCCATTCAATCACAGATCTGTAATGCTTTCTTTACTATTAGACTTATTGAGTATATTTAAATGTATTTGTATTGATTAGATTTGAAATAAAATTATCTTAATTAGATTTGTAGCTAAAATTGGAGTTCTTACTAGTTACTTGATGAAGACTTTTAAAATTACAGTAATCTTAAATCTTAATTCATTTTTTCAAATAGCCACAGTGAAATCAGTGGCAGTTAAACATGTACAACAAAGCACTTCACATTTTTGTTTGGTTAGTGGTTGCAGAATTTCATAGCTAGAATAAATTTGATTTATATGGGTTGGATAACTTTTTCAAGGTGAATATATTTGTGTATATTTAAATGCATTCTGTCAGGTTATGAACTGGTGCCTGTTGGAGTCAGGAAGAGATCCTTTTCCCTAACGATAGAATTTAATTGGAGTTACTCTTTTTTGTGTGAAATGTGGCAACATTCCCATAGCTTTCTTTGTACAGTTTTCAGAATCACAGAATTGGAGAGTTGGAAAGAACCTCAGGGGCCGTCTACTCCAACCCATATGTGAAAGGGATCTAATGTTAGACAATTAGTTATCCAATCAATAGGAAGAGAAACCTCTGAAACAGTCTAAACTATTATTAAAACAACATTATTATTAGGACATCTTTCTTGATCATCATACATCATACCTATGTATATCCTTCACCCATTTCTCCTGATTTGGTCCTCTGGAGTCAAATCTAATGCCTCCTTCACATGATACCCTTTCAAATATTTTAGGTACTACTATTTTCCCCAAGCCTCCTCTGGTCTAAACATGCCCAGTTCATTGTTATGATATGGATTCAGGGCTCTCCACCATTCTGTTTGCCCTCCTTTAGATACTCTACAGTTTATGCTGCTTCTGAACAGCTTTGATGTCCTTAAATAGTGGTATCCAGAACTGAACACCATGCTGAAATAAGGTCTGGTGATGGTGGAGTGGAGTTGGAAGAGCACTTCTTGAAACCTAACCTATACCTCTCAATGTATTTCAAGATTACTTTAGCTTTGGGGTAGGTTGTGGTGGCTACCCCAATATAGCACTAATTTTTAAGCTAGCATGCTCACAGTTAAAGCCCCTAGATCCATTTTTATGGCACTGTAGTGCCATAGTTCTTTGTAGTTCAATCAGCATTTATTAAGCATCTTTTCTGTGTAGATACTGTCCTAAGAACTGAGGGCACAAAAAAATAATGAAAACAGTATATCTCCTCAAGAAGCTGGGAGTCCATTGGAATTACTGCACATTCTGTCCTGTGTTCTTGTTTTATGTCCTTTCCTAAATTGTAAGAGCATAGGGGTCAGCTTTTCCTTTTTAAATAAGTCTTTTGAAATGCCTAGCATAGGAATGAGGGGAGGGAACTAGGCCTTTGATTACATTGGAAAAGGGGAATTGCCTGGAGCATAGAGATATGAGTGGCTGTCCAGAATTGCACAGCTACTATGTGACACAGAAAGGACTTGAATCCTGGAGCTTCCTGCCTTCTAGGCTAACTCTCTGGCCATTAGATCATGCTGCCTCTTGCTTGAAACATAGTATATGTTTAACAAATATTTGTTGAATAGATGAGGAAGAATTTTGACCCTGATGGGTTACTAAACCAATAAGGAAGGGTTCCTATAATTTTCATGCTGAGATTAATTTTCCTTTTCTTTCCATGTCCAAATAGGCATGATTTTTTTTTTTTTTTTTTTTTTTTTTAGGAGATTGAAATCTTGTTAGAAGCCAGCTCTGGTCTTGACTTAATGCTACAACAGCTTATGAGTTCCTCTGCATGTTCCTAAAAGGGTTTCAGTAGGCCATCAGCAGTGTAGCTGGGGTTCTTGAGTCTGAAACCATTATTCTTTCCCTTTCTCAAACCATCTGTTTTTGATGTCAGCTTCTGACATGAACAACGTCATGCCTCAACTGTACCTGACTGACAGTGTTAGCATCACTTTCAGCATAAGCTTCCTCCAGGATAGAACAGCAGCAGTAGTAATAGCAGCAGCAGGTCCAGTTAAGAGCAAAGGGGAAGAACGTGGGGGTGGGCAACCAAACCTGTATTCTGGTATTTGTCCCTGGAGCTAGGATTTTCAATCACAAGAGAAAATTGTCATTTATTAAATATTTAACGGCTGCCTTGGTGTTTAGATGCTGTAATTTCTATTACAATTTTCTTTTCCTTTGATAGAGTCGTTCTAATAAAGAAGATCCAGAGCAGCTGCGATTAAAGCAGAAAGCCAAAGAGGTAAGACTTAGAGCTCACTATGCTCATTGCCTTTGTGTTTCAGAGAAGGGTGGCAGCAGTGCTAGCCTGCCAGCAATTAGGTCAGGGTTTATTTTGCTGTGGCATACCATTTGCAGAGGCCTTGGGGAAGGACAGGAACTGCCACAGGCAAGGGCAGTACTTCAAATAAGGTCAATGAATTATGAGCTTTCCTTTTAAAATTTATTTCCAAGGCTCAGGCCTGTCTAGAAATGGTTCTTTGTAAAGTATAGCAGTGCACTTGGTAGGAATATAATGTGGGATTAAAAAAAAAAGGGAAACTTTTGAGATTTAGCATCTGGGACTGTACAATAGGCTACATTTTTCCAGGGTAATTGTTCGTTTTGTAAATCTGATACTGCTTATAATTCTTTGGCTGGGAGGCGGTACTGGGATTTAGTTTTAAATGGAAAATGCCTCTGGCTTTTAATTTTCTGGGCCCAGCAGTTTTCTGTTCTGGAATGGAGCCCTTGTTTCACACAGTTCATGTTTAGCTGCAGGGGTTTTAGTTTATAGCTTAGACTGGTTAAGCTTTTACTCCCAGAGGCCTCTGCATAGCAACTGTAGAAATCAACAAATAAGTTCATTTATGTCTGCAGCCTCCTCTCAGTAGCTGACTTTTTACATTTCCCAATATCCATTTCCTGACTTTTCTAGCCTCAGAGAAAAAAGCTCCACTAATTGGAGCTTATTTTAATTGAGCCTTAATATTGGATCTCACTGGAGTTGCCCCCAGAGCTACTGGGAACAGAATGAAATGAAAGTACCTAAGGTTGAAGATGTGGTGTGTGTATGGGGGTGTGTGTGAAATTTTTCACTTGACCTACAGATTCTTTTCCCTGCTGAATAAATCATCAAGCCTGTTCACATTTCTGATTAAGGATCTGACAGCAGACGATAATAAAGACAATTGAGGTGTGAGACGTGTGATATGGAGCTGAAGAAATTGGTTTCTATAGTTACTTGACTGATTTCATGCAATTTTTAAGGATCTTTGTGCTAAATGAGAGCGATTTTCTGAGCAACCTTTTTCCTTAACTGTGCCTCTTGAACTATGAAATTTGTTGTTGCTTAACATTGCTGCACTTGGCTCCTAGGTGCCAGCAGCAGCAGCAGGTTATTTATGAATGTTTTAAAGGCCCTTATTGTTTGGATTAATGTAGGAGCTGAGGCAAAACAAATGGAAATCTTGTAAGATATTCTTGCAATGAATTGTGTGGTGGGTTTTCTGTAAAGTAGAAGGGGAAACTATGTGAATTTGGGGGTAAAGGAATTTGGAATTGAATTACTAGAGATGATTAAGTAAGGAGCTTTTCAAGAAAGGGGAACCATGAAATAGGAGGAACACTTTATTTTAAGCTTAAAATTCCATTGACTTTACTTTTATTCCAATGCCATTTTTACTTGAACAATGTTATTTAAGTCATGGTGACTTTATTTTGGGACTACCTCCCTACTATAGTCTTAAATTGAATTTATACTTTTAAAATTTAGGTTAAAGTTTGTCTTTCCTTGCCTTCTTCATTTCTAGAAAATGACAAATTGATTACTTCTTATCCTTAAAGATCTCATTGCCTCTACTGTTTGCATAAGCACCTATATATTTTAGATTAATTATTTCCCTTTGAGTTTTTAATGTACCAGGTGTAATGGCATTGAGAAAATAATTTTTAAAATATCCTCAGTCGATAGAAGGTATTAGACCTTCTATTTTTCCGAGAGTAAATAACATCCTAAAAATATTGTACATGGCATATATTCATTATATAGAAATAATGCACAAATAAGCATATTAGAAAAGTACAAAAAAGATAGCTTTGTGAGGCCTGATATAATTCTTACTAACTGGGAATGAACTGAGAAAGTAGCATTTTATTTGGTCTTTGCAAAAATGGGAAGAAATTCAAACAGAGAGGCACACAGATGAGAAAGACTGGGGTAGAGGCAGATAATAATCTATTTGAAGCTAATTTTTGTTGTTGTCCCCTCCAAGTTTTTGAATACCAGGACATACTCAGTAAAGGATATCTCTTGTTCTCAAGAGGTACAAAGGATGACTTATTGAGTCTTTTGTGACGAGGTGGTGTTTTTATTTTTTAAAAGTAGCTGTTTGGGATGACAGTGTTGGAATAGAATTAATGGTAACAGTAACATTACATTGGATTCAGCTTTGGAAAAGTTTGGAGAATTTATGTAACAATTCTTAGAACTCCCAGCAAGTTTGGTAGAATCTTTCCCTTTATATGTTACCTTTGAATGTTACTTTATAACTTAGCCTTTTGTCCTAGAAAAAAAATGAATAACCTCTTTAAAAACCTGACTTTATAATTATACTTCATTGATTAAAGATCTTCTTTTTTTTTTTTTTTTTTTTTTTTTTTTTTTTTGTCATGTACCTTAATGCTTGATTATTCTTCCTATGCATTTTTTGAAGCAATTCACCATTTTCTTTTTTGGGAGAGTGGAAACTAGGTTGGTGGTGATTAGTTTTTTTTATAAGGATAAATTGTACTAAATTGTGAGAGCTTTTCTTTTCCATTGACTATACAAATTTATCATCACACATTCTTTTTTTTTTTTTTTCTTTCTAGATTTCTTCTAGGTTTGCCTCTAGCTAGTCCTTGTTCCATTGAAGTATTTCATGCCACATACTATTCTTATTGACCTTGTAGGTTGCCCTTTTGTTTGAAAATGTTCTTGTAGTCTGACTATATTGTCTGTGGGTGTCCCTGTAGTTTAGCTGTTATATTTCAGACTTCATTGGTGACCTTTTTTTGGGGGGAGGGGTATTTTGTTTTGTTTTATTGGTGCAATTTTGCTTGTTATCCTTAACATTTCCTTAAAATTTCAAGTGGTTGTCACCTCTTTTTCTATCCCAACTCACTGTTGAAAAAATCTTTTTTTAGGTAAAGATTTTTTCAACAGTGAGTTGGGATACAAAAAGAGACAGTCTATAGTACAGTTTCCTTGAATGTTTCCCTAAAACATAAGGGCTGACACCCCACTAGGACCTCTTATTTGCACAAAGTTTTAAATAGATCTACTAATTGCCAGATTCTGTTTTCAGAAGAGTCACATCAGCATTCAGTGCAGCTATAGGCGTATTTGATGTTAATCTTGGATACACAGTGCACATCTAACTCTCAATATTTTCCCCTCTTGTTCTATATACACTTCCAGAATTTGGGGGTGCATGCCATCTGGCCCTGGAGTTCAGACATTCAAATTTCTTAGTCATGTGTTATATTGTGAATCCCTATTTCTCTTTGGATTTTTTCTTCCTCCCCTAGGAAATATGTTTTGCATCTGTGCATACTGAGACAGTGAATTAATCTAATAACCATATATCGATGCCCAGTATTCCCATTTCCATGAAATGTCAGAGTTAAGAATGAAGAAAGAATGCATATCAAGTATTTAAAGCAGTTAGGAAATAAGAAACTTTGCTCTGAAATATTGGGGGTGAGTCTTAATCTACAAAAAAGATGCTGTATGAAAAGTTAAATAATGTAAACCATGAGACAACATGGGATATAAAGTAATAGAAAAGCCTTAAATAATAAATAAAAGTATTGGACCATAAGGCCAGGAACAGAGGCAAAGACCTAGGAAAGAAAGGGAAGAGTATATATTTTTAAGATGAGATTAGAAAAGATAAAGTCAATGAAACATTGTTAGTTTAATAGGCCAGCTATTAAATTGTAACAATCTGTGTTTAAACTCTACACTAGTTTTGAGTGGGCCTAAAGCCATGGAACACTGAAGAGGGCAAAATGAAATTTTTCATTAAAAACTAAATTCTAGCACTCAAATTTAATGCACTATGGAGAGGAGAGATTCTTGAGACCACAGGCTATAAAAAGGATATGTCTGTAGTAGAACAGAGATGAAAAGGTTTCAAAACACTGATCTTCTGAAAGAAGAAAGTAGGGAGGGGCTTTAATCTTTTTTCCCCCCTCCTTCAAAAGTACTGAGGATGAGATAAAGAAAAATACGGTCATGTGGGATCTTGGTTCATTTATCATTCTTAATTAGGCAAGTGCTGCTTAATAACTGACCACCAAACAGACTTTTGCATTAAGCTTAAAACAGCAAAACCAGGATACTTCAAATTTCAGTGTTTGTAGCCTACCTGATAATAAGCAGTTGATACTCGAGTTCTCTAAATATTAATGAAGAGTTTCAGAGGCTAATTAATTTCATTTAATCTTATTTGGAGACTTGACACATAATGGAGGCTTGATTTGGCTATACCTCCTGTTTAGCTGAGTTAATGCTTCATGAAAAAGAAGATAACCACATTTCATTTGGGACTTTCATACTTCTTGCAATAGTAGGCTCAAAGTATTCCTAAATGTAATGATAAGTTTCCCCCTAGTGTAGATGATCAGGGATCAAGATTCTTTTGATATTTTTATTCTAGGGAAGGCAGTGGGGTATAGGGGGTAAATGGGTAGGAGAATCAGTAGGAAGAAATACCAGTTGTTATAATTACAATAATAAGAGAGGTTTTTTTGTTGTTGTTGTTGTTGTTGTTTTTTTTTTTTTTTTTTTTTTTTTTTTTTTTGCTAAACCCATAGGTTTATGTTTGAAATTATTCTTCACAGGAATAACACAGGAAAGGGAAAGCGTGTGCATATGTATATTCTAAGTGAGGGAGCTGAAGAAAAATAGTGTCTGAAGCTATATTTGGAATGAATGAAATCACACTAGTTTTAGGGAAAGGGAGAGGGGGAATGTGCATCAACATTGTGGCGTACACCTTTCAGTAGATAGGCAGAGTGAAGGAACATTTTTTGAACTGAGGAAGCGGGCTAAAGGGACAGCCTTGATGAAGTAACATCACTACTGTCATGTTCAGTCTCCAGAAGTTCAGAAAACTCAAGATTTCATTCCCAGTGGCCTTCTGTCATGGGAATTTACTTTTCTTTCTTTGTGGAAATCATTAGGCTATGAATTGGTTGAGTATAAAGAATTTGTCTAATGATTAATTTTGAGAGTTCAAAGATAATTTCTGGTTACATATAGGTTTTCAATGAATTTTTTTGAGAGGGTGTAGATAGTGACTTTCTGTAACTTATTTGTATAAGTTTAAATTTTTTTAATTTAAGGTTAGTCAATCATTATGATTTTCTAGTATAAATTATGTAGTTTCAGTTAAGACAGTTTAATGTTACAAACTTATTTACAATAAATATGGGATTTTAAACTAAAGAAGGGATAAATTAATGCAAATAGTGAGGTAATATTTCAGTGTAATGATTGTTTAGTTCATAGCAAGGATCATGTCTGTGTTTATGAAGGTGAGGATATGATCAGATCTCTTCCGTCTTTGTTTTGAGATCAACTTCATAATTATCCTTCCCTGAGCATAGGAATAACAGTGCATGAGCTTACGTGTATTTGTTGTCATTTTTTATTCATTTCCACAAGAATATATGTTTTGTGGCCAACTACTAGGTTCTAATGAAGATGCCATGTGGGTATTGTTGGTCCTTGAGGCAGGCTTCCTTATAGGAAGTGGATAAATCTTTCAGGCTTGCATAATCTCATGCACTAGCCTCAAAGTGTATAATGCAGTTCTAATCATCCATTCCATTTCTTTTATATTCCCCTCTAAAGAGCTGCCTTTGATCTATTTTGACCTTTTAATTGGTGGAAAGGTATGGTAATGATTTACTTTCTTGCTTCTAGATTTATCATTTAGGGATTGTTTTGTTTTTGCTTTTGCTTTTTTGGCCTTTTGGTTTAGGCCTTGCTTTTAAGATGGGACCTTGGTATACAGCCTAGGCTTTTGTAGCTTGGGCAGAACTCTCCTTTGTAGAAATATTTTTAAGTAAATTAAAGTCAAAACTTGAATGATGTAGGTCCCTTTCCCTTACTGGTAGATTGGGAAACAAATGTCTCAAAATGGTTTTGTATCAGACATTCCAGAACCACCTTAAATGTGAAGAGTCTGCATATAAGTACTTAAAAGAATCTTTAAAATGTGGTGGAAAAGGGAGAAAGGAAGGATTTTCTTGAGCAGGGTGTTCAACTATAGTTACCGATGAGTTGTATTCACTCTGAAATCCAGAGTTTAATTAATATTATTACTTTTTAGACTTTAATACTGACTTTTTTATTTAATTTCTCATTCACAGAGTGAAATACTTTTCCCATTGTTTTTCTGGTGTGGATTTGACCCCGAGTTCTTTTTTTTCTTTTAAAATTTATTTATCTATCTATCTATCTATTTATTTATTTGCAAAGCATATGCATGAGTAATTTTTCCAACATTGACCCTTGCAAAACCTTTTGTTCCAAATTTTCTCCTTCTACCCCCCCCCCCCCCCACTCCTCCCCTAGCTGGCAGGTAGTCCAATACATGTTAAATATGTTGAAATACATGTTAAATCCAATATATGTATACATATTTATACAATCATCTTGCTGCACAATAAAAATCAGATCAAGAAGGAAGGAAAAGAAAAACTTTGGGGGGGAAAAAAACAAAATGCAAGCAAATAACAGAGAGTGAGAATGCTATATTGTGTTCCACACTCTGTTCCCATGGTTCTTTCTCTGGGTGTGGATGGCTTTCTTCATCACTGAACAAGTGGAACTGGTTTGAATACTCTCATTGTTGAAGAGAGCCATGGCCATCAGAATTGATCTTTGTAATAGGCTTCTTATTGCCGTGTATAATGATCTCTTGGTCCTGCTCATTTCACTTAGCATCAGTTTGTGAAAGTCTCTCCAGGCCTCTCTGAAATCATCCTGCTGGTCATTTCTTACAGAACATTAATATTCCATTACTTCACATACCATAATTTATTAAACCATTCTCCAATTGATGGGCATCCACCCAGTTTCCAATTTCTTGCCACTACAAGAGGGGCTGCCACAAACATTTTTGCACATATGGGTCCCTTTCCCTCCTTTAAGATCTCTTTGGGATATAAGCCCAGTAGAAACACTGCTGGGTCAAAGAGTATGCAGAGTTTGATAACTTTTTGGTATAGTTTCAAATTGCTCTCCAGAATGGTTGGATCCATTCACCATTTCATGTATCAGTGTCCCAGTTTTCCTCCATGTCTTCCAACATTTGTCGTTATCTTTTCCTGTCATCTTAGCCAATCTGACAGGTGTGTATTGGTATCTTTGAGTTGTCTTAATTTGAATTTCTCTGATCAATAGTGATTTGCAGCACCTTTTCATGTGACTACTTATCTTTTGACCATTTATCAATTGGAGAATGGCTTGAACTATTATAAATTTGATTCAATTCTCTATATATTTTAGAAATGAGGCCATTATGAGATCCTATAATCTGTTTTTTCCTAGTTTATTGCTTCCCTTCTAATCTTGTGCGCATTAATTTTGTTTGTACTTTTAATATATCAAAATTATCTATTTTGTGATCAAAAATGGTCTCTAGTTCTTCTTTGGTCACATTCTTTCCTCCACAAATCTGAGAGGTAAACTGTCCTGCATTCTTCTAATTTGTTTATGATATTCTTTATGTCTAGATCATGAACCCATTTCAATCTTATCTTGGTATATGGTATTAGGTATGGGGCTGTGCCTACTTTCTGCCATGCTAGTTTCCAATTTTCTCAGCAGTTTTTGTCAAATAGTGAATTCTTATCCCAAAAGCTGGGGCCTTTAAGGTTGTCAAATATTAGATTGCTATTGTCATTGATTATTTTGTTCTGTGAACCTAAACTATTCCACTGATCAACTTCTCTATTTCTTAACCAGTACCAAATAGTTTTGATGAATGCTGCTCTATAATATAGTTTTAGATATGGTACAGACAGGTAGGCCACCTTCATTTGCTTGTCTCTTCATTAATTCCTTTGAAATTTTTGACCTTTTGTTCTTCCAGATTAATTTTGTTGTTATTTTTTTCTAGGTAAAATAGTTTCTTGCCCAGAAAAGAAGCAAAGTTTTATTGTCTCTTTAAAGAATTGCTAAACTAAATTCAGAGAAAACCATCACTAGATTGGTTGTAGGGTGTAGATTTTTCAGCCAGAACTCTTGAAAATTGTTTACAAAGTTATATAAAGGTTGTGATCTTTGTTGATAGAGTAATCAAATGATTACTGATGAAATGAAACTGGAGTCAAGCAAATTATTCATTATGAAAGTTTTTTTTTTTTTTTTTTTTTTTTAAGACTTACTACGTCTCTTAATACTTGGATTATGTACCATATTCTTACAATATAATGGGGTTTGAGGTGAGGTCTGGTTATAATTTTGTTTTAATTAAATCAGAATTCTACTCTAATACTGTTTCATCATATTGTCAAAGCATTTGCCAGCTTTCCAAAAAGGCTTTAGGTACAGGTTTAGATTGGTGATGGACTTGGTCTATCATCTCTGTCCTAACTAATTTTGGAGAACTCATCACCAAAAGATTGGCTACTGAGTCTGACTTTTATTTTTAGTTGTAGCAACTTGGATTTGTTGTCTGCTAAGACAAACATAATTGCATTCCATATGGGCCAACAGAATAGCCACAATGTCAAAACTATTGTTTTTTTGAAATGTATAGATGAATATTGAATGATCATTTTTTTTGTGTTGAAGACAGACTTGTGTGATTCCAGTAACTTTGTTTTCCCATCTTTTTCTTCCTTTTTATTTTAATATTTTATTGATGCTTTTTAAAAAATTAGTTCTAGCAAATTTTTCCCCTCTTTTATAAAATCCTTTCTTAAACAATTAAGCAGAGAAATCATTATTGTTAACTGTGGCTAAAAATGTATTTAACAATCTGTATACACAATTTCCCACATCTTTGAGAGGAGGGAAACACATTGTCAGTTCTCAGGAACATTTCTCACTATGCTTTTTTTTTTTTTTTCTCTGCCAGTAAATAAATTGTAATTTAAAAAAAATCACAGTATTTAATGCAACTTCATTTATTGAAGAGTGAAAATTTTATGGCATTGTTCAATCTTAATTCTGATGTTACCCACCTTGACCTACAATACAAATGAATCCTTTTGGGGGGGGAGGGGAGAAGTAACTTGGCTAGTTTTTTTTTTCTTAGCTATGCATATTTGTTAAAGATTTTGTTAATTTTGCTTATATATATTCTGATATCTTTTGTGTTGCTTTTATGTTATTGTAATCATTATATATACTCTTTTTTTTGCATTCTTTACATGGCTTAATTCATACATATCTACGTCCTTCTGAGTTCTTATATTTATTTTTCTATTTTATCTCCTTTATACAAAGAGAATATGCCTTTCTCGTTGAACCTTCTGTCAGCTTCATAACTGATGATTCATTGCTTCTAATTGGGTATACCCAACTAAAAGTTAGGTCTAGGAGAGGCCATCATGTCACATATTCCAATTGTATTTGACTTACTTCTTCTAAAAGATCAGTTATTATTTCTATGGTTCTTTTAAAACTAATTTTCATTTTTTCCTTATCCTTAGTTGTCTTTGAAAGATATTAATCTTTTTCATTCAGAATTTCCTCCATAGAGCTTAACTTTCAAAGCTTTGTATACTTTCTAAACCAAACCACTTTGCACCATTAAGCCATAGATCAAAACCGTAAATTTTTATTTAAAAAGTAGGAATCCAGTGCAAATCCTAGAATAGCAGACATGGAATATACTCTATTGTTATTGTCCCAGTTATTTTTGGCTAAAGAACTACATTTCTAGAGCATTGATTTTAATTTCTTTGTGTCTATCTTTGGAATTATACTTTAAAGAATTGCCTATAGCAATGAAAAGTGACTTGCCAGAGGCTATATAATCTATGTGTGTCAGAGGTCTTCTTGACTCTAAAGCTATTTCTCAATTCATTGTGATAAAATATGCCTCTCAATATATAATATTCCTCCTCCTACTATGCAGTACTTAATGAACACTATTCTTCTTGGTTAGCCCCAGCAAATCTTACGTAAAAAATACATAGAGAAAATTGTGATCTTTGTTGGTGGAGGGTGCATCCACACTGATGAAATGATGGATCCTGGAAGTCTATAGCATACATACCACTATCCATTGAGCAGTGTATGTGCAATTGAGCTGACCTTAAGTTTTGCTGAGTAGTGAGTGGTAAGAGTCAGTCACTGAATATATTTTACTAGGAACCAGTTGTAAGAACTCTGGTTACAATACATTAAAACTGAAGTTTGATAGGACTCTTATTATTTTAGCTTGAGGAATCAAAAAGAGAGCTAGCTGTTAAAGATACTGATATGTGAGAATGGCCCAGCAAATGAAATTCCCTTTCCCCAGGGAAGCCTGTAGCTCTGTTTCTACTGAAGTGAACTTACTTGTTTAAATTGTCACCTTCACTCACTGTTGATATTAGAAGTACCTGAATACCCTTTTTTCTTTGCAGTTAAAATTACTGAATTTAAATAAAAAATCTTTCTGCTTCAAGAGGTATGTTTATATGTGGTAAAAATTTTGCAGTTGGTTATTTTTGAGACTTTCTCAGAGGTTTGGATTTAATATACCAGCCAAAACAGTGGTCCATTACCCATTCTTTTGGGGTTGTGAACTTTGTAGAAATGTTGAGCATGAAACATCAGAAAGCTAAGAAAAGTATAATTTGCCCATACCTTGAGAAAAATAATTCACTAGGTAAAATATGAAGTAAAGAACAGAGGTCAATTTTAAAACCTTTCATTTTTGTATGATTACAGCTATATTGCAAATGCCATTTCTCTATAGGAAAGGACTTAAAACATACCTTGCGTTTTGATTTCTGCTTCAGGTCAGATTAACTAAAATGGTTATTTTGTCACATAGAAGTTTCTGGCTGTGGCAACATCAGACTTTTAAAACCAATTTTTTTTATTATTATTATTATTAAAAAGGCCAGCAGCAACAAAGAGTATTTTACAGCTTCTGAGACATTTTCTTACCAATTTGACTCTCCTACCCTCCCTCCCCCCAACATACACATACTTTCCCACTAGATAGAATGTGTTTTTTGTTGTTGTTTGTTTGTTTTTAAGAAATCTATCATAGCTTTTGGAGCAAGTGGAAGATGATATACTTTCTTTTCTAGTTCTTGTTTGTGGACTGATCTTGTACCTAAGATTTGGGGGGTATTATGAGAAAATAAAAAGGTAGCTTTGAACTTTATTGTTCACTTGTTAACATTGTTATTTGCTAATTATGTATGGGGTTCTCACTGTTAGTAGGTAGTGAATGTTATATTTTGGTAAAATCAGCATGAAAATAGGGCTCAGATATTTAAGGATTTGTGATCTCATCTCTCTAAGTCACAACCCGACCAATGTGTCTCTCATCCATGTCTTTCCCATAAAGTAAAGTAAAGACCTCACAGGCAGTCTTATCAAATGTGTTGGTGGCAGTCACTCCCTTTTGATCCTAACTTCCGGCAGATACAAAGTAGCATATAGTTTGTGAAGGGGAACAAATCTTCCAAAGTCACAGAGATGGAAGATTGAATATCATATGTAAAAAGTAACAATTACTCCACTTTGGCTAGGATGTAGTCTGTGGAAGTGATGTCCACTAATCATGGAAAAAGTAAACTGATGCCTTGTCTAGAAGTTCAAGAGGTACAACTGTCAGAAACCTGGAAACATTGCTAAAGATTAGGAAGGCCTGGGCAAGAAATTGACAGTTTTAAAGGCATAGGTGGTGGTCATCATTATTGCTGATTCATGGTAGGAGCTGTAGCAGAAAATTTGTGCTAGTGTAATGATGATAATAGAGGGTGTGTGTGTGTGTGTGTGTGAGAGAGAGAGAGAGAGAGAGAGAGAGAGAGAGAGAGAGAGAGAGAGAGAGAGAGAGTGTCCTTTTGAGGTCTCTTAATATGATTTCATTTCTCAAAAGATAAAAAGTAAAAGAGGAAACTTGTCTCTAGGATTTCATTTTAATCAAGGAAGAACTTTTCTGCTAAAGTTGAGGATACTTAAAAGTAACCCACTCTACCTTAGAGTTTATGAAATATGAGGGATTTGGATTCAGTCTCCATTCAGACTTAATTCTGATATTATTCACCTTGACCCACAGTGCAGATGAATCTTTTTTTTTTTTTTTTTTTTTTTTTTTTTTTTTTTTTTTTTTCTCAGAAAGGAGGCGGGGTAGAGAGAGGAAATGTGGCCAGTGCTGGAAATTTTTTTTGCTTAGCTATGCATATTTGTTTAAAAAAAAGAGGGGGGGGTTGTTTGTTTGTTTTTAATGAGCAAAAAATCAAAGAGTCTTAACCATAAAAAGCTACTATGGTGACATGGAAGATGAGAACACAAACTCAGAAGAGGACAGTAATGACAAAAATGTCTACATGTGAAGCTTCAAAGGGGAAAGTAAGAATGAGGTTCTCTTGGAAGAGCTCAAAAAGAGTTTTTAAAAATCAAATAAGAAAGAAGAGGGGGCAGCTAGGTGGCGCAGTGGATAGAGCACCAGCCCTGAATTCAGGAGGACCTGAGTTCAAAGCTGGTCTCAGACACTTAACACTTCCTAGCTGTGTGACCCTGGGCAAGTCACTTAACCCCAGCCTCAAGAAAAAAAGAAAAAGAAAGAGAGAAGAAAAATTTGCAAAATAAATGAGAGCTATGGGGAAAAAAAAGGCAACAGCTTGGAAAAGGAATCCTATTTTGCCAGTTTGGGGGCTTGTAATTTGCCTGTGCTGGGGCTTGAGGGCCTTGTGTCTGACCCTTTCATCCAAGACAGAAGAACCTCTATTGCTGATCTGTGTGGCTAAGAACCTCTCACTAAATTGTCTGCATCATACCTGATCTGAGCTGTGCTCCCCTTTTACTCAAGTTGAGACAAACCTTTCTTGAAGTCCTTCCAATTTGGGGGGAGCTGGAAAATTGTCTTTTTTCTTTTTAGTCACTCCAGAATCTGTTTGTAGGCTTGATATTTAACATTGTTTCTGAGGGAAAGTTAGGTGAACATTTGGGCCAGCACAGCCTGAAGCCACAGGGTGCTCTGAGGAGGAGATGGAAGATAGCATGTACCTGGCAAACTGAGCCACCACCATCACCACATTGATCATCATTTTTCTTCTGACCTTGATGGTGGTGTTCCAGACCTCTGATCCCAAGAGCCTTGAGAATAGTTATGCTTCCACTCAAGTTCCCTCAGATGCTATCCTGGGAAGTAGTGCCTGTATGAGTATAGCTTGCCAGCCACTCCTGCAGGTGCTATAGCCATAACTACTGGAAATCCTGAAAAGAAAAGAAAGTTTTTGTCACCATAGTCCTTGGTATGGTCAAATAATAACATCAGAAGCTGATGACATTAATAAAGAGGCATCACCATCTGCCTAATTGTTATACCCTAAAGACCAAGGAACCTTTCTTTCTGATTTGCAACTTTTAAGTGAATGTGAGCTCCTTTAGAACAAGGAATACCTTACTTTCCTCTTTATATCCATGGTGCTTAATAGTAAAATGCTTTACATTTAATAATTGCTTCATAGATGTTTTCTTAATTATTTCATTAAGAAAACAAAAATATCAAGAAAACATTGCAGTAACAAAACTGGTTAAGTGATTAGACCCTAATAAAAGCCATTAATTGCTTAATAATCACCTTGAAAGTTGGACTCTAATGAGAGCCTCATTATCAGTCTTGTTTTCTCTCCTATCAAATTGTTAGTAAACATAAAACTGTCTAAAAGAGACAGGGTCCAAAAAAGGTCTTGACATATAAAATGGGCTATGCTCATAATGTAAAATTAATAGCAATAAATAGAAATTACACATTTTAGTTTTTAAAAAAATTTTAGCCATTAAAAAATGAGTGTCATTAAAGAGTAGAGACTTAAAGAATTCTGAGCAGGTGGAAATTCTGAAATGATCTTTTAAATACTTAGAGACATCCTGAATATCCAGAAATGATTTTTCTTCATATGTTCAAAATCATAGTTCAGTTCTAGATACTGCTTTTAGAAAGGTATAATCCATCCAGAAAAAAGGTGACTGTGAGGGACAAGGATATATCTTCTGAGGACTGGGTACAGAAACTGGGAATGTTTGGTCTGAGAACTTTTTTTTTTTTTTTTTTTTAGTGAAGCAAGTCACTGCAGATATTTTAAAGGTTATCAACTTGGTAAAAGATTTAGATTTGATACTTATTTTCAGAAGGCAGAACTAGGAAAAGTTGGGTGAATTTACAGGAGCAGATTTTGACTGTGTAAGAAACTTCCTTGCTTATAATCTGGTCATTGATCAATCAAGAGAAGTTCAGTGCTCTTTTTTTTTATATCCTCTCTTCTTCCCTTCTTTTTCTCCTCTATCCCAACTCCCACCATCATCACAAATGGTATGCTTACTAAATATAAAGCATATTCTCCTGGTAAAGGTTAGTTTAGATACATTGGTTTATCCTGTTCTCATCACTTCTGAGCTCCTTTTCTTGTATCATTTTTTTTATAGCATAGCATTTAACATCTCAACCATGATGAAGTGATGAAACAGGGTGGTAATATCTGTTTCCCAGTTTGGCTGTTTTTCCTCTTGGACTTTAATGGTACATTTCTCCCACGTTCCCCCCCCCGCCCCCCCGAATCTAGTTTTGTTCTAGTAGCTTAGCAGACATAGTTCCCTAAAAATGTCAGTTTGTAGGTGGGTATGCTGTGAATTTTTCTGTGATTGATGCTATTCAGAATAGCTATCATATATTTTTCCTGTGTTTTTTTAAGATCACAGAGATAAATAACTTGCTTTGATACAAAATGTGATCCAGAGAATACAGAAATGAATTGGTGTTTTTTGGTTTTTTAGCCATTTATTTCAGAAAAGCTTTGCTTTTGAGCTTTTTATATCTATTGTTTTGACACTTTTCCCTATTTAAATCTGAATTCAAAATTAGCAAAAACTCAGGTAAAGAACTATATTCCTATTCTTTATCCTTCTTCACCCTTTCTTATCCTCAAAGATTAAGCATGTGCTAAGGAGGGAACCTAGGAAAAATTGGGAATGTTCCCCTGATTATTTCTTTACCCTTGGTAATTTAATCTCACAAGACAGCAAGATAAGATAGTGGATAGAAAATTAGATCTAAAATCAGGAAGACTTATTTTTCTGTGGTCAAATCTGGTCTTAGAAATTTAATAGCCACGTGACCCTGGACACACTTAACCGTATTTATCTTGGTTTCTTCATCTGTAAAATGAGCTGGAAAAGGATATGGTGAACCATTCCAGTATATTGGACAATCCTAAATGGGACATAAAGAGTTGGACATGACTAAAAATGACACAGTAAAATTCCAATCTCATTTTTCTTGGGTGTTGCAGAGTACAGAATAACCTTGATGGAAGAATGCTTTAATATATTAAGATAATTGTATTGAAGTTAGGAGGGATGGATGGGAATTAAATGACATTTGCTCAGATGATTGTATTTCACATTCAATTTCCTTATATACCAGATGCAGCAGTTAGAATTGGCACAGATGCAGCAAAGAGATGCCAATATCACAGCCCTTGCAGCCATTGGACCAAGGAAGAAGAGACCACTGGACTCTGTTGGATCTGGAGTTGAGGTATTAAAATATACTGTCTTTTTAAGAAAAAAAAATAAAGGCAAAAGTGAAATGAATATATATGCAGTGCATGAGCAAACAGGTACTCAACAAATACTTTTGAATTCTGAGATACACCTTTTATTACATAATTTTTCAGGTCAGGAATTTATAGTGCTTCTTTATTGTTTACTAATTTTCAAGACTGACTTCTATATTGTATCCTTAATTTTTTTACTCATATTTATATCCAACTATTCAAAATTATTCCTAGTTTCTAGGCATACTGATCACATATTGTCTTCTTAAAACTATCTAATGAGTCTGTGTTCAAAGTATCCCCAGAACTTAAAAGAGGCATTTGTATAGGGTGCATGAAAGAACACAATATTTTTAACTTAAAAGGAACAGTTTGAATTTAAAACCATGCTAAAAGTTGATAAATGCAGTTATTGTTATATTATGCCATTTTTTCTTCACTTAATTGCTTTTAAGTCAAAAATGTCATTAAAATGTCCTTATTTTACTGTCTAAAACTTGCCACCATATTTCTTATCCTGCCTTGCCTAGCCTCAGCCTATTTCTGTTTGCTTGTTCTTTGTTAATATCCTGCTTGCCTAATTGTCCCCTTCATTTATCTGCATTTTATTTTGAATCATCTACAATTTAGAATCTTCAAAGAGTATCTCATGGTTTGTGGTCTTATATCATAAGAAGAATATTAATAATAAGAAGATAAATTTTAAAATATTACATGAGTTTCAGCCTGTTTTCCTCTCCAGGCATAGCTACAGTGCCTTTCCAAGACAAGTGTTTGCTCACGGCTTTATTTAATGATCTGTACCACATTTACTCTTTTTTTCCTTCATGGCTTATCTGATCTTTTGACTAGCTGTGGATTTTTTTTTTTTTGAGAATACTTTATTGTAATAGGTTATAGATGTTGCAATCGTATAAAACATTTTTATATTAATCATATTGGGAAAGAAAAACAGACTAAATGGGGAAGAACAACATGAAAACAAGACATTGAAATTACTATGCTGAATTTGAGTAGCATTTTCTTTGGAATTATCTTGTATCATTGTATTGCTGAGAAGAACTAAGTTATTCATAATTTTTCATGCTACTGTTACGGGTTTTTGTTTTTTACTTTGCATCAGTTCATAGTAAGTCTTGCTAGGTTATTCTAAAATCTCCCTGTTCATCAATAATGTTCTGTTACATTCATATACTGCAAATGGTTTAGTTATTCCCCATGTTGATTAGCATCCCCTCAATTTCTTTCTTTTTTTTTTTTTTTTTTTTTTTCACCACAAAAAAAGAACTGCTATAAATAATTTTATACATGTACGTCCCTTCTTTTTTTATGATCTCTTTGGGATATAGACCTAGTAGTGGTATTGCTGGATGAAAGGATATGCACAGTTTGATTGTCCTTTGGGCATAGTTCCAAATTATTGCTATAGATTTCACTGAGAAGGTTAGCCATAATATCTTGGGATAAGCAATGTCATCACAAACTGGAACACTTGGAAGACCTCACTCATGCAAAGTTTTACAGGTCATTTTTTATGACAGTGGTAAAAATATTTGGGGACCATTTCTGATTTATGTCTCTTGTTATTGACTTGGAGGAGCAATAAGGAGACTTTTCACGGTTGTGCTTATCAAGAAGTCATCTTGGTGGAGAAACAGTCTTCTAGTCTGTATTATTATTATTACTAACCAAAGGCTTTTTTGTAGTCATAAAACAATAAGCAGAATAAGGGACAGAATTCCAGTCAACTTTGAACCTGAAAGTATATTTTGTTGTAGAAGGTAGTCCTATCAGAACCTTTCTAATACTCATCTTCACAAATGAGTGGAAAAAGTTCTTATTAAGTGTTTTACTCTGTAAAAGGATTGTGCTATGGAAGACAGTCCTTTCTCTGAAGGAGTCTTAATTTGAATAGTGGGAAATAGTGGCTATCTAGGAAGGGTGTTCTGGTTTGGAAGGTCAATCAAAAAACATTTATTGTTATTCTTGGGGTGGGGATAGTGGGAGTAAGGGGGGGTAGTAGTGGTGATAGGAATAGGAGGAATGAGAAGCAGTAGTATTTATCTTGCACAATGAATAATAGAATGTCTTTATGTCTATAATAGTCTATATGGGATGACTTTGTTGGCACTCATTGTAAAAGTACATCATTATTGAAATGCTCTAAAAAATTTCTGTTGAGTTCTGTATCTGTTGTTATTGATTCTGGTTTCATGATTAAATATAGGAACCAGGTGACAGGATAGATGTTATTCTCTGGACCTGGAGTTAGATCCAAATTCAAATCCAATTTCAGATACTTAGAAGCTGTATGTGACTTAGAAGCAAGTCACTTTACCTCTGTCTGCTTCATTTGTAAAATGGGACTAATGCTAGCACCTACCTCCTAAGGTGGTTGTGACAATAAAGTGAGATAATGTTTGTATAATGCTTTGCATATCTTAAAATACTTTATAAATGCTAGCTGTTTTTGTGATTGTTATTGTATGAATGATTTCGCTTATCCAGATCATGCTAACTTTCTGTAAGTGTCTTTTCAATGTTTTATAAGTTGTCTTCTGCTGTCTACTTCTCTCAAGTTGTTTTCAAACCATTGCTTGTATTATCCTTGTCTACCACATTTCTCTACTTGTTAGTAGATCATGTTTTTTCTGGCTAAGATAATATATTTGAAATATCTAGGTAATATAGTCTAAAACAATTTATAAAGCTTACAACAATTTATAAATGCAAGCTATTGATTAGTAATCTTAGGTGGGGAATTGGAGGAAGGGTATAGAGAAACAAGCATTTATATAGTGCTTTATTATGTGTTGGGCAAAGTGCTAAGCACTTTAAAGATATTATTTTATTTGTTCCTTAGAACAGCCCTGTGAGATAGGTGCTGTTATTATCCCCATTTTACAATTGAGAAAACTGAGTGAACAAGAGAGGTTTTTTTGCCTTTTTTTTTTTTTTTTTTTTTTTTTTTTTTTTTTTAATAAAGTGACTTGCTCATGGTCACACTAGCTAATAAGTATCAAGTTGGATAATCAGGTCTTCCTGATTTCAGACCTAAGCCTCTATCCACTGCAACTCCCAACTGATCATTGATTTCATCTTCAGTGTGGGGCAATTTTTCCATTTGTAGAAATTCTCTTCATTGATACAGATCAGCAGCTCATCATGAACTTAATATTTAGAGATCAATGCCTTGTTCTCTGAGAGTTTAAGTGACTTTAAATGACTCAGCTAGTAGGTATCAGAGGCTTGAATGCCAACTCTTGCTTTCAGAGTTGGGAATCTATTTACTATTCCATATGTTTCTCAGTTGTTTTATTATCTTTGATTGTGTGTGTGCGCGCGCGTGCGCGCACGTGCACATTTTAACAGTTAATATGAATAGGCTATAATAATCAAGATTTAAGATGATTGGCTTTTTTGCGAAATTTGTATAGTTAGTTGAAGTTGAAGTATTTATAACCTCGTCTGTTTATTTCTCAGTCACAACTTTAAATCAATATAACTATCTTCTAAACACATTAGCTTACTTCAAGTTCTTTGAACTAAACCCTCCTCCTCCCTTTATTAAACCTGTGTTAACTGTCTCTGTGCCAGGAACATTCTACTTCATCACTTTCACTGCTTAGTTTTCTTGGCTTCTTTCAAGGTTTAGCTCAAATCCCATTTTTAATATAAGGCTCTAATGTCATCAAAAAGCATTTTTCCCCCCCTGTCCTCCCCACTCACTCCCCCCTGAAATTAGATGAACAGTTTTTCATGATTTGAAAAACTAAACGTTATTACTCTCTTTTGGGATTTGTGACTTGCATTTGTGGCTTCAGAGATTTTTGTCAGAAGCTTGGTGTATACAGAATTGTCAAAAGGTATTTAATAAATCTAAGAATTAGGGGCAGCTATGTGGCACAGTGAATAGAGGATCAGCCTTGAATTCAGGAGGACCTGAGTTCAAATCTGGTCTCAGACACTTAACACTTCCTAGCTGTGTGACCCTGGACAAGTCACTTAACCCCAGCCTCAGGGGGGAAAAAAATCTAAGAATTATTGTGTTACTCCTTAATGAGTATTTCTTGGGAATAAGGGTAAAAAAAAATGTACTTTCAAGTATAAGATTGTGATACAAATCACTTTGCATACCTGACAAATCAAGTCACCAGCAATGATATGACACTTCCTTTTTTTAAAGCATGGCTACTCACAAGATAGAGAGGTAGAAATTGATATTCTATATATTCCTAATTTTTTTTATTTTTAAATGACAACATGACGCTTCTTCCTGTCCGAGTCATTTTAGTGTAGATGATTTTGATATGGACTTTCAGTCAAGATCTAAAGAACAGATCAATTAGATTCAATGTTGAAAAATTACCCATGCATATGTTTGTAAATAAAAAGCTATAATTTTAAAAAAATATTTCAAATTCTGTTCAGTTTTTCATTCTTTATATTGTTTTGTTATTTCTTGGTCTCTTTTAGCTTCACTGACTTCCCCATGACCAATTCTAATTTTCAGAGAGTTATTTTTGTTTTTAAGATTCTGTATCTCCTTTTCTAGTTGGATAATATTTTTCTTGGGTGATTTTTATTTTTTAGTTTTAGTTTTTCTAATTTGATTTTTGAACTTCTTTTTTGAGCTCTTCAACAAATTCTCTATGGTCAGGGAACATGAAGAAGCTCTTTTTTACTTCAGTGTTCTCTGAAGGTGAGCCTTGGATTTTTTCTATTCCCATAGTAAATTTCTATGGTTGGGTTCTTCTTTGCTGCTTCATTTTTTGGTTTCCTTACACTAATACTTCTCATTCAAAAACAACTTTAATCATGGAATGAGAGATGATGGTGCCTTTGCTTTCACTTCAACTCTCCCCTCCTATCTGGAACCCCAAACAAAAGCTCTCCCCTCTTGCAAGTACTCACAGCCGTCCCTGCCGTGTTGCTTCTGCACTCTGCTGATTCCTTCTTGCCCAGAGCTGTGTCTCAGCGCAGCTGGGCCTGGTGTTCCCCATCAACCAAGGATCCCTCAGTCTATCCAGACTCCAAGCAATCAGGGAGGTGAAAACTCTGTGGTTCCTGCTGAGATTTCAGCTACGCCCAGCCAGCCCAAGGGCCCCCCCATTAGTATTTTCTGTGGAGCTAGTCTGGAGGATTTTGTACTTTACATGGATTAATCCTAGCCTGAAGTCTTAAGATTTTCTTTGGTTATATCAGAAGGACCCCTATCTTGCCCCAAGTCTTCTTGATCTTTTACTAGTCTGTGTTCATCCTGAGACTCAAATTTGTTCTGTTTGTGGAGAAATTGGAAAAGCTAGAAATTTTTCAGCCTATTCTGTTATCTTCCCAGAATCCTCAGGTTCAGAAAATGCTAACTGAATTGCCCAAGATCATCTTCAGTTGTATCTCTTTCCATCTTTGAAATCTGTTGTTCTTTTAATGGAAATGTGTTTTAAATCCTTCTGAATTTTTATTCTGATAATTTAGCCATTTGCATGCACATACATGTGCATATAAACACATACACACACATACACACAGTTTTTCCACTCAAGTTGTCTATATTTAAAGACCTTTTCATCACAGACTTGTTAGATATTGAGTCAGCTATTACAAACACCTAAGTTTTTTTTTTTTTTTCTTATACCATAGTTGCAGTTGTTCATTCATCTAAGCAACTGGTTCTGACTCCTTCACTTTTATTAAAGTATGAAATGTAGATTTCTCCTTGGAAAAGACTTTCATCTTAGAGAAGACCTTGACTTCATTGTCATGTCTTTTACTTCTCCCTTATTCCCTATGCCACTTACCACACAGTGGCTATTCTAGTCTTTCTCTTTCTCCCCCACCAGTCCAAATATCCCTTTTTCCTACCATTTTAATTGACTAGTCATACTTCATGCTTAATTGAATACATTATATTATACTAAGTTATATTTCATATGTACATATATACACATGTGTATATATACACATACATAATACTAAGCCATTTGTTGTGAGTTCCTTTTCCTCCCCTTATCTTTATTTCACAATCTTTTGATATTTGCCCCTACTGTATTTCATCTTTCATTGTGGTCTCTGATGAGTAAGTTGCCTTATTTTCACTAAGACCAACCCTTGTATGTATAATGTCATTTTCATAATTTCCAGTGTTCTCTAGCATATTCTCAAATCACCATATAGAGTCTGTCTCTATCTCATACACACATACACACACACACACACATTTTCAGTCTCTTCCTAACCACTGTTTCATTCCTTATTACCTACAAGCATATCCAAGTACTCTCTATTTGAAAATTCTAGTGACCTGTAGCTCTCCTCTTTTTATTTTTTTTAGCCAAACTCCTTGGGAAAAACTATCTTTGCTCATTTCCTTCTCTTCTCCTTTTAGTTTTTTCTAAACCCTCTGACTTCTGACATTACCACTCAACTGAAGCGGTCATCTCTAAAGTTACAATTGATCTGCTAATAGCCAAATTCAGTAATCTTTTCTTGGTCCTTATTCTTCTCAACTTCCCTGGGGCATTCAAAGCTGTGGGTGACTGACTTTTTCTTCCTGGATATTCTTCTCTTTTGTTTTTTGGAGCATTTCCCTTTCTTGGTTCCCTTTCTGTCTGATAGTTTATACTCTTAATATAGCTGCCAAAGTGATTTTCTTCTTGTACAGATATGACTATAGTATCTCTTTATTTGATAACTTCTTAGTGATTCCCTATTACTTTCAGGATCAAGTATAGATTACTTAGTTTGGTATTATAGTTTGGCTCTCTAAAACCTGGTCACATCCTCCATTTTTGCCTTTATTCTATTATATCTTACCCACTCCCTATATTTGGCACTTCAGCATTTGACTTTCTTGTTATCCTTCCCAAACCATACCTTTGAATAGATTAACTTCTATGCCTGGAATATTTTTTTGCATCTCACTTTAATCTCTTGGAATCCAGCTGCCTTCAAGATTATATGCGTATAAGTACTCTTTTAGGCATGAGGTCTTTATTGACTTTCCTTTCCCCTCCCCAGAGTTATCTAGAGATTTTCTTTCTATGTAGTGCTTCTCATATACTTATATATGTTGTACATTTTGTCTCCCATTAGCATGTAAACTCCTTGAGTGTATGGGCAGTTATTTATTTTACCTTTGTCTTCATTATACCTACCACAGTACATAGCACATACATACTAAACGCTTATTGAATATTTTTTTTTAGTTGATTATAATGTGAGGATACCACTTCCTGTACTGTCCTTTCTAGGGCAGTAGTAGGAAGTGGGGTCATGCCGAGCAGGGCTTTTTGGTACATACAGCTGGCTTCCATTTATTAGTTTATAGATATAGTACTTTTAGAAATAGGTGATTAAGGAGAGAATATCTAAATAATACATACAAATAGCTTTTTAATTCATGCAATGACTTTCTAAATAACTATCTTACAGTCTTATTTTATAAACTGAAACTATTTAGAGGCCACATTCTCAACATTTCCATTAGTATCACAGATAAGTCATTAGGTATCTCTTGCAAACATCTGATTTTTCTCAAAATTGGTTCTTTATATTGCCATCTTATTTCAGCCATTTTTTGTGAATATAGTATTGTGATAAGAAAAATTTAGAGACACATGTCATTTCTTCTGGTACTCATTCTACTACTGCCACATTCAAAGCATGTGAGTATCACCAATTCAATCAGTATTTATGTAATGCCTATTAATGTGTAAGTTGCTATAGCCATGTTTAGCAGAAAAATGAAACCAGGTTAAATATATTTGTAGACATGTAATTCACGAAAGACTCATGTAATAAAGACTTTGGCACTTTAGTTGACAACAAGCACAAGACATTTCTAAGGCATTTATACCCCATCCTACTTGATATATGAGCCTTGCATGATTATCTCAGGGACAGGAAACTTGATATTTTACAAGGCATAATTTTTCTTTTTTGAATGGCTCTAGCTACTAAGAAGATTTTCCTTATATTGAGAGAGAATTAGCTTCTCTGTAACTTTTTCTACTTTAATTCTCTGGAGCTACTCAGATTCTAAATCCTCTTCCATATCATAGGTTTTTTTTTTAATAATTTAAGACTAGTACCATGGTTTATCCTTTTCTTTACTCCGTTTTCCCCTCATCTTTCTATATACAGCCTAAAAATTCTCAGTTCCATGAACTATTTTTCATACAGCATCTGGGTCACTGTTCTTGGTCAGGAATTAAGTTTTTCAAAGTGTCTTTAAGACAGCTTGCAGAACTAGGCCCAGTACTATATGTGATCTTCAATATAATAGGGTTGTTGTATGTCTTGTTCTATTATTAAAATCTAGGATCCCATTTTGTGCTTTTTGTCCATTAAAGTATCCAAGACTATTACTTGAGTTGTCTTCTAGAAATATATCTAGCACTGTTCGATTCTTTCATGCCTCTTTTTTCTCTATCTCTATACTTGTATGTATTTTTAACCTAATTGTACAAATTTGCATTTATTAGTGTGTGCACACATATATATTTTTATTATATTTATATATTTCTGCATCTCTATATTTGTATGTATTTTTTAATCTAATTGTACAAATTTGCATTTATTAGTGTGTGCACACATATTTTTGTGTGAAAATTGTGTATGTGTACTTTTACATACACATGTGAAGTTTGGTCTACTATAGACAACTAAAAAAAAATAGCTGTTATTTTTAGCTTCCTATTGTCTGAGAATTTGGTACTGGTTGTCTCAAAGATCTATCCTATATAAATGGCAATGTAGAGAAAAAAAATTGCTTCAAATTTCCCTATATCTTGATTTTTGTTGAGGGTTTTTTTTTTTTTTTTTTTTTTTTGTTATTTTTTTTTTTTTTTAATATCACTTGTCACCTATATCACCTGGAATCCCACTGTATTCCTCTCCTGGAGAACCATTCTTTATAATGCAGGAGAAAAAATTAAGTAATGTTGATGAACATATCAAAAAAATTCTGATATGATATACAGTATCGCACGTCCATGTCTTCAGAGAAGCTTACCTCTCTCTTGATGGTTTCACTCTCATTTCAGTCACCTGGGTTTAGAACTAATCAATAATTCTAATATTAATTCAATATTAAAACCTGATGTTTAGAGCTTCAGTGTTATCTTTGATTCTTCCCTACTTAAGACTTTTGTTTAGCATCCTGTTTGACTTTCCTGCCTCAAGCTCTCCTCTCTTCAATATAATCTTCACATCAATGATAAAGTAATCTTCCTAAAAGTCCAGGTCTGATCATAATACTCCTCATTCAAAAATAGTGACTTTCAATTTCCTGAAAATAAATGATCATTATTTAATTAATTAAATCATTGTTTTCCTCCCAAAACTTTTCCTTCATGCCTTTCCTTTTATTGTAGACGTTATCATCATTCTCTTAAGCACTAAGCCTAGGAGTCATCCTTGATCTCTCTTCTCATATCCTATATCCCTTCCTACATCCCTTTTTTACCCCCATATCAAATTTATATTTGCAACATTTCTGGGCCTTTTTGCAGGCTGTCTTCTAGGCCTGGAATGCACTGCCTCTTTATTTCTGCCTTATAGAGTTTCAATCAAGGTACATCTCAGGTACCATTTTCTCTATGAAATCTTTCTTGATCCTGACCCAATAGCCCCCAGCTACCTTGCAACAACTCCTTTTCCTGTTTGTTTTTATATATGCTTGTCTCCATTAAAATATAAGACTATTGCAAGAAGAGATTGTTTAATGCATTGTAATTTTGTTCCTGATATCTGGTATTGGCATAATAATAGCAGTTGTCAGTTGATTAAATTTTTTTAAAAATGTATTTACTTCAAACTTAGATACCAAAAAGAAAAAAAAAAGAAAAGCATGTGCACAGTAGAACATAAGAGAGAACTCAAAATATGAGAAAATAAGTATTCCGTTTCAGTAAGCCTATATAATAAATACTATACACTATATTCAGAGCTGTCCATCTTTTCTTTGCTTCCTTGTAGGTTTTGTTCTCTGATGTGCACTTTTTACTTTATTCTCTCCCCCTTCCCATCCCACACCTCCCCAAAGATGTCTACAATTAAGTGCAGATATATTTATACACATAGATATAAATATATGTAAATATGTAGATATAGGCATAGACAGATATGGATAGATATTTATAATCATACATTTATATACACATACATTCATTTGTCCTCTGGGTGGATAATATCATCCTTCATAAATCTCTTAAAATAAGTCTTTTTATGTTTTTCTAAACCCAACAACTTATCATTTTCTATACCACAGCAATATTCCAACCTTATAATATTTAAGTATTTTAAATGGTCCATAACTATTGATTGATATGACTGACCTATAGTGTGATTTCCCTGTTTTTCTTTTAATTGTATCTATTTTAACTTTCTTTGAGGTCGATGATTACTACTCTTCCCCCTAATAAATCCTATTCCTGATCATTGTTATTATGTTTGTGTATCTTATTTCCTATCCCTGCTGAGTTCTCTGCTTTACTTCTACCTAGTACCTTGCCTTGCTTTTACTGACCCTTTCTCTCCCCTCCCCAATAGATGAATTTTTGTCTGTTTGTCATTGTCTGACATCTGTTAGGCTTTTAATAAGTGTTTGTTGATTGATCTTTATTTCTTCGCTCCCAAGATGATTATATTTTTTGAAACCGGTGAATTTCTTCTAATTCTGTATCATTTGTGCATAATATAGTTCTGTTTATACATACATACATCAGGCATCTACTAAATGTATATTTAATTGAAGATTTTTTTTTATTTATATTTTGTTAACCTACTCGTCCTTTTCTAAAAATGGAAAGTCATTGATCTTCCTTTCTTCTAACATTTCATCCAGTTCTTATAGAGTGTAATTTGATTTGTGTAAAAAGTGCTGCCTTAGAAATTTCTCACCTTCACATAACTCGTGCTTCAATTCATATCTAATAACAGTTGTATAAAAACAAAGCCCATAACTGAAAAAGTTTGTTAAATCATTTCTGGCAAAAAGGAGTGCTAAAAAAGAAGAGGCTCTCTACTCCCAAGTCTCTGTAATCTACATAAGAGTTCAGAGGAACAGAAAAGCAGCAACAAATTGGTAGCATATAGTTTCTACATAAAACATGTAGGTTACTTGAGCTGCATAATGGTAGGAAACTCTTTATATCAGTCTTCTCATTCCCTAGAAGGATTTTTGACAATATCACTTGAGTGATCTGAGTTAAACATTAAATAGTTCTAATCTCTAAGCAGAAAGTTTGTTTTCTCAGCCATGCCAGAGTTCTAGGTTCAGATAATTCAAAACATTAAACTTTGACTATAGTTTCCTCCTTTTGGGGCTTTAAAGAACCCAACATTCCTCTATTGGAGAAGCACACCTATAAAAGCAGAAAACTAAAATTAAGGTTTCAAATAAAGTTCTAATTAAAAAAAAAAGAATTATTAGTAACCCACAATTTCAAAATAGAAAAATTAAAAATTGTAAGATCTTTTATACTTTCATCCTGTTATAGAAGCTTAGAAATATTGAATATTGCAACAAGATGAATTATTTAGATACACTTTTGCTATTTATCTGCACTAGTTATACATATTTGCTATGAAAAGAAAATTAAGGAACGTGATTATAACAAAATCAAGGTTTTCAAAAGCTCAGAGTGAACTGATATCAGCATATTACAATAAAGCTTCCTTACCTTTGTTTGATTCTAGATGATAATCATAGCTAACATGTCTTTTAGATCAGCTAATTATACTGTAAAAGTTGTTGCACAGTATTCACAAGATATCATAACCAGACACATAATTACCTAGGTGCGAAAATTTCTCATTGGAAGTTTAGTGAAAAGATCCTACTATTGCATTTTGCATTTGCAAAAGTTGTCTTCTCAATACTTGTAACAGTTCATAAATTACACTTCCTTTGAGCAAAACCTGGCATTTCTCTTAAATGGTGGATTATTGGTTTAATGGCAGTTCAGACAACCACACCTGAAATCAGAACTCAAAATAATGTAAATTAATAGTCCCAACAGATTTTACCTCAAATAAGGAAGCTTCATTAATCATAGTTTAGGGTGTGGTATACTTGTTACTATTTTTCTCAGGTAGTTGCACTATCAAATTACAGTATTAAGCACATACAAGACCTCATCTTATTCATTTTTAAATCTAGTTTAAAGCCATCTTGGAAAAGAAAACAATCATTAGAAATTAAGATGATAATCACATTCTGGAGTTTCATACTACAGTGGATACATAATAGTATACTCAAAACCTAGAAAAACATTGATTTTCATGTCTGAAGATAATAGTACATATTGACCCCTGAAACAAAAATAAAATCCTTAAATATGAAATCTGTCAACACTAATTTGACTCAAACATGTAACTTCTGTTTATACATACATACAATATATCCATCCTATTGCAGACGAATTTTCATGAATAGTGGCAAAACAATTTGTCAAGAAAAAAAATAAAAGACCCTCTACTTCATTTATAAGAGATCCTAGTTTCTCTTTAAACTACTTATCTATTTTAGAACTTAGCAACATTCAACAAGGCTGAAAATCCCCAAAGAACTTTACAGATATTTATAAGGACTACTTCTCAAATAATATAATTATTATTTCTTTAAAACAAAATATGCCCAATTAAATACTTGATAGGCTTTAAACAAAAACAAAAAAAACCATAATGACAGTGTTTTCAAATGATAAAATTTTATGTTTTCTTTGGGGATCTTTTTTCATATCAAGAGTATTTATGTAATAATTTCCAACAATACAATATAAAATAAAATTAGAAGCCTAACAATAATAACATAAGGAATGTGCAAAAGTTATTGCCAGTTAAATAACATCAGTTTAGTTAAATATATTTCTGTATTAATTTTCATAGAAAAATTACTTCTTTCCCCTATCAATTTCACATTCTATATTAATCACATTTAAAAGCCAATATAGAGTAATTACACTTTTAATTCTTACTCATGCAGTTTCTAAATATATTGCTTTAATGCCACTTACAAAGTGTATTTTTTATTAAAGTCTATTTACCTATAGAGGGTCAACCATCATAATTATCTCACTTTAAATGAAGCCACATTATAATTTAGTTTTAGGGGAAAAAGCCAATTGAATCTGGATTTATAATCACAAATATCATCTGTTTTCCCCAGGGGCATTTATTAACAGGTGAAAACACCTGTTTTCAGTTAGTGCAGTTCTAAAGCTATAAAGTGGCAGTCTCATACACTCATCTCCTTTAAAATATTTCAGCATGCACAGAAATCTTCAAACTTGATTAAGTTAAGGATTAAGTGACTTGTCCAGGATCAAATAGCCAGCAAGGATCTGAAATCAGATTTGAACTCTTGAAGAGATGAGTCTTTTTGACTTCAGTACTTTATCTACTATTGTACCTAGTTTCCCTTTAATCCATGACTTAGAAATTGCAGCAAAGCTATTACATGCATTTCAGTTAAAAATTTAGTTTCTTATTAAGTATGTGTGTGGGGAGGAACCCCAAAATATTTAGTCTTTAATTAGTTTGTAATGTCATAAGTTTCTATGAATCAGGAAAAAGATTTTCTTTGTTTGCTTGTTTTTAAGTAATTGGGCTAAAGCTGAAGCAACAGAAGACTTCTTTCCATTTGTCTTCTTAGCTTCCTCTTCCCCTTCCTCTTTTCCTGTCCTTTCCTTTTTTCCTGCTTTTTTTTTTTCCCCAAAAAAATTGATTCCTATTCTAAAACTATATCTCCAATTGAAAATCTGATCAAAAGATCAGTGGCAGTTAGTCCCTGCTTAATGGGAAAGAGGGTTTGGGATCAAGTTACAGAAAGCTAGGAGAGTATAGTTTTAGGTATAAAAGTTTCTTAATCTTAACTATCACTGAAAGCTACCTTTCTGTATGGATTGTTGTTTGCCTTTTTTTTTTTTTTTTTTTTTTTTTTAATCAACACCCTTAATGGCTCTGCTGCATTTTCCCCTTAGAAATCAACAAAGTAGTAGAAATCTATAAATAGAAATAAAGATGTCACGAAACAAAGATATTTTCTGAGAAGCTTAATAAGAAAGAAGAAAATTAAAACAAACAAAAATGTTTTCTCTCCTGTAGGGGTACAAATGTTTGGCCTGCAAATGCCCAATCTTGGTCAGCTGTTTTTGACTAAAATACACATTTGAGCTTTACTTATTGACCTGGGATCATTCTAAATGAATGGATATAGTATTGATATTAGCTAATTGGTTTATCTAAGTCACTGAGTCAACTAAATGGATATCTAAACAAATCAAGACATAACACAGATATATCTGATAAAGGATTCCCTTATGGCAGATCATATTCAGCTGATGTTCAATTGATGATTCTTGTGTATGAGTCCTAGATCACAGTGCTATACAACATATCAGGATTTCTGCCACTAGTATATAATCCCAGCTTAGATATTTGAGTTTTCTCTAATAGGTATAAGAGGTTTTTAGGAAGTAGACAAGAAAGAAAAGAGGAGTGGAGAAGACACTTGCTAAAATTTAATTGATAGCATTGTTGGCCCTCACAAAAGAATTATACAAGAAAGCTCTTCACTGCAGACAAGATTAGAAGGGAAGCAATAAATTAGGAAAACATTTTTACATCCATAATTTCTAATAAAAGCCTCATTTCTAAATATATAGTGAGTTGACTCAAATGTATAAGAATTCAAGCCATTTTACAGTTGATAAATGGTCAAAGGATATGAACAATTTTCAGATGAAGAAATTATTTCTAGTCATATGAAAAGGTGCGCCAAATCACTATTGATCCTACTACACATCTCTCAGACTAAGATGACAGGAAGGGGATGTGGGAAAACTGGGACATGGATAACATTGTTGGTGGAACTATGAATGGATCCAACCCATTCTGGAGAACAATCTGGAACTATGCTCAAAAAGTTATCAAACTATGCATATCCTTTGACCCAGCAATGTTTCTACTGGGCTTATATCCCAAAGAGATCTTGAAGGAGGGAAAGGGGACCCACATTGTAAAAATGTTTGTGGCAGCCCTTTTTGTAGAAGCAATAAACTGGAAATTGAATGGATGTTCATTAGTTGGAGAATGGCTGAATAAATTATGGTATATGAACGTTATGGAATATTATTGTTATGTAAGAACCGATCAACAGAATGATTTTAAAGAGGCCTGGAGAGACTTACATGAACTGATGCTAATTGAAACGAGCAGAACCAGGAGATCATTATGGTGCATGGCCACAAGAAGATTATACAATAATCAATTCTGATGGGTGTGGCTCTCTTCAACAACGAGATGATTCAAACCAATTCCAATTGTTCAGTGATGAAGAGAACAACCATCTACACCCAGAGAAAGGACTATGGTTCACAATATAGTATTTTCACTCTTTTTGTTGTTGTTTGCTTGCATTTTATTTTGCTTCTTTTTTTAAATTTTATATTTTTAAATGGTTTGATTTGATTTTTCTTTTGCAGCACAATAATTATATAAATATGTATGCATACATTAGATTTAACATATATTTCTACAATGTTTAACTTGCCATCTAGGGGAGGGTATGGGAGAAGGGATGGGAAATTGGAACACAAAGTTTTGCAATGGCTAATGTTGAAGAATTATCCTTGAATATGTTTTGAAAAATAAAAATCTTTTTAAAAAATAACAAAATAGGGGGCAGCTAAGTGGTGCAGTGGATAGAACACCAGTTCTGAAATCAGAAGGACCTGAATACAAATCTGGCCTCAGAAGTTTAGCACTTCCTAGCTGTGTGACCCTGGGCAAGTCACTTAACCCCAACTGCCTCAGCAAAAAAAGAAAAAGAAAAAAGAAAGTTCATCACTGATAACCACTATAGTGTGGTTACTGATCTAGAGCCAGACATGTTGGAGAATGAAGTCAAATGATAGAATTTCCAGCTGAGCTACTTAAAAACCTCCAAAAATGATGGTCTTAAACTCCTGCATCAGTATGCCTTAAAAATTTTTAAATGGAACAATGGCCACTGGATGGGGGGGGGTGGGAATCAGTTTACATCCCAATCCCAAATTTCCAATTTGAACTCATTTTACATGTCAGTGAAGTTATGTTTAAGCTTAGCTTAAACATAAAGTTATGTTCTACAAGCTTGGCTTTCCATCATATGAACTAACAATTACCAGAAGATCTGCCTGGTTTTCAAAGAGGCAAAAGAACTAGAAACCAAATTGCTAACATTTTCTGGATGGAAAAACAAGGGAGTTCCAGAAAAAGAAAAAAAGAAAAAAACACAACATCTACTTGTGTTTCATTGACTATGCTGAAGCCTTTGATTATGGATCACAACAAAATATAGAAGACCTTAAAAAGATAGTCTTACTTATCCCTTCAGAAATTTGTATGAGGGCCAAGAAGAAAAAGAATCAAAAACAGGATAACTGCTTTAAAATTGGAAAAGTATTTTTTTTACAACAATGCTGTATGTTGTCACTTTATTTAACTTATATGTAGAGTGCATCATATGAAATGCCAGGCTAGAGTAATTTAAAAGTTGTATTGCTGGGAGAAATATCAACAATATGCAGATAAAATCACACAGCAGAACTTAGAAGGAAGTTAGGAGCCTCTTGATTAGAGTAAAAGAGGAGAGTGTAAAAGTTGGCTTGAAGCTTAATAGCACAAAAACTAAAGCCAGTGACTGATCCCATTACTTCCTGGCAAATAGAGGGAGAAGAAATGGAAGCCATATAGAATGTTAAATTCTTTTGCTCAATTATCATTGCAGACAGTGACTGCAGCAATGGAGTTTAAAAATTCTTGCTTCTTTGAAGAAAAACTGATAAATGTGTACTGCAGGCTAAAAGAGGAGAGATACATCACCTTTATAACAGAGATCTTTGTAGTTAAAGCTATGATTTTTCGAATGACAGTGTTTATCTCTGAGAATTGGATGGTAAGGAAAGATGAGCACTGCAGAATTGGCTTCTTTGAACTATGGTGTCGTAGAAGGTTTGAGATTCCCATGGATAACAAGGAGATCAAAAGAAATTAACAGTTCTTTTCACTGGGAGATCAAATGAAGCTTAAATATTTTGGCCACATAATGTTAAGATGTGATTCATTGGAAAAGAACCTGATGTTGGGACGATTAAAGCAAAAGGGAATGGCAGACAAGATGGGTTGACAGTATCATGTAAACAACAAACATTGTATAAATCTCAAGAGATAATGCTGATCCCATGGACTATGGTACACTAAGATTTGGACATAACTGAAAAATAATAGTGTTGCCCCCAGATCCTTGGATGATCAGTCCAAGAGGACTATTAATTTGTCAGTAAAGAGATGTAGGTTAATTGTAAATGTGTTATAAGTATTTCTGAATAATTCTGCAGATTTTTTTTTAAAGGTGCTACGCAGTCTCCTAGACTTGATCATATTCCATATGAATCCTAAGGTTACTCATCTTGTTCTCATCATGCAGACTGATCTTGTATAGATTAGTCCTTCTTCCTACAAACCTGAGATCATAGAGACTTGCATTCAGCATTAGCCTTGGGGATTCTCTGTCATGGACTGGAACTCTGAACTAGAAACAAAGGATTCTTACAAGGGACTAAGTCAGTGGAATTGATAGAGACAATAGTTATCTAATTTAGCATGGTTCACTATTATTGATTTAATCCTACAAGGAGATGTTATGGGCCAGAATTTGAAATAAGGTACTAAGTGGAATTGAGGAGACAATGGTTAAATCTAGTTTAGCATTGATTTAATCCTACAACAAATAATGGTTTTCAATGATATAATGATTGTTTTGTACTCAGTGTGTAGCATATAAGCTAGAAGCCTCAGTCAGGAAGATTCAGAGACATTCGGAGAGACAAGTGGACTGAAGGCTGGAGCACAAACCCTTGGACTCAGACAGATTCATCTCATCTCACACCACCTTGGTGGCAGGCTCTCCTCCTCTTCTCCGCAGAAACCAAGACTCGGGAAGGCCTCCACAAAACTAGCCGAGCCCCAAGTGAAGGAGATAAGACTTTGAAGGAGACAATAAAGAATTTGGACCTTAACACCTGGCTGTACTTGTGGTGATTACTGAATTGAAACGAAGCCTGCCTCCAGAGACCCCAAGAAAACCTCAGCAGAGAACATTACATTTTAGAGAGAATATTACAATGCTCAAGCAACTATCAACCAGAGATCCCACCTCTGACACCAAAATGTGTCAGTCTCTAAAGAACAAAATCAAGAATTGAAAAAAAAAAATTCCATCCAAATTCCAAAAAAATTTCATCCAATTCAGTGGAAATCTTCAACATGAAGAGCCAACTCACTTCCAGTTGATCAGTGATGGACAGAGGTAGCTACACCCAGAGAAGAAACACTGGGAAGTGAATGTAAATTGTTAGCACTAATATCTGTCTGCCCAGGTTACATGTACCTTTGGAATCTAATGCTTATTGTGCAACAAGAAAATGGTATTTACACACATGTATTGTATCTAGGTTATATTGTAACACATGTAAAATGTATGGGACTGCCTGTCATCGGGGGGGAGGGAGTAGAGGGAGGGGAGGGATAATTTGGAAAAGTGAATACAAGGGATAATATTATAAAAAATATATAATAAAAAAATTAAAATAAAAAAAAATTCATCCAATTCAGCAGAGGGAAGAGCCAAAAAAAAGAGGTAGCCTGCTCCCAAGCCACTGCGAATTTTTTTTAATCATATAAAGTTAAAACAAAGGGACAAGGAAACAATAGCTGATTGACCAGCATAGAGGCAATTTCTAGATAAGGCACATGGGTTATTTGAGATGTATAATAGAAGGGAAATCAAGTTGTTTTTAAAATATATATATATATATATATATTTTGTGATCAGAGAACCTTGGCAATAGTCTGACATAAACTTTTCCCAGATCTCAACTTGTAGTCACTGTATATTGAGAAATCAAATTATGTCAGCATTCTGGATTGTGTTAATATGAATTGGAAATATTCCTGTCTTCTTAAAGTCACCATTAACCTAATAACACTCCTAACATATAGTTCACTTTTGCTTTAGTAGTTCTTTATATAAACTTTTTCATTCATCAGTTTTCACATTCATTCTTTTTGAAGATTTAAATGTGTTCTTTAGAGGTGGGGAGTTTATACTTTCCACAAACAAGAGTTAGAGAAACCTTTCATTTTATGCTCCTTTGTACTCAGGTTTCTTCTTTCAGTGATTGTCATCAGTCAGTATTTTTAGAAGAACTGTTTTCCTACTTGCTCTCTTCCCCACATTTTCTTGCTTGTGTTGTATTTTTTCGTGATGTTTTGTTTCCTAGGATTGAAGGTTATGTTTTTCATTTTTCATTCCACATCCAGATGTGGACTACAAGTATATTGTGTTCAATATAAATTTCTTAGAATGAGCATACAATCCAAAAGGGAGAAAAAGCTTGCTTCTTAGAAAAGCAGTTTATAAAATGCAGATTTTCTTTTTAAGAAGCAAACGTAAAAAAAAAAGTTGAATGGAGTTATTGTTAAAAATTAAAATCCTAAAGAATAACTAATGACTATTTAGAACTCTGCTGTTGCCATTATTAAGAGCATACTTTTTAAAGTTTATTTTGCTCTTGCTCAAGAAATGTTTTGATTTTGCTGCTTCACCCATTTTTCTGCTGGATTGATTTGTCCACTTTTAGACTCCAACTACCTGGTTGTAGGTGGAGCTTAGCTGCATCCAGGTCTAAATACTAACCACAGTTTTTTCCATGTTATTCTGGCACAGAGCAATAACTGCAACAATGTCTCGTCTTTTTCTCAAGGTACAACATTGGCTATAAAGGAGGAAAGTTTAAGACTTAGGAAAATATTAAAATAAATCCCCTAAAACCAATCTGTATACTAACTGTGCTTTCTATACAGACACAGGGTATAAAAGATTGGTTATTCAGTTTTCCAAATTGGGATTTTGCAGATATTTATAAAGCCAATAAGAGTTTTGCTTTGGTCAGACTGTCAATCTTGCTCCAATGTAAACCAACTTTAGTTTTCTGAATTTTAACTTAAATTTAAATTCCAGTTCAACATTTTAAGTCCCTGTATTTGGGATTCAGAAACAAAAGCAAACCATTTCCTGCCCTCAAGAAGTGTGATATTCTATAACATATCACTTATTTGCAGAAATAAATATTAGGTAATTTGAAGTGGCAGAAAACACTTAAAAGAAATAGATTCTGAGGAAGTGAGGAATAGTGCTTTCTGGGTGGACAGAGAAAGAGGAAAGGATGGTGGCAGGGAAAGCTCAGCATTCCATACCTTTGGGACAGCCCAGGAACAATTAAGATAAAAGATGGAATGTCATGTTCAGAGAACAGCTAAATGGGTCAGTTTGTCTGCATGTGCTTTGTGTGAAGGGGACTAATAGGAAATAAAATTTTAAAGGTTGGGTGAAAGCAGACTTTGGAAGGCTTTTTGTATTTTTTTTTAATTAACTCTTTTTTTTTTTTTCCCCCAAAAAATATGTGTATAATTTTCAACATCCTTCCTTGCAAAACCTTGTGTTCCAAATTTTTTTCCCTCCTTTTCCCACATGTGCATTTCTTCTCTACATATTTTCACAATTATCATGCTGCACAAGAAAAATCAGATCAAAAAGGAAAAAAAAAATTCAAGCAAAAAACAAAAAAAGTGAAAATACTATCTGGTGATCCACATTCAGTCCCTACAGTCTTCTTTCTGGGTACAGTTGGATCTCTTCATTACAAGATTATTGGAACTGGCCTCAATCATCTCATTGTTAAAAAGAATTGATAAAATTATAAATTTTGTAATTTTTGAATTGTAAAAAAGAAATGATCATTGTATAATCTTGCTGTTGCTATGTACAATGATGATCTGGTTCTGCTCATTTCACTCAGCATCAATTCCTGTAAATCTCTTCAGGCCTCTCTGAAATCATTCTGCTGATCATTTCTTATAGAAAAACAATATTCCATCAGCCATTCTCCAACTGATGGGCATCCACTCAGTTTCTAGTTCCTTGCCATTACAAAAAGGGCTACCACAAACATTTCTGCACATGTGGTCCTTTCCCCTTTTGTTATGATCTCTTTGGGATATGGGCCTTGTAGTGACATTGCTGCTTCAAAGGGTATGCACAATTTGACAATCCTTTGGGCATAGTTTTTGGAAGGCTTTAAAAAGAGTATAAGGAGTTTGAGTTTGTATTTTGTCCTACAGGTAATAGGCAGCCCCAGTAGATTTGAGCCACATGATTTGACTTACTCAGACTTTGCTTTAATAAGATTATTTTGACAAGTTTTTTGAAGGCAAGATTGGAAAGTTAAGAGACCAGAAGTGAGAAACCAGTTAGAAGACTACTACAATACTGTCACTGAGAGGTGGTGATGGCTTGAACTTACTAGTTATCAGGTGACTAAAGAGATGGAACGGATGGGCAAGCTCTTGAAGTAAAATTCCCAAGATTTGGTAGCCTATTTGACATGTGGGAGTGGATTTGAGGGAAAGTGGAGTTATAATTCGAAACAATGGAGTTTGGAGAAGGGAGATGCAGTTAGGAGAGAAATTATTTTAAAATGTTTTGGATATATTGAGTTGGAATTACCTGTGTGTGTGGTGATTGTTAGGGTTTATAATGGGGGAAAGAAATGAATAAATATTTATATATTGGTACTTTGTACCAAATACTGTATTAAGCACTTTATAAATATATTTTCATTTGATCCTCATAGCAACTCTGTGAAGTGGATACTGTTATTACTCCCATTCTAAAAGTTGATGAAAAAGGGCAAATAGAAGCTAAGTGATTTGTCCAAAATCAACAAGCAGTTATCTGAGGCCAATTTGAACTCAGGTTTTTCTGGTTCCAGGTGAAGTGCTCTCTCCACCATGGTAATTAGCTGCCCCAGGAGAGGGATTAGGGCTGGAAATAACTATTTGATAATCATATGCATAGATATGACAGTTAAATCCTTTGGTTCCGGTGAAATCAAGAAATGAGAAGGGAAAAAATCACCCAGGAAGTAGCCTTAACAGATGCTTAAAAGTCAGAAGATAGAAGGTGATGCAGTCAGAGCTGCTGAGGAAGAGCAGTATGCTACATGAGTAAAAAGAGAACAGTGTCACAGAATATAAGCAAAACAAAATAGACTGGAGGGAAGGAAGAATTGATAGCATTAGAAGCTGGACAGATCTGTTAGGATCAGGATCAGAGTAAAAACCACAACAATTAGCACTTAATGAGGTTGTTTGAGAGAACACTTTCACTGTAGCACTTAGATGGCACAACCGTCTGCTGTTGGGCTGGAAAGATAAAAGGTGAAGAAGTAGGTCCTGCATGTATGGACTACTCTTTCCAGGTATTTGAAATTTAGTGCAGTATCACAGAAAATTTGGTTTCAGCTTTAGTTTAGTTGAGTGGAAGAGTGGGGGGGAAATTAGTTACCCAGAAAATGGACACATTCATTTCTTTGTCTTTTTGGTAATAGCAAATAATTTTAGGGGTTACTAATTAGAGATAATTAGAACTGTCAGTATCTTATATTTGGAACATATCAAAATAAGTTTCCTTTTAAGCTCATTATATCAAGAGGAATGACATGAATAAGTATAAAATCTACTTCTGATATATAAAAGTACAAATTAAAGAGTGTCAGCCTGCAATTTTATTTTAAGTGCTTTTTCACTAACAAATAATGAAGCCTCCTGAAAAAATTAAATTATTCAATTGAATATAAAATACCTACATTTAAATAACATGAAGTAGTTGAATATATTCACAATACTAAATCAGAGCTATACTGTGATTACAGTATTAGTGAACCTCATGCTTTTTGATTAAAACAGCATTCATTTGCTAACCAAAATAACTCTTCAGGTATATATAATGCAAGTCCTTATTCTCTGAAAGCAGGTACTTTGCAAATCTCATCCATGGTATTAAGCAGAAAAATGAGTTGAGTGCAAATTCCAGGAAAAATCACCATATGAAAAACAGTATTAAGAAAAATCATTATTAAGCAATTGCTGGTTATGTGGCATTCTACTGAATGGATTTTGGGGAGAGAAGTGAAGTATTTTATTTTTTGCTTGTTAAGATTTGGTCTCCTTTATTCCAGAGAGTAATGCTTAGGTATTGATAGATATCTAGAATGAATTCTCTCAATGGTGAGTGAAATATGATCCCCTAGACCAGTGGTCCTCAAACTTTTTAAATAGGGGGCCAGTTCACTGTCCCTCAGACTGTTGGAGGGTTGGACTATAGTAAAAACAAAACTCACACTGTCTCCGCCCATTTGCCATAACCCAGACAGCCGAATTAATGTCCTCAGCAGGCCGCAAATGGACTAGACTCATTGTTATGAGTCTACAACAACAAACGTTTGTGTTTTTTATCCCCCTATAAGGAAGATAGTAGAATGCTTTCCATTTTGTTTTGTCTTGGTTATGTTCTGACTTTGGATTTTCTTATAATGATTGTTCACATGTGAATTAGACAAAGGATTAAACACAAGCACATATACAGAATTTGTCCATAATTATTTTTTTTTAAAATAGGAAATATGTAAAAGGAAAAGTTAAAGGGAATAATAATTGAATGGAAAACAAACTTCCTACTTTAAAAAAAGAGAGAGATTAAAAGAAAATAAGCTGAAATTTAAGGGGGTGCTTGCCCATCAACTGTAAACTATGGACAAATTGTGAATATAATGCAATGTTATTGTACAGTAAGAAATTATAAGATCAAGAGGATTGTGAGGAAAACTAGAAAAACAATCCAAATAAAGACAATAACATAAAAAAAAAAAAAACTTGTAGTGTTCTGATCACAGCAATAATCAATCATGTTTCCAGAGGACCTATGATGACAGAACTGTCTGGTAAGTTCGTTATGCATGAATAAAGCATTAATTAAGTGCTTACCATATACAAAGCACTGTGCTAAGCAGTAACTAAAGGAATTAAGAAAGAAGCACAATCAACTAGCACAGTTTTAAAAAATAAAAATGTGGCAGCTAGGTGGCACAGTGGATAGAGCACCAGCCTTGAATTCAGGAGGACCTGAGTTCAGTTCTGGTCTCAGACACTTAACACTTCCTAGCTGTGTGACCCTGGGCAAGTCACTTAAACCCAGCCTCAGAGGGAGGGGAAAATAACAATGTGGCATTTGCTATATACCTTTTTAAAAAACAAGAGATATGAAATAAGAAGACTCTTCTCATTTTTTTTTTCATAGTATGTTTTATTCTGTGAGTTAAAAGTACTCTTTTTTTTTTTTTGGTGGTCTACATTTTTTATTTTAATAACTAAACATAAAAAACTGTTCAATTAAATTTGGAAATATTTAATAGAAAATAAAATGATTCAATACACATAAGTTTTGAAAGATTTAAGGCTTGAACATAACTTTAAAAAGTGGAATGAAAGCTAGATGATTGTAGGGATTCTTTGCTTTTGTCTTTTGTATTATCAGAACCTGGCCCAATTGCTTGCAAGTAGTAGACATGTGATAAAAATGAAGATTTATTTATTTGAAAACATAAGACACTTTTTAAAAATGATTCTTATTTTCCATACAAGATTAGATTATAATTCATTAAATGCAGTCATTGATATATCTCTTACTGACGGGATCTTAAAAAGTAGCTTAACAAAAGCAAGAAAATAGGACTGACTATCCTAGAATGAGATAGGTAGAAGACTATTAGTAGACTTTTTTGTATATTATGAGTCATTAAATAGGTAGTGTTGATTTTATGAATACAAAATGATAGTGAATTCTATGAAAATAATAGAATTAGGCTTGTTCTTGCAACTATTCTAGTTACAAGTTGAGATAGAAGTTAACCTGAATTTTTATGATTAGTACTTATCACTACTAATTTATAAATAGTCCTTTTGGCCAAGTCTACTATACCTCTCCTCTCCCCCCCCCCCACACTTTATTTCTTTTTTTCCCCTTCAATTATACCTTGAAGCATGGTATTTTATTTATTGGGAGACAGGAGATATTATAAACTTGTGGAGGCCAGAGATTAAGGTTTTTATTCCCACTTCCTTTTAATGACTAACATCTATCCAATGCATATGTGAAAAAAAAAATTACAATGCTAAATGTTTATTTGTATTCAGTTAAATTGAATAATGAAATAAATGATGCTAAAAAGAACCCATAGCCATTCATGATTTCTAATAATTTTTTCCTGTGTGTGTGGTGGTGGTAGTGTTCTGTTCTATATTTAGATTTAGTAAAATACAACTAAATAACTCAAACCAGCTTCATTTGAGTTGACAGCCATAATATCCAAAGGAAAAAATTAAAGTAAATGTCAGCATTTGAATGTTATTAGGACCTATAACTTAAGACATGTAAGCTGAAAACATCACAAGTTTCTAAAATTAGTATTGCCAAATCCAAATTCAGTCTTCCAAACACATTTCACAGCTTTCAGAATTACAACAGTACATCTATTTTAAAAGTAAAGTTTAAAATATATTCTTTGAATTTAATTCCAAAATAGAGTTTTAATATAAAAATGATAGAATTTAATTCTAAAATAAGAGTTTCAATACAAAAATGTTAGAGAATGATATATTTAGACCTGGAAAGATTCTTACTTAGACCCCTTAGTCCATTTTAAATTAATAAAAAATACCTTTAAATATGCTAGGTGAGATCAAGATTTGAAAAGGCTTTGATGGTGTTTTTTCTAACTGACATCCTTAATGTATGTGATAGAGTCTGAAGCAACTTATATAGAACTAATACTTTTATGAAATTGACACTACATGGGTTCAAATAAAATCTCTTTGAAAAGAAAAATATATCACTGTATATTGAAAATTTTATTATTAGGTCATGCTCAAGTTTTATGCAATCCATTTTGAGGAAAAAATTGTAACCTAATTCCAGATGAATATTGTTGTGGAATGCCCTGGAAATCAGTTGTCAGTTCCTTGAGTGAAAGTCTGAAATGGCATGCTTGTCAAATTGCAATTGACACAAAGTTTGTAGAGATAACTAACACATTCTGTTGTGGTCAAAGTCAAGATCTTGTCAAATTTAAATGATGGGCTAAATCTAACAAGATGATATTTAATAGGAATGAATGTAAAATTCTGTACTGGTTTTTTTTTCTCTCTCTTTTTTTAATCTGCCACATATGTACAGGATGGAGGTAGTTTGCATAGACAGTTGTTTCTTTGACAGATTAAGGGTAAAAGCCTGAGGATGCCTGCATTAAGAAAGCCTAATGCCCAGAAGGAGGGATAGGTAATAATTTTGCTACTGTGTTTTAGTTCTAGAGTTTGGAATACTGTGTTTTAGACATCGAGTATTATATTCAGTATTGTTTTCTGTATTTTTGGAAAATACATGGATAAGCAGAAGTAACTCTGGAAGCCCTTTCAATTTATCTAATATATGTTTTGGTTTAAGCATAGTTATTCCAGTAGAATAGAAGAGACAACAGGCAAGCAGTTGTGATCATCTCCTGTTGGCCCCTTAAAAGTCTTTGTATCCCCAGACAGTACATGGAATGTAGTCGTTTTTTTTTTTGTTTTTTTTTGTTTTTGTTTTTTTTTTGTTTTTTTTTTTGTTGTTGTTGTTGTTGTTGTTGTTGTTGTTGTTTTTTTTTTTTTAAAGATTAATTATAAGGATTAGGTTTGTTCATATTGGAGAAGAAAAAGCTTGGGAACTTGATAGTTGTCGAAGTATTTTTTTAAGAAATGTCACATGGACTGGAGTTAAATTTGATTATCACTCACTTGCACTATTCTAATAGACTCCTAATTGGTAATTTTTCATCAGTTTTTCCCAACTTATTCTATCCTCCATACAATTGCCAAAGAATTCAGATTCATTTTTTACTCTTTTGTATTTTGGCTTCCAACTTTATATTTAACTGAATCTGTCCTTCACAAGGTTATTAAGTTTTTATTGAAATATTTTTATTTTAAATTGACTAAATTTACCTTAGTAGCCTTTCTCCTTTCCCCTCCTAAAATTATCCTATGTAACAAAGAATATCTTTTTTTTTTTTAAAGAAAGAAAGAAAAACCATAAAACAAATCAGTACATCAAAAAATATTCAAAAATATAGCCAGTATTCCATAATCATGGATCTCCTGTGTCAGCAAAGGGGAAAGGAAGGGGGGAGGGTTTCTGTAAAATCTGCTTACTTCACTCTAGATCAATTCATATTAGCATTTTTATGCTAATTTGTTATATTTCTTATAGTGAAATAATAATCTATTACATCATGTATCACAGTTTTTTTAGTCATTTACCAATCATTGGGCATCTGCTTGTTTCCAGTTACCATTAAAAAAAAGTGGTAACTTTTCCAGGCATAACAAAAAGAACAACTATAAATATTTTAGTGCATGTAGATCCTTTTATCAGTAATCTCATTGGGGTATATGGCTTTGTCATGGAATATCTGAATTGAACAGAATGGAGATATTTTAATCACTTTGTGTTCATAATTCCAAATTGCTTTCCAAAATGATTATACTAATTCACAGCTCTACCAAGATCATCTACTAGCTTTCGGTTCAGTCACCCAAACTGAACACATCATTGTCATATTACTCCCTTCCTCAAAATCTTCAGTGGTTCTTTATTATCAGGAGGACAAAAATACCTGTTCCTATGGCTATTTATAGTCTGACTACCACTTGATATATTACCTTAGTTCATGGGTTCTTTCATGCAATATGTATTTCAAAGCCATACCAGAAACTATCTTTTTTCTTGTCCTATCTTCATTGTTCTGCAGTTGTACAGATGATTATCCTCAAACGTCTAGGATGATTTTTTCCCCCATCTTTGCCTGTAGTAATAGTTCTTATTTTTTGTTTTTGAGGCCTAAAATATATGCCATTCACTTGAATCCTCCTCGGATCTCCCGTTTTCTCCCTTTCATTTAATATTCTGCATGATAATGAACTTTATATCCCTTAAGAATATTGGCTCTGTGGCACCACTGGAAGCATCTTCAGGACAACTTTAGTGGAGAGGATGACAGGAATAGATAGCTCATCGTGTTCTCACATGATTTTTATTTCCTCTTCTAGGTATCTGTGTCATGAAAGCTTATCATTCCATATAATTTTTGTATGAGTTAATGTTGTGAATCATTATCATAATATGTTTATATTTAGCTAAATACAGCAAATTGTACATTTAAATGCAGAACTGTGTTAAAATGTAAGGGTGTTTAAATGATGCCTGCTTAAAAAAAAAAAAAAAAGATGCTGCCTTCCCTTTGTGACATTTTCTTTACTATGTTTACTGATTATCATCCCTTAGGGGATGGGTAGAATATGATTGAAATAGTCTTAAAATTTTTTGAGGACCACAGGCTGAAAAATCTTCTAGAGTAACTTTTCTGTGGAAATAAATGGAGCTATTCATAGGCAATTGGTTATGTCATATTCCTGCTTGTGGGATGATCCCACTGCCTTTGGGTACATAGGAACAGTTCAACAGAAAGCCTTTTGGCTTTGATGGAGCACCCAAACTTTAACCTCCCCCTTAAGGAGCACTGCCAGTAGCTATCCTCTCAACCTTCATTCTTGTTTACAGGCTGTTAGAGAACCATCTTCTAGAAGGATTCCCCTTTTAGCAATTGCAACTCACAAAATTCTGATGTATTATGATGCAAGACTTTATAAGCATCTCATTTTATGGTTCTGTCTGGGATAGAACATAAACTCAGAAAGTATACTTTAACTTTACAGAAATATATGTATCTCAAGCACTTGGGGAGATGTGCTTGAAGGAAAGTAGCATATATTTCCATGAAAACTTTGTAACATCTATGTGACTAAGAGGTTAAAGACTGGTGTGTATAATGGTTAGTTAGAGTGTCAGCCCTTAGCTTAGTAAGACCTACATTCATTTTCTGGCTTTTGTCAACACATACAAACTATGTGGCTATAGACAAGCTACTTTGTTATCTAGTGCTACTAGGCAACTCTCTCAAGGTCTAAATGAATTGCTGGTATGAATTAATGGAAGAATGATGAAATCTTAGGTTCAGTTACTTTCCTGATCTAACTTTTTTTTTTAATGACCAGTAAATGGCTTCACTGAAAAATTGGAACACATCTCTAAATTCCTTAAAATGGGTATCATAATTCGTCCCACTGAAAAGTTGTTTTTTTGTTTTTGTTTGTTTGTTTGTTTTTATCATTGGCAAAATTGAAAGAAACTTTCACCTGTGCTGTCCCACAGGTACCTAAATCAGAATCCCATGTGTCTCATCCCTTATGCTTGGTTATCTTTTACTTGAGGCCACCAGTAACAAAAAATCCAAATAGATCCCAGGCTAAAAGAATTTTAAATAGCACTATCAGAAGTAATTAGTTTTTTTTTTTTTTTTTTTTTTTTTTTTTTTTTTTTTTAAGCAAAACTGGACCATCCCCTCCCCCCACCACAGAAAAAACAAAAGATGTTTTGTTAATTTATTTTGAATGTTCACTCTTCCACAAGTATAAGATTAAGACTATTTTCTGAAAATATTAGGTTTTATTTATGTAGTATACAAAAAGCCTTAATATGATGAATATTTTTTTCTAGAGTACTACATCACACTTTATTAAATATAAAGATCTGTGCATATGAGAATGTGGTCTTACTGGACATTTTTAACCATATACTAGTCTCTTCTCAAATCAAATTTCAAAACGTATTGTTTTTAAGTTGGTACCTATTGTTGCATTTCTGTAACAAAGTAATGGAGGCCCAGCTAGTGATAAAGACTTAAATCATTCAACTACTGGGCTAAAATAATACTTTGATTCTTAGAAGGACTTTTTTTTCCTAAACAAATATTGGTCTCTGATAATTTTTCACAGCTGTAGTCAAATGGTTATATAACACAAGTTGATAGGAACTAAACTGTGTAACAGTTAATAGGCTGTAGGGGATTTATTGCCTTCTACAAATTTGGCAGAAAATTAGGCTTTTACATATCTAGGTAGGACAAAACTATGTTTTGAACTGTTATAAATACTCTTTTTTTTTTTTTTTTCCCTTTTCTCCCACAAAAATAGTTTACTTAATTTCTATCTCCATAATGCAAGATTGTCAGTAGCTTATAGCTGTACTCAGGCTATTATGGTGTAGATTATGTATTACATGACATGCTGTGTTTTGCTCATTTGTACTCTTTCTTTTTCTTCTGGTCACGTTCTAGATCTTTTTGCTCATTGACTTCTCCATCTTCATCAATTTCTTAACCCTCATTTATAATTCATGATTATTTTCTAGCTTTTCATGTGAAGAATCCTGGGACTTATCTTGGGACTATACCTTTATATAAAAGTGATCAAAATAAGTCTGCATCAAAGATAGTTTTCACATCTGTAAAGTCTCTATTTTCAGAAACTTCCCAGAGAGAAAAGAAATTGAAGAAAGAATCATTGGAAACTATTTTTATTCCATTAACTATCCTTTGACTTTTGTGTATCTATTTCCTGTTAATAGTTTCCAAAGTGAAATTTTCTTTTTTTTCCCATATCTACCTGAGACCCTCTGCCACTCAATTTCTGGTCCATCAAGTGAGAAGGGGTCTGAAATATCTAGGTTTGATGTATGCTCTTTTCTTTGTCATAATTTTATTTGTGAAATAAATATTCCTTTGATTTAAAATAATCTTATTTAATTTGAAACTCAAAAGTTGGCCAGCATTTGAGAACTTTGTGTGTCATGGACTTGCTTGGCAGTCTGGTGAAATTTATGGATTCCTTCTTAGAATATTGTCTTTAAATTTATAAAATAAACTACTAGGATTACCTAGGAAATTAATCAAATTGAAACCCTTGCTTAAGGTTTTCAACTTTTTTATTCCTTCTCACCCTAGCATTTCTGAATTTTTTCCATTTCTTCAGTTTCTTTCATTTTCTTTTAGTAAATTTTATTAGTAATTTCACCTTTTTTATTTAAAAAAAAAAAAAAGCCTACAAATAGCATACTTTTAAGTTCATGAACTTTCTTATTGACCTTTGGGTTTTCCCACATACTTATTTAACTTGGAGGTTTTTTAGGGTATCCATGAATTGTTTTACTACTTTTAGAGCAAGTCTCAGTGCATCCTGTTAATGTTCCCACTAAGTCACCCAGACTTTTTTGAAGGACTGAAAAAGAATCTGAGGATTTTTATATTCATTTTGCATCATTTCAAGAGTCAGCTAAAGAGCTTTGCTGTTTGCATATTCACCATTTTCCCTTCTTCAAGGTCTATCATATGTAAGACCTTAATATTTGTTATCTATGTCTCCAGTGGGGACCAACTGCTACAGCTGAGCAGGCTGTGACTCAAAGCAGCTGAGATAAGAAAAGCAGGTGGCAGTGGTGCACTGAGCAGATGGTGCAGAATAAGCCAGCCTATCACTTTTCTATTACTCCTAATCATAATGTAGTTTTTTTTTTTTTTTTAATCTCTCTGCATTAGTCTTTATTCTTGCAAGTAGCCACAAAAATAACGCTTGATGGTGCAATCCAATGGTCTTGTGATGGAGAGAGCCATCTACATACAGAGAGAAGACTATAGGAACTGAGTGTGATCACAATATAGTATTTTCACTTTTGTTGTTGTTTGCTTGCTTGCTTTTTGTTTTCTTTCTCATTTTTTTTTCCTTTTTGAACTGATTTTTCTTGTAAAGCATGATAATTGCGGAAATATGTTTAGAAGAATTGCATATGTTTAACATATATATTGGACTTGCCATCTAAGGAAGGGAGAAAAAAATTTGGAACACAAGGTTTTGAAAGGGTGAATGTTGAAAACTATCTATGCATATATTTTGAAAATAAAAATCTTTAGGGAAAAAAAAGGAAGAAGAAAAAGATTTGAGTGGGGAAAAGAAAAAGCTTTTTCAACTGTCCTGTCAAATTGTTGGCAGAGCTTACAGTCCACATTAACTCCCAGATTTATTTAACTTGAACTCTTATCTAGTTATGCTTTCCTTTTTCACCATTCATGCAGTTTAGTTTGTTGCTCTTGTGGAATTTGACATGTGGTAGGGGAAAATGCAGTTTTATTGGAGTTAGGCATTGCACATTCCATATCTTTTAGGATTCTGACTTTGTTGCCTAGTGAATTAGCTATTGTTTCCAACTTTATTTCATCTATAAATGTGATAAGCAGTCACTTCTGTTTTCATTCTAATTTGCTAAAAATATTAGACTATGAAGTTCTAGTGAGTCAATAAACATTTATTAAACATTCACTATGTGCCAGATACTGTGCCAAACCCAACATTTCTGAGAAAGGTAAGCGTTCTTCTCATGGATTTCAAACTAGTGGGTGATACAACATGCAAACAACTATGTATAAACAAATGATAAGTTAAATTTGAAGGAATCAGCAGAGGGAAGGCATTAGAGTTAAAAGATATAGAAATGCTTGCTGTTAAAGATGGGAATTGAGCTGAGGCTTGAAATTTAGAGAAGATCATTCCAGGCATAGAGGATAGCCAGTGAAAATGCCAGAGTTGGAAGATAAAGTATCTTGTTTGAGGAATGACAAAGAGGCTAGTGTTAGTGGATCACAGTGTGTTGGAGGGAGAGAGTATGTAAGGTATAAGAGTACTTAGAAAATTGAGAAGGGTGTAGGATTTCATATTTTATCTTAGGGGGTAATACCAAGTCACTGGAATTAATATTGAGTATTTGTATATGAGTATATGTGACATAATTAGAGTTGTGCTTAGGGATATGACCTTGATGGAAAATGGAATATAGTGACTTGTGGCAGAGAAACCAACCAGCATGGCATTGTAATAGTCTAGGCTGAGTTGATGAAAATATGCACCAAGGGAGTGGCATTGTGAGAGAAGTGGATGTATGTAGTAATTGTTAGAAAAGTCAAATTGCCAGGCCTTGATAGCTGCTTGGATAAGGGGATTGGGGCGGGAGAAAGAGAATGCAAAAGAATGGGGAATTAAAGACACCTAGGTTCTGAACCTGGGTGACTGAGAAGGATGGTAGCATCCTGAACAGTATTACAGAAATTTGAAAGGTGAGGGTTTAGGGAAAAGATACCGAGTTCCCTTTTGCACATACTGAGTTTAAGATGTCTATAGGACATAGTGTTTCAGATATGTTTGAAACTCTGAGATCAGCAGAGATGTTAGGTGCAGTGGTCCTCAAACTTTTTAAATAGGGGGCCAGTTCACTGTCCCTCAGCCCATTTGCCATAACCCAGCAAGCCACATCTGAGAGAGTAAAGGAGGTGATTGCAGCCATTGTATATGGACTTCTCCAAGAATTTGACTACAAAAGGGAGGAAGGGAGGACATGAAAAGATAGACCTGGAGCACTTTTCTCAAAACCTCATTCCAGATTGAAATTGGTCCATTTATATTTTTTTTTACTCTGTTCTTTCAACTAGTTCTATATCTAACTCATCCTTTTCACAAAGAGAGCTTGAAATTTTTTTTCTAATGCTTTGCCAAATCTAGATATTCTTTTTAAATAATTTCCTTAATTTGCTAGTTTGTTATTTTTGTCAAAAAGGGAAACAAGTTTATTTGGCTAGTGTGAAGGTTCCTGATAGTGAAAAGCCACAGTGATTCCTGGATTTCCCTTCCAAGTTCTCAAAAAAACATCTTTCTATTAAGACATTTGAGAACTTTGAATGTTATGAGTTAGAAGTTAAGAGTTTAGAGTTAGAAGACTCTATTCTCTTTGCTTTTCTAAACACCCGTACATTCACTTATTTCTCATCATCTACAGTTTTTCAGACATTCTTGACAGAAACTAATATCATTTTGTTGGGTTGGTTTCTCTCCCCCCATGGCCTAGGACATTGTCCAGACCTAGTGCTTTGTAATTCATTTCAGTAAGCTAAGTATTCTCTTAGTCTTGATTTTTCTTTTGACTGGGTTTCAACTAGTTTCCTGTATTTCTGTTTTATTCTCCCAAATTGAATTTGCTTCTAATCTCCCATTTTTTTGCTTCTTGTATAACCAAAGAAGTCTTTTTATTTTATCACTTAAGTTCCTTCTGAGTTCAAATATTTCCTAGCATCCTTATAGAATTGTCTTAGACCTTTTGTATTTTCCCTCATTCTCCTGCCTCTGCTTCCATATTCTATACTTGTGACCTCAAACTGAGATCTGTTTAAGGCTTTAACTTAAAAACGCTAAGGTCTCCCACTGCATCTAGGCTCATTTCCAGTTATCTTCATTTCTATCTGGCTACTGGACCTACACGGTTCTGGAGGGGGAAAATGAGACAGGTGACCTTGCACAGCCCTCCCTCTCTTATATCCAAATCACTTTGATGTCATAGCATCCCCTACTTGATGCCATGGTCCTCTTCAAGATGACCTTGTCCTTCAAGAATGAAGGACAAACAACAATTCTGCACTTGTTCTCTAAAAAGAAACAAAATAAGACTAATTCATGAATTCCCATTGCACCATCATTAAAACACTTTTCCCACAGCAAGTAACTGTTCCCATAATTTTTCCCTGTCTTTAAAATAGATAAAACACTTGTTGTCTCTTATAATACATGAGAAACTAAAAGCTGTGCAGGTTAAGTGACTTACTCGGCATCATTAAGCCAACACGAGACTAATCTGAGCCACAAGGCTCTACCATGTTTTGTTTCTGTTTTCTTATACTGGAAGAACTTTTAGGCAGGCACTTAACTTCCTTCAGATTCCTCACCACTGAGATTAGAGAGCGCCTTAGCCTCCTTTGAGCTCTACAAATCTTAAGTCTTCCAAATCAAAATCTGTTGGATTTTTCTCAAACATCTTGCCTCTCCTTTCTCCCTTGAATGAAAGAGTTTTAGGAGAAAGCATGTGTTTTCTCATAGTATTACTAATACTTAAAGGGTGCTTTTTTTGTGTGTTTAAGGAAATTTGTTTTTTGAGTTACCAAAGGAAAAAAATATTGGACCATTAGCCTAGCCCAACATAGGATATCTTTTGCCCTTATAGGCTTATTAATACTTGCTCTAATTCCTCATTCCCACCAAATGCCAGCACTAATGAAAATTGTGGCAAATTGGAGAATTTAAGCACACATTTAATGATTTGGTTTTTTTCTTGAAATCACTGAGGCAGAGATGACTTTGAGAGATGAAACTGTATTTAAGTTGAATGTGACAATGGCTGAGTAGGAAAGCATGACTAAAAGCTATCTATCTGACTGGGGGGAGGTAAATAGGGTAAGTGACAGATTCACCTGGCCTTACCACCTGCAGGTTCTATTTTTTAAAAGTCAGTAAGAAGGTAAGGCAGAACAAGAAGGGTGAATGCATACCTATGATCACCTTTAAGAATGAACTTCAAATACTGGGCCAGAGCTGTGTGTCTTACAAACAAATCTTTTCTTAGTTCTCATGCTTTTTCACTTGCTCTTAGCCTCATAGAATCATAGAATTGAAAAGACCTTAGAATTAATCTCTTCCGAATTGTACTCTTACATTGCCTTATCTGTGAAAGCTTCTTTTCAGAGTTTGTATTCATTTATAGAACTTCAGAACCCTGTTTTTGCATCCTATCATGCATTGTGCCTTTGTAGTTCTCTGCATCACCAGGTAACAGATTTGTATTTAGCTTGAAGGGTCAATCACTGTTAAATTTAATTCTGTGCTCCCTCTAGTCTCTACTTTGTCCATGTGATAATAGGGAAGAAAGCATAGGCTTCCAACTGTCAAGTAAGATTTGTTGACTCTGAGCTCCAGCTGAGAGCATAGAAGGGAGATTTTAAGTACCTTGAGGGCATTAATCTTGCCTTTTCAGCAAGTTGGTAGTCTAGTACCATGCATGTATGCTTCCTCATTGCTTGTTGATGTTAAGAAATTTGAGAAAGTGAACCAATTCATTTTAATAGTTTTACATCCATGTTAGGCAAAAGTTGAATTCTCCCTTCTCTAAGTGGAATGCCACTCTTAACAGAAGGGGACCTGTCTCAGGTCAGTGACTTTAAAGAGCATAAATGTTTTGCTTAGAAAATGAAATAATCTTTTGGGTCAAGTCTACCTGATGCTTTTGTGATATAATTTGAGGCATATGACATTGAACTTCATTTCTGCAAATTTCTCTTCATCCTACCTACCATATTAGCTAGGATATTGTGTTTAGGCCATCTTAAAAATTTATGTGTCCCTAGAATAGTAAAGAACTCTCTTTTGATGCCATATATTAGTTTATTGTTTGAATTAATTTGAGTAGTGAGGTTGTAAGGGGTTGGGGTACAGTGCTTTAAATTCTTTGTGGTTCATGGGTGGAGGGAGATGGAGGAGGAGAGGAAATATCTTTGATACCCTAGATCAGAAAGACAATAATAGAACAGTATCTGTCTATTCTTGATAAATTCCAATCATTTGGCCCATCTTTACACACTGAAAGAAATGATAGATGAGATTACTTTGAAAATTGAAAAGTCATTGGCAAATGGGAAAGATTATTGCAGAAATATTGAAAGAAATATTGCAGAACTGAAAAATGGGTAAGTGCCCTATATTTTTTGTTGTTTTTTAAGAAAGTGTATAACCTACAGACCTTTTATTTCCTATCATTTCATAATTCATATCATGGAAAAATCATTCAGCAAGCATTTATTAAATACCTACCCTTTTCCAGATACCTTGTTAGGAGCATTGGAGTCACAGGGACAATTTGAATGCAGAGATTCTGTCTTCAAGAAGCTTATAGGATACCCAAAGAAGATAATAGGTAATTTTATATGGTATAATCAAAACATTTGTGAAACAAATACAAGGTAACCTTAGATAGCAGCTATCAGGGATCAACTTAAGTTTTCTATTTGTGTCCACACTGCTTGGCAACATAGAAAGCATTTTATAAATGTTTTTTCATTTGTTAATATAGGGAACAGTAAAAGGCAATTAGAGGAGAAATATCTGTAATAAACCTGAAAAGTAGTTTGGACCAAGTTGGACATGGTTTTAAATTCCCAACAGAAGGTTTATTTGATTCTTGAAGCCATTGCCTAGGATTAAGTAGGAGGATGGCATGGCCAGACCTGTACTTTAGGAAAATCCCTGGCAGCTCTAGAGGATGGATTGAAGTGAGAAGAGACTTAGGGGAAAGAGACCAGTCATGTCTTGGCTTACAGACTAGGATAATTTGATTTCTCATGTTGGATAACTTCTTCTGTAACCTTGTTGAAACATGGTTCTTGTTCACCACAAACTACTATGGCTTTATGATGTCTTTTAAATGCTGTCACATGGACAGCACCATTTAGGTAATACTGTTTCCCAGGAATGGCCAGTCTTATTCTCATTTTATATAGAAAGATTTTGTACATTTGTCTTAATGTTATTATTTAAAAGGTATTAAAACAATAAAAATTACCATAAACCAGACCTACAATGTAATTTGATCAAGTATTGCGTGTAGACACAGTTGAAGAATCTATACTAGGATTTTAGCTTTTTTCATTATCTTTATGACCTTGCACTAATTTAGCCAAAGATGAAAAGGTTATCCTGTCACTTACCATATTAGACAATCTTCCCATATTTTTCAAAGTTTTAAAAAGCATTCTGCATTCCCTGTTAATCTGACTTGCTGAGTAAATTATGTTCTATAAGGATGTTTACAAGTTTTCTCAAATGACAGTCTTGACTTCTACCCTTCCCTATCACTCAGCCATATTTGGTCTTCTGCCAAAGCAGAAGATGAGAGAAAGATCAATGCAACTTTTCCTCTCCCTATTCTCTACTAACTTTGTGCTACTATACTCTCAAAATACAGAAGTAATTTATTAGTTCAATCCCCTAACAAGATGGTTACAGCTGGCTTCATTTCTGGCTACTTGTCATCTACTTTCTCAAATACTGACAAACTTTAAATCTAAATTCACCTTTTAGGGCTAAAGTTGGACTCTGACTAAAAAATGTTCACTTTTTTGGACCTCTCCTATAGATGATCACCTTATCAACAAGCAAGGAGACCTTATTTGCTTCTTTTTTCTTTTTCTTTTTCTTTTTTTTTCATTGAGAACATCGAATTCATATCAGTATCCATGTAATACGATAGATTACCAGAACTATCCAGCCACAGAGCAATATTGAATGGTTTCTGAACCAGAGTATGAGATGTCATAACTTTAGAATTCTCAATTTGTGGATATGCTATCACCATCATAGCTGGCATTTATATAGAGTTTTGTTTTTTTTTTTTCAAAGTGTATTTTGTCTTATTTAATTATTTTTTTTACAACAATCCTTTGAATTAGGTACAATTATCAGCCCCCCTCCTCTCTGTCTCTCTCTCTCTCTTTTCTCTCTCTCTCTCCCTCTTTCTCCATCTTTTTTCTCTTTCTCTTCCTCTCTCTCTTTTTTCCTACTTCTCTCCTTTCTCCCCTTTTTTCCCCCTTTCCTTCTCTCCCTTTCTCTTACCCCTTTTCTCCTCTCCCCCCTCTCCCTCCCTCTTTCTCTCCCTTTCCTCCTCCCTCTCACCTCCCATTTTATACATGTGAAAGCTGAATCTGAGATGCTAAGTGACTTACCCAGCTAGTAAGTATCTGAAGTAGCCGTTAAATCTGGAGTCTTTCTGAGTCTGATCGAGTCTTGTTCTTATGGGGTTTTTTTTATTTTTAAATTGAATATTAGTAGGGTTTATCTACCTTTTCTTTCCTCCATTCCCATTTCTACCCCTCCCCCCCATTGAGAAAGAGAAACAAAACTCCTGTAACAAACAAGTAGAGTTAAGCAAATAGATTTGTGCATTGGTCATGTGTGGGCCTCCCCTACCCAAAAAGTCTGAGTTTCTATATTGAGTCCATCATATGTGTCAGGAGATAACTACTACATGAGTCCTATAGAACCATGATTGGTTACTGCATCAGAATCTTTACAGTATTTTTATTATTGTATTATTTGTTCTCTTCACTTCATTTTGTATCAGCTTATACTCTGGAACTATCACCTTTGTCATTTCTTTAAAAATAATGGTATTCCATCGAATCAATATAGCATAATTGGTTCAGCTAATTGATGGCAAGTTTCCAATTCTTTGTCATTACTACCAATCTGATGACTGTGATTTGGAACTTGAGTTATTTAATTTGCATGGATTTTCCCTAGTTATGATTTATGACTTTTTTTCCATATTGTGAGTAATGGATTGAATTTCATCCTCGGAAAAATTCTTGTTCATATCCTTTGATAAAGGAAATTAATTGAGTGATGTTCTTAACCAAGTCCTCAGGACACTCTAGCAAGCTATACCATTTTTCTCATTGCCTTTTTGATTCTCATATACCAACCACCAAGACATAAACAAAAATGTTTACGGTAGAATTTGCTTTAAAGATTGACAAAACTACTTGGAATTTGTAATCTTTCTAGGCAAATGACATTGCCTAGAATAAGTAAGGGAATTCATTTTTGGCTTGTAACCACATCATAGCATATATATCTTGCTATACTTTACATACTCCATGTGTGAAGCATTTTTAAAACTCTATAAAGCCCTATTTCAACATAAGCCACATTTAAGAATTTCTCTTGTTAATTATGTCAAACAAACCAACTTTTTAGAATGGGTACAATTGTGTATTTGGAAGTTTTTCATCATTAGTGTCAGATTCTTACCCAGCTATGTTTTCTGTGCATATTGGATTTAGCTGTTCCCTCAATATAGTCCATTCGGACTTGGGTAACACAGGAAAGTGGCTAACCATATTTTCCTAAATATTACAAAGATGATGTGTAACACCACTATCTCTGAGTGAAAGAATATAGATGTTTTAATCATTTTCCTACATAACTTCAAATTATTTTCCATAGGATGATCTGATCAAGTCATAATTCACTAACAAAATACTATTATTTTGTCTGTCTACCTATAGTATCTCTCAACAATGAATTCCATTATTTTTTATTACCTTTTTCATCTTGTAGAATATGAGGTAAAACTTGGTAGCTTCTCTTAGTGATTTGGAAGTCTTTTATATGATCATTAATAGTCAGCAGTTCTCTTTCTTTTGTTTATATCTTTTAACTGTTTATTGAGGAATGGCTCTTGGTCTTACATGTTTTTGTTAATTTCCTATATTTCTTAGATGTCAGAGATAGATGATATAATATTTCCCCATTGAAGAGAGAGGTTGCTTTTTTGTATTAGCAGAAGCTTTCATTTTCTTGTAATAATTTTTTTTTAATTTTAGCCATTTATACCTTGTGATTTCTATACTTTTAGATAAGAATTCTTCTAGCCATTATTGTGAAAAGATCTTTTTTTTTTTTTTTTTTGTGAAAAGGAAAAGGTAAACACTTTTCCCTATAGTTCTTACAAAAGAGGGATTTTTTTTTTTTTTTTCAAATAGTTTTCTTTGGGGGGAGTTTATGAGACATTGGATTCCTGAGTTCAGTAATTCTTATTGATATCTATTCTTTGCCACTGATTTACTTTCTCTGCTTTTTAACCAATGCCAAATAGCTTTCAAAATTGCAGACCTAACCATGTCACTCTCTATTCAATAAATTCCAGTGGTATCCTATTGCCTCTAGAATCAAAGGCCATTTCTATGCATAAAGTGCTTCTTTCCTCACCTTGACATCTTAGCATCCCTGGTTTCTTTCATAACATCTTTTTGCATCAGGCCTTTCCTGGTTTTCCCATATTTTCCTCCAAAGATTAGCTTTTATATATTCTTTGCATGTGCTTGGATGTGTGTACACACACACACACATGTTAGAATGTAAATGCATTGAGTTTTCTCTATTTCCCTTTTGTCTTTTATATACCCCAGCACAGTTCCTTGCAGACAGTAGGCATTTAATAAATGCTCTTTTACTGATTTATTCTTTGTGGTCTGAAGACATTCCTCCTTTTAAAAAATTCAACTTTAGTCTGAATGAATGATTTTGTCTAGGTTTATAAAATTTTTTGGTAATTTGATTAGTAGAGTACTAAATCTAGCTAGATCTAGTCTTGTTATACTGTATTGTCAAGCTTTCTTTTTGCTAAGTGTGAAAATTTTACTTTTTCCTTGAAGCTACCTTTGACTAAATGAAAAAGAAGCAACCAGTTCCCCATAACCTGTGCCACCATAATTTCCCTCCCCTTAACACCCCTATGACCATACTAATTTTTAAAGTTTTTTTTTTTTTTTTTTTTTTAGAAGACCTTTGTTTTATATACACATGTAGCTGTTACTAGTAATTCTGCTTCTTTGCCTCACTAGCCTCATGGCACCTTTGTTCAGGCCCATCCTCTTGCTCCTTCACAGTATACATCCTGGAGGGCATTGTTTTGAAGTTTTGCCTCAGAATATCTTTTTATTGTTTTCTCTGTTTCTCCTGCTCTCAGTGACCCATTCTCTGTTCTGCACACAGTTTCCTCACGTTTTTTATACTCTATTCAGTGCATTCATCCTGCCAACAAAGTTAGTGAGATGCTGGGGGTTTTCTCCCCTCCTTTTTTGGGCAGCAGCATATTCAGCATAGTTTTGCCGGCCATATTGATTGGATGGAATTTTTCATGTTAAATAAACTCTTTGAAAACCATGTAGACTTTGCACATAGTACATGCTCAATAAATGTTTATTGAATGAATGGGTCTATTATATCGGGCATTATTACAACTTTGTATATGCCAAATTTAGTTCCAAGATTTGTTGCTGCATTGATGGTCATAACTATTTTAGAATTTCTTCAAAGTAAAAGAAAAACCAAAATAAACATCTGGAATCCTTGATTTGTGTTTTCTATTAATTTGTCCAGTAATCAAACAATGACTTACCCATCTCTTAGCTTTCTTTTGCTAATGAAAATCCTTGACTATTTATAGGAGTTCCTTGGTTTTGTCAGTATGTGACCTTGTGGTTTTTAGGTTTTTCAGTCTCAAATACTTTACTAGATAAATTATGACCTCTTTGGCATTGCCTTCACTCATACCCATTGGTAATGTTCTCAGGGTGTTTATTTGACCTCATTTAGGGCTTCTTAGAATATTAAAAGAATTTTTCTTTATTTTGCCAGCTTTATGTATAGGAAAGCAAAAAAATATATATAGGAATATATATAGGAAAATATATAGGAATATATAGGAAAATATATAGGAATATATAGGAAAATATATATAAATATAAATAAATAAAATATAGGAATATATAGGAAAAAAAAAAGTGCCTGTTTGTTTGTTTGTTTTTTTTTTCCCACTGTTGTGCTTAATGAAGATGGAAATCACCTTGACCCAATACACTTTTAAGTTGAGTATTGAAATGCCAGCACAGACAAAATTAACAGAGAAATTCCTAGATGACAGAGCATTTTGATGATCAGGCAGGCTACCTGTTAAATTGATTTATCTAGGGTCTTATCCTACTTCCATGTTACAAATTGTGCTTACTTATTGTGCTTTGCTTATAAGGAGACATTCGATAAATTCTTGTTGAATTAGAGTTTAATAAAAATATACTTATGTCCTATATATCCATTAATATATTTGGCGAATGCCAGAATCTTTGGGAAGTTTTTTTGTTTTTGTTTTTCTTTGAGGAGAGAGCTTTCTGGGCCTATGATTTCAATGGAATAAAAAACTGAGCCAAGAAACTTCCTCTTTCAATGCAGGTTACTAACTTATGTAATAGCTCACATTTATTTAGCATTTTATACTTCACAAATACTTTGCTTCAAAACTTCCTGTGAGATGGGAAGAGTAGTACAAATTATCCCCATTTTCTATCTGATAAAATTGAAATTCATGAAATATTAAATGGCCTATAGAAAATAAGATTTTAGATTTGAATGGGACTTAAGAAATCTAGTCCATTGTTTTCTACTAGAGTCAAATCAGTCTATAAGATTTTGTTAAGCATTTCCTCCATTTGAGGCAGTGTACTTAAACTCTGGAAACACAAATATAAGTTAAAGGAAAGTTAATTCCTGACTTCAAGAAGGCTATATTTTAATGTGTAAATGACTTCCAGGGAAAGTAAATGAATATCTAATGAGCTGGGCTTTGGACTAGATCTTATTATTTCAAATGTCATGCTATTTCCATCATCCCACCATACTGTGTTGTTCAAAATGGTAAGTGGAAAAGCTTGCTTAGTCTTGAATTCAGATCTGTTTCCCAAACTGTTGCCACCTAGAATTCTTTAAATGAGATGAAGAAAAGATCCTGGCCTGGCTTTTGTTTTATAATTTGTGAATCGTGTTTTTATTGTTTTAAAATCACTGTTTTAAAGTGTTGTATCTGGGCACTGATAATAAGGATGATATTGAGGATGATGAGAACAACTTAGCAGGTTTCTACTGCCTTAAAGGTTTACAGAATGCTTTACAGATATTTTATTTAGTTCTAACAACAACTTTAAGGAGGTAATGTACTATTGTTATTATTTCCATTTTACAGATGAAGATACTTGGGTAGTAGACAAGTCTTGAGACCAGATTTTAAATCAGGTCGTTTTGACTTTAGTTCCAGCATTATATCTATGGTGCCACCCAGCTGCTGCCTGATGAAAATAGATGGATACAACATAGTTGCTACTCTTGCCATACTTAAAACATAAATTAATCATTGAAGCATGTGCCAAGCCCTGTGCTTCAATAATACAAGTATTATTTGCATTTTATAGATGAAGAAATCAAGGCATAGAGAGAATAAGTGACTTTGCTATGATCATTCAGCTAGTGGGCAAGTAGGAAGGATCTGAACCTAGCTTTCTATTTTTCTAAGTCCAATTCTTGTCCCACTACTTTCCCCCCCCCAAAAAAAAATTTGTTTTTATTGACACATTCAGCACTCAGCAAATACAAGGATTTTGGGATTACCCAGTGTCTAACAACTATCTCTAGTATGGTACTATTCTTTTTCCTTTAGTTATGAGGAACATGCTGATATTGTAGCCATTTTTCAAATTCAAACCTAGAGCTAACCCCCAAGGATAAAAACAAAGCTGTTTCTGTAAGGGAAAATCTCTAACTTGCAGTTCTTTGAAAAAGTTTTAATAAAATAATAGATAAAATTGACCTGTGGACATAATTTACTTGAGTTTTCAGAAGACTTTGTAAGCTTCTTCATAAAAGATTAAAGAAAATAACCATGGGGTAAATCACAAAGTCCTGACATAGACTTAAACCTAAGCCATAGGAAGCTGCCCTGCTATTCAGGGAAGAATAGGAGACATGGAAATGGAGATTCTATGGATTCGTAGTTGACCATGTTTTTCCATGGAAGGAGAAAGTTGTTTTTGTTCTTGTTTTTGAAGTGCTGATCAAGGAAACTGCAAAATTGGTGTGATGAAGCTTTTTAGATTGCTAGGCTTGTTCACTTTCTTAAAACAAGAGTGGGTGGTGGGAGCAGTGCCAGCAGCAGAGTGCTTCCTGCTCTTCTTTAGCCCCAGATTGACTCAGCTTGAAGGTGGGAGGAAATTGCTGCACCCGCACTGAGGTCCATGAGACTCTTAACCTCTGATGTGCCATAATCTTATCATAGACTTTATAGCTTTCTATAGGTGGATATTGCCTATTTCAAACTATAGGCTTCTTAAAGGAAGGAATTTTCTAACATTTAAAACTTCCTTGAATGGGTAATAACAATAAGAGTATAATTAGAGATTATAGGATCCTAGATTTAGAGCTGGAAGGAATCCTTAGAAGTCATTGAGTTTGTTTGGATATGTATTACATATATTGTATTTAACTTATACTTTAACATTGTTGGTCAACCTGCCATCTGGGGGAAGGGGTGGGGGGAAGGAGGGGAAAAGTTGGAAGAAGTCATTGAGTTCAACCCTCTCATTTTGCAAATGAGGAAAATTATCTCCAGAGAGGTGAAATAACTTTATGGTGACACAGCTAGTAAGTGTCAAGGGTGAGATTTGAACTTAGATCTTCCTTCTTCCAAGTCCAGCTCCACATTTAGTATTCCATAATTGCTTCTCAGGTGTTCAGGCTGATAAAAGTTAATATTTGCCCATAATATCTCAGGCAAATAGGTGGCATTGTAGATAGGGTGCTGAACCTTCATAAGTCACTTTCTGCCTTGGGTTCCTCAGCTCTAAAATAAGGATAATAATAGTACCTACCTCCCAAAAGGTAGCTACATGGCTCAGTGATAGAGTGTTGGGCCTGACTCAACTCCTGAGTTCAACTCTGGCATCAGACACTGACTAGCTGTGTGATTCTAGGTAAGTCACTTAACCATGTTTGCCTCATCTGTAAAATTAGCTGGAGAAGGCAAACTATTCTAGTTTCTCTGCCAAAAAAAACCAACAACCCCAAAGTTGGGGACAAAAGTGAGACAAAAGATCTCAGGAAACAAATATGCCCCTACGAGATTTCTATATGACTTTGAGGAAAGATGGCAGAATGAGAGACTGAACAGGAGCTTTGGCTATCTTATAGTCACTTCTTAAAACTCAATCATGTGGTTGCTCTGAGGTTGTACATTGTACATCTTTGGATTACTTGGAGTGAGGAACTTGAAATCATGTATGACTTTGCACTAGACAATTCCATAGAAGATGCCATCAACTTTTCTTTCTTTCTTTCCCTTTGCTCTTATAACTTTTCAATGTACCACAAATGATCACTTTGGGTGCCACATTAAGAAACACCACTAATAGACTAGAATGTTCAGAGGAAGGTGACTATGGAAACTATGCCAGACAAGAATAAACTACAGGATAACTGAGTAGTGTTAATAATAATAGCTAGCATTTATATGTATCCTACTTTAAAAAAATAATAGCTTTTTATTTTTCAAAACAAATGCAAAGATAATTTTCAACATTCGTTCTTGAAAAACCTTGGTTTCTAAATTTTTCTCCCTCCCCTAGACCACAAGAAATCCAATATAGGTTAAATATATGCAGTTCTTCTAAACATATTTCCACATTTATCATGCTGCACAAGAAAAATCAAATCAAAAGGAAAAAAAAAAGAAGCAAGAAAACAATAACCAAAAAAAAACACAAGAAAATACTGTTTGTGATCCACATTCAATCTCCATAATGCTCTCTATGGATGAAGATGGCTCTCTATCACAAGTCTATTGGATTTAACCTGAATCACCTCATTGTTGAAAAAAGAACCAAGTCCATTACAGTTGATCATCACATAATCTTACTGCTGTATACAATGATCTCCTGATTCTGTTCACTTCATTTAGCAGCAGTTCATGTAAGTTTCTCCGGGCCTGTCTGAAATCATCCTGCTGATCATTTCTAACAGAAAAATAATGTTCCATTACATTCATCATGTAGCACTTTTAAGGCTTGCAAAGCACTTCATAAACATCTCTTTGGATTTTCACAACAGTCTTGGAATGTATGGGATTGCCTGTCATCAGGGGAGGGAGTAGAGGGAGGAAGGGGAAATTTTGGAAAAGAAGTGTGAATACAAGGGATAATGTTGTTTAAAAAAAAAAATTACCCGTGCATATGTACTGTCAATGAAAATTATAATTATAACATTAATTTTAAAATTTTTTCAAAAAGTTAAAAAAAAATAAAAAACAATGGTCTTGGGAGGTATGGGATGTCATCATCCCTATTTTACAGATGAGGAAACTGAGGCTGAGGGAGAGCATCGACATCTTGTTAGTGTCTTAGGCTGAATTTGAACTCGGTTATTCCTGACGGAAGGTTTAATGCACTATTCTACTATGCTGTTTAGTTATTAAGACTGAGTATGGGGATGTGTTAGTGGTCTTGAGATGTTATTATCTGGAGCAGGGACTTGTCCTTCTTGGCCCCATAATTTATAACCAGGACAATGAGCTATAATTGCTATGGCAGATTTATAGTGTGAAAGAAAATCCTTCCTAATGATTGGAACTTATCTACTATTGGACTTATTTTCAATAAGCAATGATTTCCACATCCCTGGGAGTTTTCACATGGATTTTGGATGATCACTTCTTGCTTTTTAAATACAGATTGGATGAGGTGATCTTTGAAGTGCCTTGAAATTCTGTGATCTGCCCTCCTAATTTCTCCTGAGAACTTGCAATAACTATCTTGAATATATTAGTAGCACTTAAAATATCTGATAGCTCTTTACAATTCACTTAAATTCAACATGGGGCAGCTAGTTGATGCAGTAGAGTACCAACCCTGAAGTCAGGAGGACCTGCGTTCAAATCTGGCCTTAGATACTTCCTAGATGTGTGACCCTGGACAAGTCACTTAACCCCAATTGCCTCAGCAAAATAATAATAATAATAATAATAATAATAATAATAAATAAATGAATCCTGAAGACTTTTTTTTTTTTTAAACTATTTAGTTTATCTGTCTCTAAGCTTACACACGAGGGATATTTTCAAATGAGTCCTTTCACTCAAGCACTGTTATTGGAGAATGTAGTATGCACACAGATTAATTTTTTTATCCTCTAAAGAAGAGCTGTATAGTAAAAGTCAACAAGTTCAACTAGCAGAATGATTGGGCTTTAATTGGCTAATTGGAATTAAATCATTCACATTGTCATCTCTTCAGAGTCCTGTTGTTTGCATTGGGCATTGCTGGCATTTTATCTTTATATTGACATGCTGTTTTTCTAAAGCCCATGCCCACCCACTCTCTTATTCCTTCCCCCACTACCCTTTATTGTGTCAACTATTAACTTGGAAGAGAGTTAAATTGTTGGGTTTTGATTTTGAAAAACTTCTGCTAATCTTCCAGCAGAGGGCACTCTTCCTCGAAGTTAAGCATATATTTTGTACAGTTTGTCCTTAGGGCTCAGGACCCACATCTTTTAAATGTAGGTCTTTCTGTAAATTATATTACAGCAAATATTCCAGGCATTTTTAGCTACCATCATTGCTCACATTGAATACTCATTTGATTTTTTTGTTCCTGAGCCATAACTCCTATCCTCCTCTCCCTCTCCCCCAAAATTAGCCTTAAACAGGGAAAAAAAACAAACACCTTTATTCTTTTTTTTTTTTTTTTTTTAGAATTTTTTTCCCACAGTATATATGCATGAGTAATTTTTTTTTATAATATTATCCCTTGTATTCATTTTTCCAAATTATTCCCCCCCTCCACACCCTCTCCCCCTCCCATGACAGGCAATCCCATACATTTTACATGTGTTACAATATAACCTAGATACAGTATCTAACACCTTTATTCTTAAGAATAGCTATGCCAATTAGCTCATGCCTGTAGGACTGGAAACTTTAATTTTTATTTATTTATTTATTTATTTATTTTTAGTCAACTTAAAAATCAGTCAAAGTAGTAAGTTAAAACATTAAATTAGTTCTACCTCTTTTCAATTCACTGTCTATTAACTCTCGGGACAACCTGGATAAGCCACAAATGCATTACAGTTCCAGCCCAGATATTTGTATTTTCTTAGACCTAGTGATATAAGAAAAGGAAGTGACTGACAGATGGAAGAAGGGAGAGAAGAAGCTATTTACTAATGTATCTTATGACAGGAATTCATGGTCAATGTTAGTTCTGCATAGGCAGAATAAGGAGTCACCTGTATATTTGAGGGGGCTTAAGAAAGCCTCTTTGCCCAAAGGGAAATTACCCATGAACCACACTGGCCTCACACCTGAAATTCCTACATCAGACCTCCTTTAGCGTTAATTTGATCAAAGGGTTTCATTAAAATAAAACTGTTACCTTGGGAGGGCAGAAAAGGCTTTTACTATATTATGCTTGTGAATACCTTACTACAAATTAGTTCATCAGATTAGCCATCCAGTTTCCTCTCCAAGCCCCAAGAAGTGGGAATAATGGATAGGGTAATTTTGTTATCAGGTAGATTTAGCAAAGACTTTGGCCAAGATATGATCCTCTATAGTAGAAAGAAAAATTGTATGCTAATTTGAAAAGGTAAAATGAGGATTTGGGAAAAGAAAGAGGTTCAGAAGTAGTTTACTTCACAATAAAGCTTCGAGGTTTGCAGCTATAGTGAAACACCAGTGGAAAAGCTGGAAAGGATAGAAAATTAGAAATGAAAGACTTAAAAACAGGATCATCAACCTAAAGTGTCCATTTGAGAATTTATTCAAGTATCTTTCCTCTCTTCCTGCAGTTCTGTGATTTGACTTTAACAAAGGTCTTTTCTACAGGTTACAGAAGCCTAGTATTCCTCGTTACATGAGTTCTCCAACCAGTTCCATTCTTTTTGAAAGGCTGACATTTATCTGATAGAATCAATAGATGGTTATATTCACCTTTCCCTTTAAAGTAAAACAGTTGTTCTGTATTCCTTATACAAAATAAGCATGCATGGAGACTTTGTTTAGTGACATAACATAAGGCACTAATCTGAAGTTCCTTATTTGATTTGGCAGTTTGAGAAATATGTTAACACTTTGACTTGAGTATGTTTCCTGGAAGCATGTGGGTTCATAGATTTCTAGATCACCCAGTCCAACCTTCTAATTTTATATGTTTGGAAAAAGGCATACTGGGAGGAGAATGGGTTATTTTATTTCAACTGATTTGGTTTCTCTTGCATTCAGGTGAAGTATTAAGTTGCTGAGAAATGTTTATTTTTTATTTTAAAAAGTATTACCCGGAGGGCTTCAATTTTTAGAATGAAACAACAGAGTTTGGGGTTTCTGACTTTTTAGAAGTAAATTATCTAGGTTGAATGTTATTCACACCCCTTATTTCCCCCTTCCTGTAACTCATCTTTGTTGCCCTTTAAGCTGTATTTCAGTACTCATTGTCATTGGTGGGTGAAGGGTAAAGAATATTGAAACTGAAAAGTATGATTTGGTACTACTGATAAACCCTAGTGTGTTAGAGAGAAAGTTGGACCTGATTGTGAAAAGTGAAGCTTTGGGGTCTTGTTTATCTTTCATTTAGAAAGCACTGTATAAATGTTACCTATTATTATTTATTATTAATTCAGTTGTCCATATGCTTCTTCTATTCTATGGAATTGTGAGAGTTCTGTGTTAAACATTAATAAACCTCATAAAATTTTATAATCATAGAATATTAAAACTTAGGTTCAGTACTATTTAAATCCCTAATTTTAGGGTTAAGGAAATTGAGGTCCAGAGAGATTTCATAGAGCTATAAGTGGCAGAGCCAGAATTTGAATCCAGATCTGTCTGGTGATTCCAAGGGTTTAGGGATCTTTCTACTGTGCCTTAGTCTGTCAAGGTCAATAAGAAACTCAGGAGTTTGAAACAATTTCTTTCTCCTATCCCCAGTTTAGGAGGAGACTAGAGATTTATAATCAAGTTGATAAAAGATGCTTTCTAAGTTAATCCCTTTGTGGGGAAGAAAATGCTGTCACCTTTGTAAAGTAAGAATTATAAAGGACATTTCTGTTGGGTTTCTGAGTCTCCCTTGGGGTTTGTTTCATTTATAACATTGCCTTGGGCCTTCTGTTGCATCCTGTTGGACTGACCTCCTTTTCAACCCTGTGCTGGCAGCTGCACTGCAGAACTCTCTTTTCCCTAGATCCTTCAGGATTGTCATATGACAAACTTGAACTGTGACCCTTTTGTCTTACCCAGACGATTGGACCCTCTTTATCCTTTCTGGCTAGAAGTTCAGAGACATTTTATGGCACACACCCCTTATCCTCTTCCTTTCCTAAACTCTGCCTCCAGTTCTTTGTCTTTTCCTTTTTTTTCCTTCCCACCCTAAGTGAAATTTATTCCAAGCCATTTAGCAAACTGAGCATTTCAAATAATGGCATATTTGGGACTCTTAACCATAATATGCAATGAGACTGATACCAGGAAAGCTCCTACATAGGAAACATTTAGAAATATAATTAGAACAATTATATCTAGTCTTTAGCCAAGAAAAATGACTTTTTTAAATGAAAATTTTAAGCTAGAAACTCTGTACACAGCAAGCCTTGCCATCAAATAAACACTGCAATCACTGCCAGTGACAAGTTTTATCAACTTTATACCTAATGTATATTTTTAATCCTCTTTCTCTGAACTGAGATGATAGAACCATCTTGTAGAAGTCTTTGGGGGGTTCTTTTAGGGCATTAATATATAATAGTAAAGATTACATCCAAGTTTCACCCCCTCCAAGTAGTATTGATGCCAGCAGAGAAGAATGATTCACCAGGGCTAGACTACCATGCTTAGCCGAAGTTACAGAGTCTGAGCATTTGTATTTGTACAAATTGCATTCATTACCAAGGACCCTGCAGTAGTGATAAGGGACTGGCTGTGTAATATAGATTGGCTCCAAGATAAGTAGCCAGTCAATTGTGCAGCCAGTAGTAATCTTATTTTTTTTCCTTTCTTACAAACCTTTGTGGATTTTTCAAAATTGTGTGTGTGTGTGTGTGTGTGTGTGTGTGTGTGTGTGTGTGTGTGTGTGTGTGTGTATGAACCATCTTAACTGAACTGTGAGAAATTTTAGTGTGATGATTAGTAGAATTGATTGGTAGCCCTCCAGAAAACTTGATTTGAAGGCTGAATAGATTATGCCTCTAAGACACACTGTGGACATTCATATAATTAAGTCAACATGAATATTATGAAGGCTTTTGTTTTTAATATGTTTTTATAATTTGATAGTTTTTTAAATGACTGGAAAAAAGTAGAAATTTGGCTGGACTAAACTAGTTATTATGAGACCTCCACAATTTTTATTAATAGGCTTCACATAATTATACAAATATACCCAAGGAACAGTGTGTGATTTCTCTGTTTGGAAGTCTGTGATATGATAAATAAGTCTTAAGAAGTTGCCTGAAATACATTGAGGTTAAGTGACTTACTCAAGACCATCCAACTAATAATAGTTAATAAACATTTATATAAGTAATTACTATGGGCCAGCCACTGTACTAAATACTGGGGACACAAAAAGAGGCAGAATATAGGCTATGCTCTTGGGGAGCTCAAAGTCTAATTGAGGAGAACAACAAACACATATATTTAAAACAAGCAATATAGAAGATAAATGGGAAATAAGAAAGGTGAGGCACTAAAATTAAGGAGTTGAGAAAGACTTCCTGTAAGAGATTTTATTTGAGAAGCCAGGAAGCAGAGATGAGGAGGGAGAGCTTTTTAAACTCTCTAGATGGGAGACAGCCAAGAACCTAAGATGAAGAGATTCGATGTTATATTTGTGAAACAGCCAGGAGCCCAGTGTCACTGGACTGAAGAATAAGGTGTAAGAAAACTGAAAAAATAATAAATAAAGGTTTAGATTTTGAAGGGCTTTTAGTCCCAAACAGCGTAGTTTATATTTGCTCCTGGAGGCAATTGGAAGCTCCTGGAATTTATTGTGGGGGGCTGAGATAGGAGGATTTACACTTAAAGGAAAATCACTTCAGTGGCTGAATGGAATGGGGAGAGACTTAAGGCAAGCAGGCCCACCAGCAGGCTATCACAGTGGAATAAGGTGACCAGAGGGATGCTAATGTCAAAGAGAAAAGAGGGTATTTTTGAGAGAGATTGCAAAGGTGAAATCAAAGATTTTTGCTATAGTTTGGCTGCTGGAGCTGGAGGTGGAGGTGAGAAGTAGTGAAGAATCTGGGATGGCCAAGTCTGAAAGATTTGGGAGGGTGATATTGCCTTCTATAGTAATAGGGAAGATAGGAGTGGGATGGATTTTAAGAGGAAAAATAATGAGTTCCATTTTGGGTATGTTGAGTTTAATATGCTTGCTCTACATCCAGTTCGATATGTCTGAAAAGCAGTTGTGGAGTGAGTATGAGGAGGTTGACACTGGGTTATTAAGTCTGAGTGACAACCAAGATGACAGCATTCTCAACAGTCTTGAATTGCTCCTACACTCTCCTGGGGCTCTTGGGCATACCTTTTTTGTTCCTCAGCTACTAATTTTTTTAATGTCTTTATAGTATAGATTATGATTATAAATTTTAAAAAATAATTTATTGTTATTGTTTTAACACCACTGTTATTATCTTATTCTCCTTTCTCCTCCCTCCCCCCTTACTGATTATATGGTACAGCAAAGATTTCAAAGCAGGTATTGTTGGGATCACGTTAGCAAGAAGAAAGTATATGACTTAATTTTAAACAGCAGCAGGATAGTGAAGGTGGACCCATGATTTTAATGACTTAAGGACTTCAAGTTTTTCTCATTTTATAGTGGACTTACTAATAGGATCATAGATTGTAGTACTGAAGATGATCTAGTCCAACCACTTCATTTTACAGGTGAGGATACTGAGACACAGAGTTACGTAAAATGACTTGGCTTAGGCCACCTAAATAGTACAACACAATCAGCATTGTTTCATTTTAAAATTTTTAAACAGCAAACAAAAGGGACATTTAGTTTTAGAGGTTGAGAACTGAATATAGGGTTTCAGATTTCTCCATTTTGTCAATAAACCAACAAACATTTGTTGTCATTTTTGTGATTCACCTGAAACTTGAGTTCATTCAGCATTCATTTATTAAGTCTCCCCTGTGTGTGGTTAGCACACACACTCTATTAGACTTTGATAAAGACTATTTTTTTAAACTACTTTTCTTTCTTGATTTTGTCCTCTTTAGGGTGTAAATGGCAATACCTTTGCCCCAGGGTCATCCAGCCTGACTGTCACCAGGCAATTATTTCGACCAAGAATAACTCGAGTTTGCCTCAGGGATTTGATATTCTACATGGAACAAGAAAAAGGGATGAAATATTCTCGAGCCCTCTACCATGCTCTTTTGAAGTGACCGCTACTCCTTTCATCCAGACCCTTGCTACGTACTGCCAAAGAAGATGCCAAAAGCATTGTGTCCCTGTTGATGCCATGAATAGTCATTTCCAGAAGACAACCACAATTAAGGATAATCTTTGTTTACTTTTGTGCTTTTATTGAATACTTATCTAAGCACCTGTAGAGTTTTTAATAAATACAGTTCAGCTTTGTCTTCTGTTCCATTGGTGAGTTGTAGGTGTGCATTGAAATAGGCACCTACCTACCTATTTGTTTAAGTCTTACTTGCAAGCCAAGAATCTGTCTGCTGCTACTTGCTTCATTTGCAAAAACCAAGTTTGTTCTGTGTGTAGTGCCTTTCCCTAATCCACATTTAATTTGGAGATGGTGGGAAAGAAAGGAAAGAACATCTTGTGATGATGCTATGCATAAAAAAATTTATTTAATCTTGAGCAGTATTGGATCACTATGTTAATATGTAACATATCTGGCTCAGGTAAAGTTCAGAGTTCCTTGAGTTGCCCTTAGTAGTGCTAAGCTAAAATCAGAAGCCATGTCATACAGCTTAAAGGAGGCAGTAAGCAAACCACGAGTGACTTGGGTTTTTGTCTCCCAGAGATGTCAAAACAGAGACAAATGGGGATTGTTTATGCCTAAAGTCACTATTCTCCAGCTCACACCACCACTGCTGTGTTTTTGAGGTGAGGGGACATCCTTGTCGAGGAAACCTTGAAATCAGAGCTGCTAAAATACCTCATTGGGAAAGGAAAAACGCAGGGGGCATTGGAAGGAATGGCAGAGGCACTGAATTCAACAGAAATAAGGGAAATGAAAATAGGGTAATAAAACAAAACCTACTATACGAGCCCAAAGGGAAAAACTGAATCTCCAAAGTAACCTGCATGTGTTCTTCTGGAGGAAAAGGGAAAAAAAAAAAAAAACACACATGTAACTTACATACAAAAGAAAATATAACCAGCACTTCCACAGTATACTCTGTCCAGAAGAAGGTTGGTTTGTTTTACCTTAAGAGAGAATGGTTCTTGTAACTCATTCTCTCTCAATTGTCGTCTTCGTCTTCCTGAATTTAAAGCCTCTTAATACATCAGAAGTCATCTTTGGTGATGAGTGAGGAGAAGAAGAAAGCAATGAACAGAGGACCCAATTTTGACATCTGTATACTTGAAAGATTGATTCCAGTAATTCAGCAGCATGGCTACTTTTCAGAAGGATCTTTGCTTAGCAATTGACATGAATAGCCATGGGACTTGTTTCCTTCTTTGCAAAGTAAAACTCTGTTTTTTTGTCCTGGAATTTCATCTTCCCAGTTCACCATAACTGAATGTGACTGGCACACACTAGTAGGAAAGTAACACTTTTGACTGATTAAAGTCACATGAGGAAGAGAATGAGTTCCCTTGGAATGTTTAAAATGTGAAATAACAGGGACTCCTAGAAAAAATGATTCCAGAAATAAAGCTCAAAGCTGTGTTACTTTTTAATTCCATCTCTCCCTATTGGGATTGTTGCAGCTGTGTACTGCATTGTAGTGAGTTTCAAATTGGTCACATTTTTTTGTTTCAACAAGTTAGTAAAGAAGTGCTGTAAATTATGTATATAAACATATGTAAAAAGGCAGTTCTTTGAGGTAAAAAGCAAACAAACCTATATTTGCAAGATACTAACTGACCACATCTGAAGTTGTTTTGTATAATTAAATGCTTGGCTTTACTTTTTTTGTAAAGTGTAGCATTTTCCCATATTTGTGTATTGTATCTTATTGATCAGATGTTTAAAATTATTTTAAATACTTCATTAAAAGAATTATTTTATTATAAAGAATAACGTGGCAAGTTTTAATCAATCACTAATATTTGTAGACCAGTGGAACCATCAGTCAGTTGTTAGCAAGGTGCTTAATGGCTTCTTGGATTTGTGGATATGAATATGTCATAATAAGCATATGCTCAGGTGTCTATCTCAACAATTGCCCCAAGTTTTGGAGTTTTGGCTTTTGGGTTCCAGGAACCATAGTTTTACTCTCTATATGGAATATCACATTTTAAGGGAAATGGGAATTTGAATGCTATTTGACTACAAGAACCAATTAACACAAATTTTTGAATGGCTCAGTAATGATCATTGAGGCATTAAATATTGAGCTAAGAGGGCAAATATGTTGAAAAATAGTGCTAGCAACAATATCTTTGGGAACAGTTGACTTTTAAAATGTTTCTACTTTTGTACTATGTTCTTGTTCTTCCCTTGCCCCATGTAAAATATTGCCTTTCTCTTCCCAGGTCAACTTTTTAACAAAAGTTATTTGATTTTTCTTTGAAACATTGGCACTACAGGTTGCTCTAGTATATGTGAAGAATGTAGGAAACGAGAGAATTGTCATAAAATTTCTCCAAAAATGAAAGGATTATCAGCTATTATCATGAATAGGTAATTGTTCCCCCTGTTCCTATGCCATTGCCAGGGATAATTATTATTGTAAGATTCAACAATTTAACAATTATTGTAAATTAAACTTGTTGAAAAAGTTCTCAACCCACCTAATTAAAACCAAATTTCCAATCTTTAAAAAAAAAAAAGCATTGGTACTAATCAATAGTTGGGGTCACATCCTTTGACCTAGAAAATGAGATACCACTTCAATTGGCTGATCTATAGAATTTTTCTTTTGAGAACTAGCAAGAATTTGATGCCACATTTATGTTGATTGTTTTCATGCTTTAGGGAGAAAAATATTGGGATATTGAATATTTTTATCTCTGTTTCCATTTGAACAAAAGTTTTGTTGCATTTTAGCAAGGGCAACGTTCTAAAAACATGCCTTTCAGCAACTAAATATTTATGGGAAATCAGCTCTGACAAAACCAACTTATTTCATACAGATGAAATCATGTTGGTGTTTCTTGTGTTTAAAGGTGTGACAGACTGGTTTCTTCTGAAAATATTGCTGTGTATCACTAACACTTTCACATGTCCCTGTTGCCTAACTGGAAGAGTGGGTTTTTAAGCGTATTAACATGATATGCATTCAACACATTAGCATTTGTTTCTCAGTGAATTTAAATCTGCTATTCATAATCATTTGATGTTTGTTTCAGCTGACCTACATCACTGCATTTCATTTCTTTGTGGAAGTTCTTTCCCCTACCAGTAGGGAATTTTGGTTCACTGTAGAATGCCTTCTATGGAATTTTTCTTCAAAGAACCATCAAGATAATACTTTTGTGTTTATCATTTTCATGCTTTAGGGAGCAAAATCAAACTTTTCTTTTAACATCATGGCATGAGTCATTGTCCTCATATTTGGAAGATGTTCATTAAAAGAGCAGAGGTTTTTTGTTGTTTGTTCTGCTAAGTGGTTGGAAAGGAGTCAAAAGTCCTGAACTTGTGTCCCAGCTTTGTCACGAGTTGTGTGACCCATGTCAAAGTGCTTCCCATATATGGGCTTCAAGTTCCTCTTCTTTAAATTGCCTGACAGAGACACAGTATGATGTCATAGAATGAAGACCAGTCTTGGAATTAGTAGGATCTTTTGGAACATGTTCTGTAATCATGGGCAAGTTATAGAATTTCAGTGATCCCAGCAATTCTTTGGTACTATTAAAGTTGTTACCAATCCACATGAGTGAAGGCAGTATTAACACTGAATTTCCCTGCCTCTCCCCACAACAGTGAGCTCATAGGTTTGAAATCCATCCCCAATAAAAACTATGACTTCAAAAACCTACCTTATAGAGCAATGATAGTTATTACTGTAGTAACTGAGGATCATTGCCTTTTATTATGCTAATGATATCATGATAATAATGCTAATGATGCTAAGAAATTTGGGAGCATACATGATTCTATCATGTTTTGTTTTATCCAAAACTTTGGCTACAAACCTTGAAAGAATGGCACCTGAATTATCCCTAAAAATCAATAAGTCACTGGTGGCTTAATTTAATTGTTGGATTTTATTATTTTCTCAAGAGAATCCAGTCTGAATTGTGTCCACTCTACCAAAAGGATGCTATGACAAAGGCAAAAGATAGAGTTGATATGGCTTAAATGGGGAAATGACCCCATTGGAGGGAAAGATTGTTAAATTGATAGATCAGTTTATTCTTTTTAACAGTTGAGGTTAAGTGACTTACCCAGGGTCACACAGCTAGTAAATGTCTGAGGCTGGATGTGAACTCAGATCTTCCTGATTTAAGTGTCACTACTCTACTCACAGCACCACATAGTTAGGGAGCAGTCTGTGAGTCTACATGTTTGCTAAGGAAATTATCACAATAAGAGGATACTGAGTAATTTGGGGGGGGGGGAATACACACACACACACACACATATATATATATATAAAATTTGAGAGTCACCCTCTTAGAGAAGGCAAAACATGTAGATATTCCTAGAATCACTCTTCCACCACAACACTTGCTCTTCCATCATTTTCACTGCATGGATTGCTACTCTGCTCCTAGTCTGGTTCTTCTAATCCTATTATTGACAGAAAAAGTCAGGAAGTTAAGATTTTCCTCTTTTCCCCTATTACTACAGGATGTCCTCAAAGTTGAGGCTCATTAAGTTATTAAAGCTATTTAAACTTAAGATTGTATTAAGATTTTCGGGATACTCTGTGTAAGAAAAGTTAAGGCAAAATGCATCCTTGAAATATTAAAGGTCATCTAAGTAGCATTGTTTAAGGTAACTGTAATGATAATTTTGCCTAGTAATGTTTTAATTGGTATCCAGAGAACTGTATAACAGATGCTTTCCAAATCATCACTGTCATGGGACATGCCCTCTGAGATGTCAAAATGGAAAAAAAAAAATTTCCTTTTGATGAGGTCTGCCAGGTGTTCCTATGACATTTTGGTGTTGTACAAAGTCTCAAAATATTGCAGAGCCTCTTTAATGAAACCTATAACCACTTGGGAATTTGGTCTAATTAGCTGGATGAAGAATAGCAATAGGTTGTTAAATGGACATCCTATTTATTTAATCCATCCATTTGGAAAGTACTACAACTAGACAATTGGCTAACCCAAATCCAAAGAGAAAAAAGAGGCAAGCTGGATTGCATTTGGGAAATTGTGCAGCACTTTTAGTATTTCTGAGATGTTCCCTAATCCAAAAGCCCATCTTTATAGTTCCAATATTCTTCCATTGATCAATTATTATAGGATACTATAATATCTGAAGGATCAAAATCATAGATTGTAAGGGAGGAACATGGTGATATAATCACTCATTAACAATATTGTTGATGCCCTCTGCAAAAAATAAAAGGGATATCTATAATTGAGTTTGTAAGCCAATTGAGAGTAAGATTGAGGCATATCAGGTAAAGAGTTAACATTATATAGTGCTTTAAAATTAATAAGACTTTCAGATTGTCTCATCTGATCTTCATGGTAATCCTATGAGGTAGGTGGTTTTGTTACCCCCTTCATTTTCTTTATGAAGAAATTGTGGTTGAGAGAAGTTTAGACTAACCTTGGGTTAAAAAGCTACTCCATGGGGCAGAATTCGAATTTAGAATTTCCTGAGTCTAAAGTCTTCACTCTATACATTATAACACCTGGCTGCTTTAATTATATTCCAATTGATTCATCAGTAACCATGACACTCCAAAAGACTCAGGATGATACTGTACTTCTTAGGATAAATTGTCTAAGCAAGACTTGAGGGATGGTATGGACCCAAGAATTTTTCTGAGATGGAAATGTATATGGGATTCGGAAGTTTCACCATTGAAGGAAGTCACTGAAGATAATAGCTAAGGTTTAGCACGTTAGTTTTGCAAAAACACTTTAGATATATTCTTATTTGATTCCAACAATGTTCTGAAGAAGGTTCCTTTATCCCCATTTAATAGATGAGGAAAAGAAGACTGAGCAATTGAATGGCTGGATGGGGGGTGGATGTGGGTGTGGGGGTGGTAAGTAAATTTAAAAGGTTCTATTTATTTTTTTTTCCTGGGTGGGGGGTAATGAACAACCCACAAAGATGAAAACAAAGCAATTATTAGGGTTTGTGTTGAAATTGATGAAGATAGAAGATCTCCACAAAAAATGAATTTTAGTAAAAATATTATTTCAGTGACCACTTGGGCTGTCTCTTTTGCTGTTGGCACTGCAAAAGTGAATCCTGAAAAGGTATCTACTACCACGTGGATGAAAGACAGACGACCGAAAGATTTATAGTGGGTCACATCCATTTGCCAGATTTCATTGGGTCTCAAACCACAAGGATTCTTCCCTGGAGGGAGTGTAGGAGTGTGGAAAGGAAGACAAGCTGTACAGCTTTTTACTATGCTTCTAGCTTCCTCTCTTATTATTCCAAATTGTAAATGTAAAGCTCGAACAGCCTGATGATATTTAGAATGAGATTCTTGTGCTTCTTGAAATAAAGGAGTACTGGCCAACATGGTTAGCTTGTAGCTTAGTGATTGTCTGAAGCAGGATTTGAACTAGGTCCTTTTTGACTCTGGTCCCCTTTATTCACTGTGCCATCAAGCTGCTTCCTTCACTCCTTTGACACTAGCTACCTTTTATTCCTCTTCCCCTTCCTCAATCTCTCCCAATGCCCGTGATGAATAGGAATAAGACAAGTGATTTCCTCACTAACTTGTTAAAGGTCATGATTATGGACTTGTGTTCTACTCTGGTACCCCAACCAGTTAGTCCATCAAGATTTAAGTGCTTACTATGTGCTAATAAGCAAGTACAAAAAAAGAAATCCTTACCCTCAAGAGGTCAATAATCTTATGAGAGAGAGATGATAACATAAAGGAAAAGGGACAGCAGCAGGAGGAGGGAATATCCTAATTGTGGGAGCATGAGGGAGAGACATCCAGAGGAATCCAGCCAGCTAGGAAATAAATCATGGCTTTCTCCTAACTGCTGGTTGTTCCCTCTGCCTTATCAGAGGTGTGAATTCTAGGGTCAAAGTGACCTTGCAGGAGGAAGAAGTTCCTGCCACATGATGAAGAAATACAGAGGAGGGCAGCCAGGTGAGAAATAAATCAACTAGCACTTTTGGCTAGGCAAACTCTGATCACAATTTATAGCTGCTATTTGCCAAGATGACAATCCCTTTCCTTGCGTTCCCACTCACTACAATATAGCTTAGTATTACACTAATGTAAGTTGTCCTTCTGCTGCCTCCCCCTACTATTCTGGGCTCTAGAATCAGCTGTGGTTAGTAAACTTAACATTCAACCTTGATCTCTTATTTCCTTCTTTGGGGCCTCCTGATATTTGGATTTCTCCAAAAAATAACACTCCTTGGCACCCTCTCCACCCTCCCACTCTTGCCTCCTGACAGGCATTAGGACCAGGAAAAGGCTGCATACTTCTTGTCTTCCCCACTCTGGCCATCACTTGGAACTGCTTTGACTCTCCTTCCAACTCGCCCTGTTTAGATTCTTCTCATCCATTGTTCTCCAAAAAATTTTCCCTCCCTTTTCAAAGTATTCAACATCTGGATTATGATTTTTCTCTCCAATCCAATGCTGAACTCAATCTAGTGAATCAGGTTGATGTCTCTTCAAACACTGTGGCCTTCCAAGTCATCCACTCAACTCTATGCACTCCATTCCACTTCATCTCAACTATCCATAGCAATGGTCACACTTTAGACTTCACCTCAGAACAGTCCCATCTCTTTCACTGTGAAATCTGGAATTCCCCTACGTTCATAATATTTTATCATTCTTTCCATTTCTCCTTCAGCCTCACTCTCTTTCTCTTTTACTTCACTCTCTCTCTCTGTTTTTTTTGTCTATCATCATTACTTTTTTTTACTTTTTTTTTTCCTGACATAATTGGGATTAAGTGACTTGCCCAAGGTCACATAGCTAGGAAGCATCATCGTTATTCTGATAATTTTGCCTTAGACTTTACTGAGAAAATGAAGGCCATGTGTCTACCTTTCATCTACTTAACATCACATCTCAGAACTTCTTCAGCCTTGCCTCCTTTGCTCAAATCCAAGGACTTGATTGGCTGTTCTTATTAAATCCCCTTCTTGTGGACCTTAATTCTGTCTCCTATAGTTAGGAGCTTGCACCATTCCATTTCAATTTCTCATCTGCTAGTTCTTTCCCTTTTATCTATGAGTATGCTCAGGAATCCCTCATCCTTAAAAACCTTCCACTTGATCTTGTTATCCTCTCAAACTATTGTCCTATAGCTCTCCACCTAAATATTTAAGTGAGAAATTTACAACCTATTTTTCCCCCTTAGGTTTCTTAACCTCATTTAATTAATATAGTTTCCAACCCAAGCACTTAGCATCCAGGTTTGTAGGATTATAGCTTGAGGTCTAGAAAGGTTCTTGGAGACCATCTAGTCTAATGCCTCAGTTTAGGCTCAGAAGGGTAGAATGCCTTGCCTAAGGTCATACAGGGTCATCGCCAGTTGACTTTTGTCTCACCACTGAACTTTGATGATTCTGGAAGAGAGAGTGAGCCTGAGAACTTTGTGGAACTCTGGCTCACTTAAATCCAATTCATGAATCAATACATTATCCCATTATTGATAGCAACCTCTTCAAAAATGGAGGAGAAACAACAGAATAATAGTTATTAAATGGCTGAGCTAGATTTTGAACTCAGGTCTGATAATTTCAAGTCAAGTAACCTTTTCACTCCTCTCTCCTGCCTATGATCTCATAGTTGTCTTCCAATTCCTTATCTGTCCCGAAGAGCTTTTAACACTAGCAACATCCCCTTCTTTATATCCTTTAGCTTTTTTTAACTCCACCATCTTCCCAATTGCCCCCAAACTCATTAAACAATGAAAATTTTCTTACTCTTCCACCTCCCTTCCCTCATAACCAATCAACTGAACACTCCTGCCAAATCCCCCTCTATAACATTTTTCACAATGATTCCCTAATCTCCAATCACACTTCTGCCATTTCTGTTTAGAGGCTCCTACCTTCTATTTCCCAATTGTATAATAACCTCCCAATTGAATATCTTCTCTCTATCCTTATCATTCTGTAATTCATTCTCCATGGAACTGCCAAAATCATCTTCCTAGTAGACAAGTAGACAAGAGTCTACTAAGGATATGCTGGAACCAGCAAAAACTGACTCTGGAGACCTGATGGTTAAATTTTCAGTGTGAACATTTACCACTCAAAAATTGGCAAATGCTAGGAATTAGGACTTGATTTATTGTGGATTATCAGACTTAAAGTTATAGAGAAAAAATGTTATTAGTGCAGATTAAATTTGTGGTTTGTGTTCTTTTTTCTTTCTCTTATTTTTGTCTAGCATTATTTATCAAACATTTACCAGCACTCTACTGGGCCTGACTTCCATTCTTCTGCTCAGAAATCATTATAGACTCTGTGTTGCCTCTAGGATAAAGCACAAACTCCTTAGTTTGGCGTTTAACGTACTCCACGATCTATCTCAAACCTACCTTACCAGTCATATTTCACATCACTCCTATTCAGGTGCTTTTTGTTTATTTCTTTATCCAAGCTGTGCTATTATCTCTTTGCTGAGGTCTCCAGGCCATCTTCTACCTCCACCCCTTCCCATGGGCCACCCCTTCTGCCTGGAAAGCACTCCCTCTTGATCATCCTTTCAAAAGCTAGTTAGATTAGATGCCACTTCATCTAGCTTTCTCTGACCCCACCTATCCCAGCTAAAGTGTTTTCTCTCTATCCTAACTGCAAAGCATTTTTGCTGACTGAACCACTTTCTGTTCATCTTCAGCACTAGTTCCTAGCATCCTGCAAATCACAGCTAAAATCCTACTTTCTACAAGGAACCTTTTCTGATTCCATTTTATGCCAGCACCTTTCCCCGGATAGTATTTCCAATTTACCCTGTATATAGTATGTTTGTAAATATGTTATTTCTCCCATTAGACTGTGAACTTCTTAATGGCAGGAATTGACTTGTGTCTGCATCCCCAGTGCCTGCCTCCAAGGAGGTGCTGTTGAATAAAGTCTAAGATTGGAAAGGTAGGATGGGGGAGAGGAGCACAGATTATTTAGGGCTTCACAATCCCAACAGAGGATTTTATATTTAATTTTAGAGATGATTAGGAACCATTGGAATTTTTTGAGTAGAGGGGTGACATTGATTTAGGAAGATCAATTTGGAGGATGAATGGAGAGATGACAATAAAGAGATTTTACTTATCCAGGCTATTGCATACCGACCAACAAACTATTACAAAAGTCTAGACATGAGGGGACAAGAGCCTGCCAGAGAGGAGAGAAGGGGGTTCACTACAAAAGATGTTCCCTCAAGTTTCTCAAATAATATTCTCAACATAACATTCTATATCTTTTGTGATTCTTGTCCTCCTCCTCTAGGAAATGTCCCTAAACTAAACATAGAATCTCAAAATTGAAAGGACCCTCAGTAAGAAGCTAGTCCTACCCAGACATGAATAGGAATCCCCTTGACAGCCTACTGATTTTGACTTGAAGATAACTAGTGTACTTTTTTGGAAGTAGCACATTTTATTCCACTGTTGAATAGCTGTTAATAGATTTTTTTTCTTTCCATTAAGACTAAATTTGGGTCTTTGTGACTTTGTAACTTCCATCTAACTGATCCTTCTTTTCTTCTGGGATCAAGCAGACAGCCTTAAGTTTTTTTCCATGTTACAATTACCTGAATGCTTGACTTAACTCCTTCCCCCTTTCCCAAGCCTTCTTTTCTTTGAATGAAACATGCCCTAATTCCTTCAATCAGTTCTTATGCAGATGAAATCCAGGTCTGTCACAGTACTTCTTGTCTTCTTCTAGAAACTCTCTAGCTTATAAAAGAACATTTAAAAATGCAGGACCCAGCCTTGAATGGCAATCTCCAAAATAGGGCTGATTTGGGTGAATGCAGGCATAGTATCACCTTCTGAGCCCTAAACTCTGAATATAGTCTAAGATTGCATTAGATTCTTGGCCACCAAATCAAAATGTTGACTTACTGAGGTTGAAGTTTACTAAGGTTCCCGGATCATTTTCAAATAAATTGTCTGATCACACCTTTTCATTTTATGTTTGTGAAATTAGTTTTCCAGTCAAAGTATGATATTTTACATTTATCTTGTTATATTTGTTATATTATATTTTCTTCAGGACTCCAGAGGGGAAGATGGGATCCATAATAAGAATCTCTAAAATTTAGGTATGAACTATATATAGAGTTTCCCTAAAAATCTTAAAAGCATCCTCTTTATAGAAAGGTGTTCAATGTGCAAAATAAATATAGATACAGAACAGCTATTTATCTCTTATTGAGTCTTCCCCAGCAACTCATCCACTGTGCTACCCAGCTGCTCTTTATGAGCCAAGTAAGCTGAAAAACTTTTATTTTCTCATTGCTTAAAATAAGAAAGTGACATAAATGGATATATGATGACAATGTGATGTATGGAAAAGAAGCACACTGTCTGGATAAGTGAATATAGAAGGAAAAGTGTAATTACTAAGTTAAAATGGAATGTTAGCCACCACTGTTCCAGTTGGCTGTAGCCAAGCAATCACTTTAGTGTCGTCTTATTCTTAAGAGTGTATTTTAGCCTTTCCTATTTCTAAGTACAACTTCACAAATTGGTCATTTAAGTATTTTATTTCTACTTTTTGGCCCTTATTTGAATTTTGCAGTCACAGAACTTGAGAGTTGGAAGACATCTGAGCAATCATTCTTCTGCAATCCATCTACAAACGGAACACCTGCCATAACATACTCAACAAATGATCATCCAACCTTGCTGGAGAACCTCCAAGCACTCCAAGTGTAGTACCCCTCCACTTCTCTTTGAGTTGCATGAATTTGTTGTTGGGGTGTGTGTGTGTGTGTGTGTGCACGTGCATACATGTATTGACCACAGCAAAGCTTATAAGGAACAGCTATGAGACCTTATGAATAGAGTGCTGGGTCTGGGTCAGGTAGACTTATTTTCCTGAGTTTTAATCCAGCCTCAGATACTTACTGTGTGACCTTGGTCTCACTTAACTGCCTCCGTTTCCTTATCTGTAAAATGAGCTAGAAAGAAAATGGTGAATCTCTTCAGGATCTTTGCCAAGAAAACCCAAATGGGTCATAAAGAGTTGGGCACAACTGTAAATGACTAAGCAGCAACAAACTAAATTAATCTAAACAGTTTGTTTTTAAGTTGACAACAGTTAGTATGTTTTCAAACCAGCACAGCAAGTTTAAGCTACCCCAGAGGGCAATTGGGCATTTGCCTGGGGGCCTGAAGGGGTAACAGGTACCTTTTGTGCCTGGGGGAGGAGGGGAGAATTGTAGTTGGTTGGCTAGCAGCTCTACCTAGTAATTTGACATCATGGAATATCCCAGACTGTTTGGAGGAAGGATTTCAGCTCTGTTGCCCATTTTATATTTGTGTCCTAGATTTGAATCTACCTTTTGGAGCTATCATCATTCCATTTTGTTGTAAATTGGATAAATTTTAATTGACCTTGAGCCTTTGCCCTTCAGCATTCTGTTCTTACAGCAATATAATCTAGTAGAATCCACCTAAGAACCTACCATGTGCAAGATAACATGCTCAATTCTGGAGACAGATAAAAATGAAAAACCAGTTCCTCCCCTCAAGGAGTTTACATTCTAAACGGGGGTTACAACACAGAACAAGGAAAATTGGGGAAGGAGCGAACATTAGTTATGGGGAAGAGAGACAGGGAAAGCCTCCTGAAGAAGGCTGGCAGCATTGGGGCTAAGCCTTGAAGACATTCAAGGACTTTAAGGGCCGAAGAGGTGAGTGTATTCCCAATATGGTAGACAGCTTGTGCAAGTGTAGAGTTGTGAAACAAAAGATCAAGTTAGGGTAAGAGTTTGTAATGAGTTTGGGTGAAATATAGTTTGTAAAAAGGAATTGTATGAAACAAGGCTGGAAAAGTAGCTAAAAGTCATATCATAGAGGTCTTAGATGCCAATCTGAGTAGCTTGTATTTTTTCTCTTAGGCAATAGGGAGCCACTGATGGCTCTTCAGCAAGGGAGTGGCACAGTCAGATTATTTTGACTTCTTTGTCAAAATTGGATTGGAAAGAGGAGAGACTGGAAGCCAGAAAGTCAATTAGAAGAGTATTACAGTTGTTTAGATGAAAGACAGTGAGGACTAACAATTATCTGGTAGCATTTTTGAGTGGACAGAAAGGGATGTGTTTGAGAGATGTTGAATGATAGTAAAGTAGCTGCCCTGCTATTGGTTTTAAAGTTACAATATTACTAGTAAAATTTGGAAGGGCAATTTCATGAGTGGTAGAACTAGAAGCTGAGTTGTGAAGAATTGAGAAGCAAATGGATAATGAGAAAGTAGAGGCAGAAAAAAAGTAATTTATTTCTAGAAGTTTGGCAAAGAAAGGGAGAAGAGTATGATAGTTTGAAGGGATGGTGGGGTCAAGTGAAGTTTTATTTTAAATAATGGACTACTGATAAAGATCTTATTTGTAAAATACATAAAGAACTGTGTCAAATTTATAAGAATACAAGTCACTCCCCAACTAATAAATGATTAAAGGATATAAACAAATACTTTTCAGATGATGAAATTAAAGCCATCTATAGTCATATAAAAAATGCACTACATCACTATTGATTAGAGAAATGCAAACTAAAACAACTAAGAGATACCACCTCACACCTCTCAGATTGGCTAAAATGACAGAAAAAAGATAATGATACATATTAGATGTGGGGAAAACTGGGACACTAAGACAACCATTCTGGAAAACAATTTGGAATTATGCACAAAGGGCTACAAAAGTGTGCATACCCTTTGATCCAAAAGCGTCTCTAGTGGCCATGTATCTCAAAGAGCTCATAAAAAAGGGAAAAGGACCTATGTGTGCAAAAATGTTTGTAGCAGCTCTTTTTGTGGTAGCAAAGAATTAGAAAATGAGTAGATATTTATCATTTGGGGAATGGATGAATATTTTGTGGTATATGGAGGTAATGGAATATTATTGTTCTATTAAAAAAAAATGATGGAACAAGCTAATTTTAGAAAGGCCTGGAAAGATTTACATGAACTGATACCAAGTGAAACAAAGAGAACCAAGAATACATTGTATATAATAATAGCAAGAATGTCTGATGATCAGCTATGAAAGACTTGGTTCTTCTTAGTGGTTCAATGATCCAAGGTAATCCCAATAAATTTTTGGATAGAAAATGCTTCTATGGAGCATTTCTATCTAGAGATTATAAAATACATCCAGAAAGAGAACTATGGAGATTGAATATAAATCAACAAATGCTATGTTCACTTTTTTTTTCTGTTTTCTTTTTTTCCCCTCTGGTGATTTTTCCCTTTTGTTCTGATTTTTCTCTTCCAACATGATTCATAAAGAAATCCATAAAGAAAAGTTGACATTCATGTATAACCAGAACAATTAACAAAAAAAAAAGAAGAAAAAATCCTGAAAATCTGAAAAAAAAAAAAAAAAAAAGAATGGGCTACATCTGAGCATTAGGGAAAACCTAGAAGGTAGGAAGAGACTGGAGTAGAGAAACAGGAGAATAGGAATAAGAAGGTAGAAGAAATGATATGATCATGCAAACTCCCTGATGGAAATGGTTTGAGATGGTATCAAGGATATAAATTGTGAGAATGGCCTTAATAAAGAATCATAAAATATATATATATCAGATATATATATCATCTTCAGAAATAGATATAAAAGAGAAGAAGATAGATTAAGATATAGAGAGATTTAGAGATATGCAATAAAGAAGGTAAGAGAGCTTATCATAGATGGCCTTAGATTTTTTTCAGTGAGGCAGGTAAAGACATCTGCTGCAATGATGTGGGGGAGAGAAGCAGGGAGTTGAGGAACTTAGAAAGGTTAAATCAACCACAGAAACAGTGGGATAGAGAATCAATGAAGAAAATATTAAAGTCTTGTAGTACAATGGTGAGGACCCACTTGAGATCAAGTAACAGGACTTTAGAAAAAGTCAGTCAGCATCATGATGGGACTTTCTCTGACAGTGTTCAGAAGCTTAGAGTATTAATAAAGAAGTCAGAAAATGGGGGTGGTACAGAATTGGAAAGGTGTGAATGAAGGTAGGACAAAGGATTCAAAGGTAGAAGACAGTGCATAGCTGAATTAGTTAATTATAAATACAAATAATTCCCTATTACCTCTAGACTGAAATACAAATCCCACTGTTTAATATTTAAAGCCCTTCACAAGTGGTTCCAATATTCTTTTCCTTATATGTTATTCTCCCTCTTGCATTCTACAGTCTATCTGGATTAGCCTTTTTGTTTTTCCTTATACACAGCATCCCATCTCCATGCCTTTGTCCAAGCTATTTGTTCATGGAAACACATCCCTTTCTCATCTACATCTTTTAGTTGCCTTGACTCTGCTTGCTCGACTGTAGTTTATACCAACAGAAGCCAAGTGCTTCCATTTTCCCAGTGGTGGAGGAGAAATCTAGTCCAAATCTCAAGGGCAAAGGAGATGAAGGACTGATCAGCCAATCCAGCACCATCAGAAACCAGTTTCACCAGAACTCTGCTGCCTTTCAGCTTCAGGTGGCCTACCCATTCCCCGTTTGATTCAGAAAAGATTGTGTTTCCTTATTCCGGGTGGGTTGTGGGGGAGGAAAAATAGATGATCTAAGAAGACTCCCCTGAGAGGGGAGAAGGCCATCCTCTGTGCCCCTTGGCACACTTGCTCTATTTTAAATCACTGTTATTTTCCCCTGGGCTCATGGGAAGAAAATAACCATAATTAAAATAAACAAGAGTGCATTGCTTGGGCATTAGTTACAAATATATCTTAGGGCAGACATAATACTAATTCTAACCAAGGCTGGATGCACCATGGGTGTTTTCTCCTCCGGTTGGACTTTGGTGCCAGTCCAAGGGACTTTGCTGGACCAAATAGATGGTATATAGTGCCCAGAGCATCAGGCCTGGAGTCAGAAATGTGATCTCAGACACTTATTAGCTTTATCATCCTGGGCAAGTCATGTAATCCTGTTTGCCTCAGTTTCCAAAGCTTATAAAATAAGCTGGAGAAGGAAATGGCAACAGGAAAACCCTGAACGGGGTCATGAAGAGAAAAATGATTGAACAATAAGCCAAGGGAAGTCACTGACTAGAATATCTCTCCTGGCAGACATAGTAGGTAAAGACATCTTTTTTCAGGGTGGAGAACTGAGGGAGGGAAGAGGGCATGTTGACTAATTTTTTCCTATGAAAAAGTCTCATCATGATAGAGCAAATACTTTTCGGTATCTTGTCACCAAGATCCCTCTGCTACTATCTCTGGTCCCAACATCCTTCTCTCCATGAACTTTTAAGTACAGTTGTATGGAGAGGAGCTTTGCAGAAGACAGGACTCTGTGAATTTCTTTCATTCTGGATTTTAAAGTCTTAATCTATTATTTGATTTTTTGGACTAGTCTTCTGATAATGGTCTAAGCCACAACCATACCCTGAGCTCAGAGATTTCTGGGCAGAGCAGCCCTTGAGCTTTGTAAGCTGATGGCAAACATGAACTTAGCCAAAACCCACAAATGACTTGTTGACCAATAACTTGGTGATAATGCTGTGGGGAAAAGGGACATATTTTTTTAAAAGGAGCAAATTATCCACTATCTACCACTGTGCCACTTTTCTAGCTCATTCTAAATGGTTCAATTTTCTAACAACAATGTGTTGCTTTATTTTCATAGCTGATTCTCTCAAATTCACCCCCTTCTCTTCTCTGACCAAGCTCTCATCATCTCACAAGTATGTGGACAATCGTATTAGCTTGCAAGTAGGTTTCTCTTCCTCAAGCCTCTCTCCTCTCCAGGTCATCCTCCACTAGGTCAGCTGCCAAAGGGATCTTACTCAAACACTGTTATGTCACCTCTTCCTTTCACTATTTAAAAAACCCCAGTGGCTCCCTATCACCAGGATACTTTAGAGTCTTCTGGTCTTCAGTCATTTATAACCAGGCCACTTTTTCCTTGAAGAACACTCCATCCCCTGATTTACGGTATTTTTACTGGTTGTCCCCATACCTGGAATGCTCTCCCTCCTTACCTTTGCTTCCTAGCTTCCTTCAAGCCCAACGAAAATCTCACCTCTAAAAAAAGCCTTTCTAGATTTTCCCTGAATTCTAGTGTCCTCTCTCTGCTGATTATTTCTAATTTATCCAGTATATAACTAGTTCATATATAGTTGTTAATTATTTTTCAGTCGTGTCCAACTCTTAATGACCCCCATTAGGGTTTTCTTGGCAAAGATACTGGAGAAGTCTGACATTTCTTTCTCTAGCTCATTTTATAGTTGAGGAAACTGAGGTAAACAGGGTTAATTGACTTGCCCAGAGTCACTCAGTCCCTCAAACATTTGAGATTAGATTTGAATTCAGATTTTCCTGATTCCAGGCCCAGTGCTCTATTTGCTGTAGCACCTATATGTACCTAGTTCTGTATAAATTTTCTCTTCCATTAAACTAGGAACTCCTTGAATATAGGAAATATTTTTTGCTTATCTTTGGTTCCCTAGTGTTTAGCACAGTACTTGGCACATAACTGGTACTTAATAAGTGTTTATTGACTGATACAGATATAGTGTCATCCATTTATAAAGCACTTGTTATTTCATCTGATCTTTAAGACAGCCAAGGGAATTAGTCAGATAATCTTTGTTTCTCTACTTTCCAGATGATGAAACTGAGACAAAAAGATACAACTTCCTCACCAAGTAAATGGAGAAAAACCCAGTTTTCTGACCCTTAAGCATAGTGATCTTTTTATTATATTATAATCATTTATATTCACATAGACCCTCTCTGAGAATAAAGATAGGAAGTCTTTCTGTCAGTCTTTTTAAATTCCTTATTGAAATGAAATCAATTGTATTACATTCATAGTTTTATAAAATAAGTTTTTATGAAATATCCCCAGACTTTTCAAGAGAATATTTATAACTAAGACATCTAGATGATATAGCTGATGGATCTGGAGTCCAGAAGACCCTGTTAAAATTCAGCCCCAGACACCAGCAAAGTGACATTGGGTAAATTCATCTGTTTCAGTTTCTCACCTGTAAAATGGGATAAAAATACCACCTGCCTCCCAGTGTTGTTTTGAGGATAAATTAGTTTTTTATAAAGCATTTTGCAAGCTTCAGTGCACTATACAAATATAACAATCATCTTATGTAGAATGATTACATCATAAAGCCTCCTCCTTGCGTAATTTAAAAACATTTTTATTGTTCCTCTTCAGGCAACATTCCTAAATCTCTCCCTCCCATGTCACAGAAACCTTTTGGAACTGGAAGCTCACTTCATCGCTTGACTTTCAATTTTTTTAACCTCTTCCTCCGAGTGACTGATCATCTAGGGGACGGTTAGCACAGTGGATGATAGAGCACCAGCCCTGAAGTCGGGAGGCCATGAATTCACTTAACACTTCCTAGCTGTGTGACCCTAGGCAAGTCACTTGACCCCAATTGCCTGGGCAGGGGGAGATAATTTCTATCTTAATGACTAGGCTGGACCCCATGTGTGTTCATTTTTTACTAGGCTGTGCTTCTGAATCTCCTGAATTTCTCCACAATGTATCTTCCTTTCTCCACCTCTACCCCTTCACCTTTTCAGCTTTCCTTTTTGTGTTAGATTGGAAACTACTTGAGGGCAGGGATTATGATTCTTTTTGTTTATATTCTCAAACTTAATGTGATGCCTGGTATATTGTAAGTACTTAATGCTTCTTGACTTGTTCTTGAGGTGAATATCATATTTTAAAAAGGCAAAAAGCCTAAATGTGAATAGAGTTCATATTGACCGAGGCCCATTGCTCCTGGCACATCTCTCCAACACTTAAGAGGCCAAGGCTGCCATGGGCTTGAGGGCCCTGAACGCTGCACCCTAAGCACTCACTCTGTGGACCCCACCTGCCCACCCTGAGGTGCATCATGAATGCTTCCGGAGTAGCTAGTTAGTCTTTCTGCCCTGCTGGAGGCCATTGCCAGATGCTGCTTTTCGGAAAAGTTGAGGTAAAACTCGCTCTGGTATTAGGAGCGGCAAACCTTGTCAGTCCACCCTGTCCCTTGGCAGACAAGCAGAACAGGATGGAGGCATTTTTAATTGATGCTAAAAAACCATGCTAGGCTAAGAAATGGGCAGGAACTAGCTCAGCCCTTTATTCTCCTTTCCAAGGTGCCCGTTTAGCAGGCACCTCCTCCAGGGCACACTGAAACCTGGCCCAGTGGGGTTTTCCTTGGGTACCTGCCAAAAGCAAATTGGTTCCATCCAGCAGCATGAGGCAAAGACAGCAGCGTTCATTGGCTCATTTGGAGATAATCCTTTTCTGAGGACACTTAACTCAGGTTTACCATAGCCTCTCCTATTTTCATGCCTTATATTTTTGGCTCTTACCAACAGCACCACCCTATCCCTTTGCTCATTCTCCCTCCCCACCAACCTACTGACAAATAAATTAATATAATTTCTTAATTCATCTGAGATGTTGAGTATTCTCTGATTCCACTTTAGGAACCAGAAATAAAAGATTCCTCTGCCTGGGAACGCTGGGGTATAGATCCCACATGGATATATTCTTGAAAATGGGGTTAAAGGGTTTACCTGAAAAAGTAACAGAAAGCACTTTAGCCTGGAGTGGACATGACCCCGTAGGCAGCTAGGTGACACAGTGGTTAGAGCACTGGCCTGCAGTCACAGCTCAGACACTTAGTAATTGTGAGACTCTAAGCAAGTCGCTTAATCTCTGACAGCCTTAGTTACTTCAACTATAAAATGGGACCACTAATAGCACCACTTCCCAGAATTGTTATGAAGATTAAATATGATAATGTTTATATAGTGATTACTGGTACTTAGTAAGAACTTAATAAGTGCTATTTACTTCCTGAGAAGAAAAGTAGAGAATATCTCAGTTATCTTCTTCTATGATGATATTTGGAAAGTGCTTAGCATAATGCCTGGCATATAGTAGGCACTCAATAAATGCTTCTTCCTTTTTTCCTCCATACTATTTGGATTATTGATAATATTGAACTATGACAACTTGTACTTTTATATGTGACTACTATTTAAACTGCAATATAAACTAAATTATGGAAGATTACATTAAAAAAACAACTAAGAGTTCAAGTTTGCTATATGACTTTTCTCTGGCTTTCATTATTATCTCTTCATCCCCGGAAACTTGGACTCAGGTCCAAGAGTCACCCTGCTCTCTGACAGGCAAAATTTCATTTTATCTTGCCTAGAACCGTCTGTATTTACAGCATTTTTTGTTTGTTTGTTTGGTTGGTAAAATTGTGCCATTGAAAATAAACTCCCTGAAAATAGGAAGTCTGGCTGGCTTATACTTGTATCCGAAGTACTTAGCACAGTAAATAGCATATAGCACTTAGTAAATGCCTTATCTGTCTTTCATTTCATAAAAATAAAAGGTTGTGTTAAAATATGAACTATTATTTAAAGAAATTCTATTATCAAGTTATGCTTAATAAGTCCTTAAAAGGATCTATATATAATCTCATTGATATTCCCTCTAATTGATACAGATCCAGTATTCAATACTTTCTTATCTTGGGCATTTTTGGTCCACATTTTCCATTTTACCTCCACAAAGTATCTACCCAAGGTGCTGAAGGCCTTGCTCTAAGTACCATTATATATTATGTGCCATCACCCATATAAGACCTTTCTTGACATTTCTCCAGCCACTAGTGCCTTCCCCATGAAATTATCTAGTATTTACTTCCTACTTCTCTCCTGGCTCCATTCCTAACTCTCCAGGATTTTCTATTTTTCTCAAAAGCTGCCTCATCATGGAGGAGATGCCTCTGTTTTATGCACCCTTTCCTCAGATTGGTGAGTTGCTGGACACCATTTCATGCAATTCTCAGCATGGATAGCTCACCAGGCTTCCTTCTAGCCAGGTACCACACTTCACTCTAAATGTTTCTATCTTCTCCTTCCACATATTCACCCTCTATCACTTTCCAGCTACCTTTTGTGTTTTAACTTCCCCCAATAGAAAATAGCTCCTTGAAAAACAGATGTCCTTTTTTGCTTGTATTTATATTCCCAGCCTTAGCACCAGTGTTTGGCATGTGATATGTGCTTAATAAGAGAGTTCTCCCCTTCCTTTCTATTCTTCTCTCTCCCTTGCCTCCCTCCCCCCCTTTCCCGTCTTCTCTCCTATCATCTTCCTCCCTCTTTCCTCCTTCTTTTTCTCTCTTCCTTTTCTCTCTCCTTTCCCTTCCTCCCTTCTTTCACCTCTCCTTCCTTCTTTCCATTTTTTTCTCCTCTTTCTCCTTTTCCTGTCTCTCCCTTCCTCCTTCCATTTCTCTCCTTTCTCTCCCCCCCCATTCTCCTACTCTTCTCTCTTTCCCTTGCATTCATATAAACACATATTGTTCCCCCTAATGCAATGTTAATTCCTTTCCAAGTAATTAATTAATTCCGGGGATGTCTACTTTTTTTCTATCCTCATTTCCTAAAACAATGCCTGGTATACACTAGGCACTTAATAAATGAATGATTGTTGGTTATCAAAGCAACTCTTAGGCTTCTTTATTCTTAATACATACTTAGCCCACCTCTATTTCTGATGGTATATATTTATCCTCTTTCTTCCACAAAGTCTCTTCTGATGTTTTATGGGAGTGTCATCACATTTCTGGAATTTCAAAGGCAATGAAAATCAAAGCATAAACTCTTAACATGTTGAAAAGACTTTGAATACAATCTTGGTGACAAATTATGTCTGTTCTCAGAGGAAGAACCCAAATGAGCAATAAATCTGCAGAGGTTCATCACTCACGGGTTAGTTATTTTGTGATTAATTCATTGATGATAACAATCCACAAAACAAAGTCTTAGCAAAATAGTGTTAACTATTAAATATCATACATAATTTATCACTTATAAAATTTCTATGAAAAATAATGGTACTACAAATAAAATTGTTAAAGCAGTAAAAACTAATTATTATAGCAAATCAAACGTTAAGTATATTTCAAAAAGGAATAAAAAAATCTAAACAAAGGGGACATATTTCTCTTACTAATAATAAAGTACAGACTTGCAAAAATAGCATTTATTATTCAATAAAATTTTAAAATATATGATAATTAACTAAATCCTAGACCACAACTTGGTCTTGACTGGTGCAAATAATAAATCCTGGAAAGTGGTTGCATAATTTGAATTTGTACTGCATATTCTGTTGGATTGGAAACAACCATATTTTTACATTTAAGTTGAATATGAGACGGCTGGGTAGTATAGTAGATGGAGCATTTAGTTTAGTTAGGAAGACCTGAATTCAAATAAAATACCTGACTTCAGAAACTGTCTAGCGGTGTGACTTCTTAACCTCTTCCACTGGAGAATGAAATGGCTAACCACTCTAGTATCTTTGCTTTTCTTAGCAAAATTTAGGGTTTTCTTACCCTAAATGAGTCATGAAAGGTGGGATGATTGAATGTGACTGAACAGTAACATCCTATAACTAACCCAGAGCTGTGCTCTAGACAATTGATATTTTATCTCCCATTTCCATATCTTTGCACAGGTAGCCTCCCCTCCTGCCCCTCAAATAGAATGGTCTCCCTTCTTACTTCCACTTCTTAGAAACCCAGCTCCCTTCAAGGTGCCATTTCAAGGACTGCCTCCTAACAGAGGTCTTTGGTGGCTCTCCCAGAAAAGTTCCCAGTTAGCTCATTATTTTGCATTAATTTGTTTTTATATTTCAGTATGCATATTGTTTCCTCTCAGTTGAATGGAAGTTCTTTGTTTAATTGTTTTTCCGGTTCTGACTCTTCATGAAACCCCTTTGAAGGTTTTCTTGGAAGAGATTTGTTTGGCATTTCCTTCTCAAGCTTATTTTACAGATGAGGAAATTGAGGCAAACAGGGTTAAGTGACTTGTTCAGAGTCATACAGTTAATCTATGTCTGAGGCCAAATTTGAACTCAGAATTTTTTCTCCACTAAACTGTGAGATCCTTGAGTGTAGAAAATATTTTTTGCCTTTCTTTGGTTCCTTAGTGCATAGCACAGTATCTGGAACATACCAGGTGCTTAATAGATGTTTATTGACTGACTTTGACATAGTGCAGCAATCTAGCCAGTGTCATCTACCCAGTAGGGACATAGTTTTTGTGTTTGTAACCTCAGTGCCTAATAAAGTACATGGCACAAACTAGTCACTGAATAAGTGCTAATTAAATTGAATAATTTGTTTTTCCAGCTTGGTAGGACCTGTCACTGGCAAAACTTTCTCCTTTTTTTGTTTCTTTGTTTTTTTATAAATAGTATTTAATTTTTCCAATTACATGTAAAAGTAGTTTTCAGCATTCATTTTTATAAGATTTTGAGTTCCAAATTTTTCTCACTCCTCCCTCTCTCGTCCTCCCTCCCCAGAAGCAAGCAATGTGATATAGGTTATACATCTGTAATCATGTAAATATATTTCCACATTAGTCATGTTGTGAAAGAAGAAACAGAAATAAAGGGAAACTTTCAAGAATTCTGTGTCACCCTCACATCACAGTGAGACAAAAGATATTAGTGGATTATCTTTTATTACTTAAATGTACATAGCACAAATCACTTTGAAAGTTGTATACTACAAAATTGCACTTTTAAAATTCTAAGAGGCATCTGAACTGCCACAATCACACCAATCAAATGGAAGGTATTGTGTGGGACCTAGTAGGACTTGTTAAGACTCTTGAGTGAAAAATAAGTGTCCAGGGATGGTAAGTATAATGAAACTTATATAAATTAATTAAAGATTAAAAACGCTTATCGCAGTAAAATTGCTTTTATTTTATTTCCTACTAAGCAATGCTATGAAATATATTTTTTTTTCTCATTAAAATAATTTGGCATAGTGTAGGGTTGGTTATGGACTTTTACCATCAACCAGCTTTTGTGGAAAAAATATTGGCCACGCTAGTCAAATGCTGGCCAGTTGGCAAGCCTGTATCTCCCAGTGCAATTGTCCTTTGTTTCTTAATTTAGATCCCTGGGGGAGTGTTCAGTGAAAAAACCTAGGAATATACCTTCAAGTATAAAGCTGTAGCTTATGTAGTATTATGTTCCCAGTGCCCAGGAATACTACTTGCATCTCCTTGGGAGTTCCATTGTTGCAGGAATAACCATGAATAAAAATTACAAATTGCATAAGATGTGTGTTGCCCACACAAATTACATATGTCCGTACAAGTTGGCCAAACGTGGCTTGTAGAAAACATTGAGGGATATCTCTGGAACCTTGCCCACCCTCTCCAAGACTGTGATTCCTGTCTTAAGCAGGATGAGGCAAGGGAGAAAGTTGGCAGTTTTATTTTCTAGTCTCTGAGAGGGATATTAGACTTAGCGTGCTACCTGCCTACCTAAATATTTCTGGAATAGGGGTAAAAAGTCATTTCTGTGGTCACGCTTAAATTTGTTTGGAGAGGAGAGAAGGGGGAGGTTATCCCAAGCTTATACCTGCAGACTTCATTCTTTCCACACAATGCTATTTCCATAAAAGTCAGTCACAAATACCAAATAGCAAGCAGACCCACTTATCCAAGCAAATAGAAAATCGAAATTGGAGAAGGTGTTTAGATTAGAATATTCCAAAAAACACAGAGTACATATACCAGTAAATACATGTGAACTTTTAAAATGAGATAAGATCTCAGTTTGTCCAAGAGAGAGATACCAATCTCAGCCAAGGAAAAATTCCCCAAAGTCTAGGGAGGGAAATTGGATAATTAGGGAGGTAAGGAGGAGCAAGCTTCCCCTACATGTCTGACACTTCTTTTCTTCCTCCGTATGTCTGAAGTTAGTCCCCAGAGAGTCTGGAACCTTCTCAAAGGAAGAAAGAATGTCTCCCCTCTTCAAAAGCGTGTGACTCCTTTTTTGTTAATACATGTGTATGTATGTATATGTACATATTTATATACATGCATACACATCTATATATTTCAATTATTAAGCACTGAATTTTATTTCTCCCTCTCTTTCTCCCTTTCCTCTGTTATGGACCAGAACTCTGAACTTGAAACAAAGGATTCTTACAAGGTACTAAGTGGAACTGATAAGACAATGGTTATCTAGTTTAGAATGGTGATTAATAGTTCTCTAGTTAGTATAATTGATTAAATCTTACAACAAATAATGGTTTCCTAGTGATAAAATGATTGGCTTATACTCAGTGTAGAGCATATAAGCTGGGAGCCTCAGCCAGGATTCATTGGGAGAGATTCAAAGGGCAGAGAAGACAAGAGAACTGGAGGCAGGAGCTCAAACTCAGAACCAAGGAGAGAGATTTATTCAATCTTCAGTTGGGCTCCTGGGGGCCTGAGAGACTGAGAGAGAGACCGGGAAAGCAAGCAGACTGGAGGCTGGAGCTCAAGCCCTTGGACTCAGATTCACAGCACCTTGGTGGCAAGCTCTCCTCCTTAGCTTCTCCACTGAAACCAAGATTCCAGAATGCCTCTAAGAAACCAACCCAGGGACCCCAGGAAAGGAAACAATAAAGGATTTGGACTTTAACACCTGACTGTACTGGTGGTGATTACTGAACTGAGACGCTGCTCCCAGAGATAGATACCAAGAAACCGAACTAAGAACTTTACACCACCCCTAGTTTGGAGGTGGGAAAAAGAGATATAAAATGGTTATAACAAAAAAAGGATACTCATACAAAACAAATTCCTATATCACTCATGTTAAAAAAAAGTGTTGCATTCAGCATATTAATCTATCATCTCTCTATCATGAAATGGGAACTATTCATCATTGGTTCTCTGGATTCATGTTTGATCGTTATATTCATCAGAATTCTTAAGTATTTCAGAATTGTTTGTTTTCATAACATTGATCTTATGACACAAATTATTCTCCTTGTTTGTTCACTTCACCTTGTATCATTTCATTCCAGTCATTCCAGATTTCACTGAAACTATCTCTTTTGTCATTACTTATAATAGTATTCTATTTCATTATGTACCATAATTTATTCAGCCATTCTTCAATTGATGGGCATCCACTCAGTTTCCAGTTTCTGGCCACTACAAAGAGGCTGCCACAAACATTCTCGCACATACAGGTCCTTTTCCCTTCTTTAAGATCTCTTTGGGATATAAGCCCAGTAGAAACACTGCTGTTTGCACAGTTCGATAATTTTTGAGCATAGTTCCAAACTGCTCTCCAGAATGGCTGTATTTGTTTACAGTTCCACCAACAATATTGTAATACTATTTTTCTATAAGAAGTGATGAGCAGACTGATTTCAGGAAAGCCTGGAAAGACTTACGTGAACTGATGCTGAGTGAAAAGAGTAGAACCAGGAGAACATTGTGTGATAATCAATTATGACAGACTTAGTTCTTCTCAACAATAGTTATCCAAGACAATTTCAACAAACTCTGGATGAAAAATACCATCCACATCCAGAAAAAGAATAATGGAGACTGAATGCGGATCGAATGTTTTCACCAATTATTTGGTATGGTTTTTCTTTCTCATGGTTTTCCCCTTTTGTTCTGATTTTTCTTTCCCAATATGATTCATATGGAAATGCTTAAAATGATTATACATATTTAACCTATATCAGATTGCTGTCTCGGGAAGGGAGAGAGAAAAAAAATTGGAATTCAAAATCTTACAGAAATTAATGTTGAAAGCTAACTTTACATGTAATTGGAAAAAATAAAATACTTTCAATGCATGTTCCTCACTTGGTTGACTAGTAGTAAGGTTCAAATTGAGTTCACATGATTTTAGGATTTGTATGTAGCTTGGGCTGAGGGCTCAAGGCAAATAAAGTACAATGATTCCTAAAAATCATCCCCCATGGAACCCAATAGTTCAATTGAATTCAAAGGTAAGTAGAGCATGAATTTTATAGAAAAAAGTACTTGGATATTGTTTCCTCAAAACAGCCTTAAGATTCTGCTTTATAATGATGGTTTTAGGAATGACCTAAAGCTGTCTGATAGTCAATTATGTGCTTCTTCAAAAAGGCTGCTTATTAAATGGAGAACTAGAATGAGTCATTTCTTTATGTGCAAGGCTTGTTAAAAGGGGTGGTGGTGATGGATTTTAGGCAAGGGAACTTTAAGTGGCCCCATCCATCCTCATGTGTCATGAAGGACTATACTATAGTGTATAATATATCTGCCATTGATAGGACAGTTTGTTCTGTTTGTTCTTAGGCAGCAATTTACAGTCTTTTTGACCCGAGGCTGCAATCTAGATAAAATACTAGTCCTAGGGTGGGGAAGTGTATGTGTGCTAATAGTGTGAATGGATTTAAATGCTCTAGAGAGAAGTTAGTATCTTATTCTAGAGGCAATAGGGAGGTACTGAAACTTCTGGAGCAAAGGAGTAACAAGGTCAGATCTGTGTTTTAGATCTTGTTTTGATTGTTGGTGTGAAGGGTGGATTAGAGAGGAGAGACTGATCTTTGATAGCAATCTGGTATGATAGAAAAGGCATTGGCTTGCTCCTCACTGAATCCCACTTAGATACTGAGTTGCTGCCAGGGATATGGTATTTTGTGAGTCCATTCACCCCATCACTTATGTGCCAGGTTCTAAGACTACATAGGAAAGCAAAGACACAATTCATTAGCTCAAGGAGTTCCTATCCTAATAGGGGAGATTTTGTGCAAGTAACTATTTATGTTAAAAATATATATCCTGGAAATGGAAGGCAAGTTATTGAAAGGTAAATACATAATTGAAGATGATTGGATTTGAGCTGAGTCTTGAAGAAGGCCTAAGGAAGTCAGACACTGTCATAGGGAGAAGGAATACTAAGGATCGTCAATAATAAGGATGTTCAACAGCCTTATTCTCCAGATTAGGAAACTATCCAGGGCCGGCCCTCGAGGTGTTTGTGTTTGCTGGCACACAGTTTGCACTGGAAAAGTGAAATACTAATTTGCTTCTTGTGAACTATTGGCCCAGAAGTCACCATCAATGCAGAGACCTTGCATTAATCTCATCCATTATCCAAAGCAATCCAGGTCTCCCACTGGTCTCTCTGATTTCACTCACCCTAATCAGGTCTGTAGAAGCACGAACTGTAATGTTCCCCCAACTTCTGTGGGGATACCTTCAGTGTCTAAAGGTAAATGAGGGAAGTGAGGGCTAGTGGGAGGAAAAAATGGGAAACTACCTTGCCCTTGCCCCAGGTGCTGCAAAGCCGAAGGTCAGACCGGCCTGGGGGGCAGAGGTGGGAGGGATCTGGTATCTATTTAATCACACCTGGTTGGTATCTGTAATCACTCTTAGCCAGTTCACTTTCATCTAGGCCTGCCAGGTATTGAGCAAGCTGTGAAACTGTCCTGTTAGGATTGGATAGAAAGGATATTTTCTGCATGAATCTACAGTCCCTAAAGCTTTCTCAATCTTCAAATGGCCTCACTGATGAGGATCAGGGTTTGTTGTTGTTGTTGTTCATTCATGTCC